>NC_038251.2:793401-1139198 GCF_000004515.6 Glycine max | reverse complement strand
AATCATATCATTATTAGGATTTAATTATGATGAGAACTTTTTAAAAGGCCTAATCACTTTTATGACATAATAGCATAGTTTTAACATGAATATAGTCTAGTAAGAACTTTGGCACAGTTTTTACTTGCAACAAAGGACCCACCGCGAAGTTGGACTGCTGAGAAAAGCCCACACAGGCCGAAGGAGGCCAACGGGGAAAGATAGAAGAGATGTAAAATGCATTACGTGATTTGAATTTACACAATTTTATTATATCTAGGTCTTTTATACTCTACCTAAACCTTTTTACCAACTAAACTCGTTGATTAATTTTGTGGCAAATGTTGTTTAAAAGAAGAGATGACCATTTTCCATTCTTTCTTCTTTCGTTAAAGGTTGTATTCATATTTTCAACTCAAAATTTTCTACATGAATAAGGTTATCAAACATCTCTTAACAAAATTGCTAAAGTAGCAGAAATTATAAGGAGTAACATCGGCAGGCATCAGCTGATCAACCTGAGATAAGAAACACTCTAGTAAAAGAACAAGGTCCTTGATTTTCAAGGCACTCCTTTTTTCTTTTTACGGGGTAATATTGTTTTGAAGGTTTCTACTAACAGAAATTAGACTCTCCGGAATTTAAACAAGTATTCATCGCAGGCAAAAACAAAAGGTTAAAGTTTATCCCCTTAAGTTTTATGGTTCCTTTAACTTCTCTTTCCCGTCCTTGATGGGAGATCAAGGCTGAGCTTTCCAGATTGATGAAATGTCAGCCACAGCTTCTCCCACTGTGAGATAGACTCCTTTTAATCCAAAAGAATCCAAAATATTTGACTTATGCAATTTTTCCATCACATTTCCAACAGGATTTGCCAACACAAGCTGCAGTAGCCAATTATAAATGTTAGGTTAGAAACCAAAATAATGGGTAGTGTAGTGTTTTAGGCATTTTGATATGTCAATCAGTGTCTGTACCTCAAGTGATCGCTTCTCCAGCATCTTTCTAAGTTCACATAAAGTGTCAAGCCCACTTGTGTCTATGGCTGTGACAGCTGACAAAAGAATATTATTAAGTCAAAATGTGTCAAAATTTTAGATATAACTAATGTTGTAGGTCCAATGAAAATATGTACCTGTCATGTCTAAAATTATGCACTTCAATGGAGCTCCATTATTAGCTTTTATATGCTCTTCCTCTTCTCGAACCCATCTCAGAATCCTGTTGCAGGAGAAGCTCTCAATCATATGGAATAATGGATTCACTCAAAAGCACCATACTGAACTACATTATTGAAATAGCATTGACCAACCTTTCTTGAAGATAAGTTGAGTTAGCAAAATAGATTGGAGACTCAACAGCCAAAATGAGAAATGAAGGAACTCTTAAAGCTTCTATGTATTGGTTTATGTTGTGGAATATTTGTGTTCCTGGTATATTCCCCAAAACCAAAGTGTTTGGTCGAGTGACATGAAGCAGGATCTTGAAGACTGATATGATAACCTGAAGATTTTGACCAAGTCAGTTGGTATTTTTATGGCAAAACAATTACATAATCATGCTATTATATTTTAGCTTTGTAAATAACAAGAAAAAAAAATTAATGAATTAACATCTTACCGCTATACCAAGGCCTAAAGGCACTGAAATGAACAGAACCCCAAAAAAGGAGCACAAACAGGCCAAGAAATCAAGTTTGTCAACCTTCCATAATTTGTATGCAGATTGATAATCTATTAGACCAATCACAGCAGTGATGATAATGGCCGCTAAGACAACATTTGGTGTATAGTAGAACAGAGGCATGAGAAACAGGAGGGTCACTAGAACAGCTGCAGCCATGATTATATTTGAAACTGTTGTCTGTGCTCCAGCATTATAGTTAACAGCTGATCGAGAAAAGGATCCTGCAAGCATATTCTACACATAAGAATGTGCGTAGACTTTCTCAAAATTAACTAGGCATATGATCAAATTAGAGGAGAATAATTACCTGTTGTAACATAACATGAAGAACAAGAGCCAGCTATGTTCATTAGACCAATGGCCATCATTTCTTTGTTTCCATCCACCTGGTAGTTTTTAAGTGAAGCAAATGTTCTACCTACTGCAATTCCTTCCTGTCACATAAGAAAATTTAGTGGAATAAGAATGACAGTTAAAGGAAATTACATAATATGATAATATATGTCTGTAAACATGTAGTTATGACCAATATAAGAGAATGCAAATCAATGATTTTTTGTGACCAACAGGACAACTTACAGTAAGAGATAAGATCCCTGTAATGATGCCAGTTTTGATAGCAAGAGCCAAGTAAGGACCATTGAAGTATAGCATGTTTGCTGATGGTGGATTAACTCCCTTTGGTAAGTGCCCAATCTGCCAGAGAATATACAGAGTAGTAGTTATTAGAAAAAGAAGTTATCTTTGTGCATCTCTTGTGTGTTGAAAAAAACAATGAACAAGTATATTATGTCTTACAACTGAAATTTGATGAGTCGTATTTCTCAGAAGAAAGACTAAAATGGTCGACAGAATAACTGATGTCAATGGGGCAGCTGCTGAAACCCAGAATAGTTTTGGTTTCCTCAAGCTCTGTTGCAATGATTCAGAAGAATCAGAAGAACTGTGAGAGAACAGTAATAGACTGTAATAATAAGTTTGTGCAAGATAGAGAAATTTACAATGTGTCTTGTTGTCAGCAAGAAGACCAAGAAGCCGAATCCCAGAAGAATGGTTTGCCATGACCACTGCAAAGTTGCACAAATATGTTAGTGAACATGCACGTATCTACATTCACTAGGACAAGTACCTTTCATTTAAAAGCGACCCTTAATTCCCTAGCTCTTAATTAAGAACTATAGAAAGCAAAAAAAAAAAAAAATTGTGATTCTCCAAGAATTTTTTCTTTCTTTTGGAACGTGATTCCCTAATATAATACTCCAAGAAAGCATATTTAAAAAAATAGGTATCCTTCGCTTGCCAATCTTGGAGTCCAATGATAGTCTAAATTCTGAATAAAAGAATCAGTTCCATCAGAATGCTTGAAAGGGTTGTGTGGTGCGGGAGACTTATTTTCTTTTCTAGGTAGCTTTGCTATACCTTTGAAAGAAGCGAAACAGTAACCAGAAAAATTTATCAAAACAATTATTTTGTGGCTATATTTTTAACTTTACTTTCTCAACTTTATTCGCATTTCAAAAAGCATAACTAGAGGCTGTTTTTGTACTGTGAAATCAACTAGATTGAATAAGTTCTAAAACATAAATTACGATATGTGCAATATAATAGACTTACTAATAGGTAGACAGGTATTCTGGAGTGATTTGATTTAATTTTACTAAATTCAAATTAAATCAAGCCAATTTTTACTGTTTGATTTGACTCGATTTAAAGGTTTTTTTTTATTTTTTTAATATATTATTATAATTTAAAATCTATCAACTAAATTTCCATAATTATTGTGTTATATTATTTTAAAAATGAATTTATTTTTTTATTAAATTTTGTTTAACATATTTTAATTAAAAATTATTATTTTCACTTCTATATAACATTAATATAAAATGATATTTGTAGTTTGTAACATAAAAATAATTTGTACATATTTAACATTATTTTTTAATGTATGAAAGTAAAACATTTTGATTATAGAAAACAATATAATTATAATATGCTGATTAGTTCTATTTTTTATACTAAGATTAGAAAATTAATCAAACCGTAAAAAGTATGTAGTTTTTAAAAATTTTAATTTTGGTTGTTTTCGGTTTCGGTTTTTTTTTTATTGGTTTGTGGGATTACAAATGATTTGATTTGGTTTTGAATAGCCGTAGTTAATAGTAAATTTTTTTATAATCTTTTACTTGTAATGGGTAAAGATTTAATTATTATACAAAAAAAAAATCAATTTCAAAAATTAAAACCATACACGATCCACTCTAATCGAACTAAAATTAAATAAATGTCTATTTGGTTTTTATAACAATTCATGTAAGAAAAATCATTTATAAATAAGTTAACTCTTGGTACAGTGGTAAAATATTTGATTCGAAGCAAGCATTGTTAAAGTAAAAATCGCAATTAGATTCGAATATTCGATGCTCTTGGTGGAGCTCTGTACCTCGTGTCTTTGCTTGAAAACAGAGATCATAACAGGAATTATTTGCATCTTGCTGGTAAAGTGCACAATTCCAAGTAACCCTTTCAGCTGCTGCAGTGACACAATAACGGCAGCACCGCCTGTGAATCCAACCAGCGTTGCCTTCGACAGAAAATCAATTACGAAGCCTAACCTGTTTACACAGCCAAAAGCTTATTTTAATCATAAAATACAGCCTGTAACTGCAAGTAACCATAAATTCTTCATTTTTCAACTTTATTAGGAAAATACTAATTGCTAGTTTTAAGATGTGTTCGGATAAATTTCTCTGTAAAGAAAAAATAATAATTATGCTCCAAAACTGTAAAAAATAATTTTATACATTCATTCGATTATAATTTAAAATAATTCATATGATAATTTTCTAATAAGATAACAGTATAAAATTATTCACAAGCATTCAACTCAAAGTTAAAATTAATCTATGCATAATTTTTTTTTTTGAGTGTTTTGAATTAATACCTTAATATACCGAGAGAAGCTTGGAATACACCAGCAAAGAAAGTGGCGGTGAAAGCCAATCCCAGATAGAGAATAGGTTCTTGAGTGTAAGAAATTTTCTCACTTAACATTGATCCCATAACCAAAGAGGCAATGGAAACAGGCCCAACACCAAGATGTCTAGAACTTCCAAGCAGCGAGTATATCAATGGGGGCACAAAACTCGAATCTGCACCATATTCAAACCATTTCAACCGTTACTTCGTTCCCCCACAATATTGAAACGTCCATCATAGCATATTTTCCATTTTGTAATAATAACTCAATTCCAGGCAACGCGGAAACGACAAATAAAAAAAATACTAACACAATCCAATAATAGGTGGCAAGTTGGCAAGCTTCGCATAACTGATTCCCTGCAAAGAATAAGAGACAAACATTGAAACTTTCAGACGCGTTAAAATGTAAGTAAGTTTATGTCAATTATTAAAGAGTTTGTGAAATGCTATGTTTGAAGAAAAAGAAAAAAGAGAGACTCCCACTGGGGTGGTGTATGGAAACTCGCCTAGAATAGGGAAATCACATTTAAGACGCAGAAGTTATAACTATCATCTTTGATAATCATGTTCGAAACATGAAAAATCATATCTAAAACATGCAATCAAATACCTATATAAGGAAAAGTAAAATTAGGGACGAAACAATTTATATACAAGTTAAAAGAAAAAAACATGAAAAATCACATCTAAAACATGCTATATAAGAAAAAGTAAAATTAGTGATATAGAAGTTTGAAAAAGAAAAGTAATTTGGGTGGCTAAATGTTGTGAACCTGAGGAATGGCGAGGCTGGAAATGGTGAGGCCAGAGATGAGGTCAGAGCGGAGAAGGGTGAGATTGTAGTTTGGGGCCCACTGGAAAATGGGGAAGAGATACTGAAGTGCGAGGAGGAACTTTTTGAAGCAAGTTTGGTTCTTGAAACGGTAGAGAGGGTCATCAGGGAAGAAGATTTCAGAGACTCTTTGTCTGAGTTTGTGGAGTGTGGTTCGGTGTGGTGGCAACTGCACTGCATGGATTTGCATTGTCTCGTCCTGGATTTTGATGGTGCTTTCATGGCTATCAAAGTGTTCCACTCTGTTGGAGTTCACACCCATCTCTATTCGCTAGTATTTCCTCTGTCTGCGGTTTCTCTTAAAACACAGCCACAGCGTTGATGCCAATTTATAGAGGGACACATGTCTTACATTGCAAACTCTCCCTTTCACTGATTACCGCTCGAGTCTCGACGCTTGTGTTGTAGGGACATGTCGGTCACTTTATTCCCTATAATCTTCCACGGTTATTACTCTTCTCGCTCAACTAATTCTTTTTTTACTTTCAGTTTCTTTGACTAATTATAAATATTAATGTCATTTGACTGATATTAACTTCAATATACACTTCGATAAATATATTAATTAATGTAGTAATGATTAAATTTGAAAAGGAACAAATACAATACAAATAAAATAAAATCTTGCTGGATTGTTTGGTTGAAGAAAAACAGCAGAAAAATAAATTAAAAATAAAATAGTAAAATTATTTGGTATGAATAAATTGCGAAGAGAGAATTCAAATAAACGTATAAAATACTATCTCATCCTTGTTATATTCACGCTAACAGATCGTAAATAATCGATTAAAATTGACAATTTTGTACTCTTGTTGGCATATTAAGCCACAACATCTTAGTGTCTTATTATTACATCTCCTTTAACTCACTCATGTCAATGATTATATGTATGACAAAAACATTTTGTGTAAGTTTAAACTTTTTGCTATTAGCATTCATCATTCCAATATTTATTCTCAATTTGTGAAGAGGGAAATAAAGTATGTGGATCCCACAAATTAAAAATTAATCACTCTCCTTGACATGTTAAGCCACACTGTGTTAGTGTCTTGTTAATATCTGGTCCCCTTTAACTAACTAACTGGTATCAATGATCACATTTACAACAAAATCTTTATGTGAAGAGTAGCATAGGTTCAAACATTTTGTTATTAATATTCATTATCCCAATATTTATCCACAATTTGTGAAGAGGGAAATAACTCATATGGGTCCCACTAATTCAAAATTAATCACTCTGGTTGGCATGTTTAGCCACAACATGTTAGTGCCTTGTTATTATCTAGTTCTTTTAACTAACTCGTGCCATGATCACATGTACCGACAAAAGCTTTGTGAAGAGCAACGTAGGAGTAGTCCAGATTTTTTGCTATTAACATTCATTATCCCAATATCTATCCCTAAATTGTGAAGAGGGAAGTAACTCACGTGAGTCTCACTATTATAGTTGTATATATAGAATGTACATAAAAAGTCACACACCTACACAGTAACAATATTGCACTCTCGTTAGCATATTAAGCCACAATATCTCATTGTCTTATTATTATCCAATTCCTTTAACTAACTCATGTCAATGATCACATGTACCGACAAAATCTTTTTGTGAAGAGTGATGTAGGAGTAGTCCAAACATTTTGCTATTAATATTCATTATCTCAATATTTATCCCTAGATTGTGAAGAAGGAAGTAACTCATGTGAGTCTCACTATTATAGTTGTATAGAATGTACATAAAAGAGCCACACCTACATAGTAACAACATTGCACTCTTGTTAGTATCTTAAGTCACAACGTGTCACTTCCTTATTATTATCCAGTTCCTTTAACTAACTCATGTCAATGATCACATGTACTGACAAAAGTTTTTTTTGAAGAGTAACGTAAGAATAGTCTAAACTTTTTGCTATTAACATTCATTATCCCAATATCTATCCCCAAATTATGAAGAGGGAAGTAACTCATGTGGGTCTCACTATTATAGTTGTATAGAATGTACATAAAAGAGCCACACCTACGCAGTAACAATATTGCACTCTCGTTAGCATGTTAAGCCACGTGTGACTTCCTTATCATTGTCTAGTTCCTTTAACTAACTCAAGCTAATGATCACATGTACCAACAAAAACTTTTTGTGGAGAGTAACGTATGGATAGTCCAAACTTTTGGTCATTAGCATTTAATATTCCCGTATCTATCTCCAAATTTTAAAGAGGGAAGTAACCTACGTGGATCTCACTAGTTCAAAATTAATTTTTCAAAGCATCGGTTAGAACAAATACACACTTCTTATTTTCATCTTTGATAACTTATTTCCATATGCATAAATAAACAGAGCCTTAATTAAGACCCAATGATTTTATAGCATTAATGTTTTTTTCTATTCCCCTTGACGATCTTGCGATGTAATTGTTAAAAGTCATTAAATAACAAACAAGCTTCTTAATTTGATAATTAGGTCAAAACTTATGATTATGATTGGTCTTCTAAAATGTTAATATCTTAAGAAATTAGTTTCTAACTTTCAGTTAAAAATAGTTGAATTCACCTTAAAAAAATATCAAGTGAATGATTAGAAAATAAGAAAGTGATATGTGCATAATCTATTGTCAGTTTTAGAATTTTAATTAAAACAATCTTACAACAACAACAAAAGTATCTAAGAGAATTGCTGACAATATACTTTCTAATATATTATTTTAAATATACTTTTTGTTATGGACTAAAATTGATTGAGAATTACAAAAATTTGTGGGTCTCACTTTTTATTTAATGAGTTTTATTAATAATTTTGTAATTTTTAACAAATTTTAGTTAATTCTAAAAAAATATGTTAGAAAGAGTACAATAGAAATGTCTTATTGGTCTTTAGCAACAACAATAAAATAACAATAATTGGTATGAATGTCAACCAACTGAGTTAAACCTGATTGGTAGCATGGATGTTCATATGGTCCTTTGGTTGCACATTGTAATGCCTATGATTGTCAATTTCTCGGCGACTCTTACAGTAACACTTCATTCAACATTCTTGTTAGTTAGAATCCTCCACCGATCACCAATCAAAACCCTCTATAGGTATCACTTTCTGAGACTTTGACAATTAACTCTAACACTCCTCGCTTTCTTTCAAAATCATTAATTATCTCCACATACCAGCAAAAGACTTTTTAGTGTAATTTATCCTCACTCACATACTTTTTAGGATACTTTCGAGAAAAATACACATGTTGGTATAAGTATTATTCATTAATTATATTAAATCATCATCAACTATATAATCTCTTACAGTTTTTGGATCCCTTTCATTGTGATTCATTTGGGGTGCTAAAAACACCTTTCATTAAATCATAATTTTATGCATAACAAAATTATTCATGAAAGTATTATAGTAATATATAGTTAAAAGGAAAGTGATGAAAGATAGAAAACTATAAACATAACAAGTGATGTGAAGTGAATAGAAAAAAATAATAATAAAAAAATAAGATTTATGCATTGAATCATACCTATGAATAATAAATTTATTAATTTTTATAACAATGGTAATAATCATTAAACTCGAAAAGTAATAAGTGTCAATAAGATTTGGCTGCCGTTGGAATATTGAAATATGATTACCTTATGGCACAGTACAAATTCCAACCTTGCGACATGCATTGCACTTTTCCCTTATTTTACCCATGCTTTTGACTTTCCTCGTTAATTTGTCCATATTTTTCTTCATAAAAGGTAGAATATAGCATATTTAAATATCAACAACGCACATATGTAATGATATCAACCAGAAAAAGAATATTTTTTTTAATGTAAAAGTGACAAACTTTATAAATTATAAGTTACTCTCACTCTCTAGTCTTTGTAGTCACCAGTCGAGTAAACATCGTCACCCCACTCGATCTCTATGATATTCAATCCGTGATTCAGAAATTAACTTGGTGTTTAACAATAGGCACAAGAGTTAAATTAATTAACCTTATTATCTTAACCACAATCCAGTTAGGCAATAAAGTTACACAAAAAAAAAAACTAATTTCTACTTTACAACATGCATGTACAGTGCGGCAGATAGTAGCAATTTGGCTTTGGCAAAAGAGTTGTTCCTTCCGTTTCATTGTGCCGACTGTGCCGTAAGCATAGGAAAAACGTATTTTTATGGTCAAAGTGCTTGTTTGTTTCCAACCTCAAATGCAAGATGGGGAGGAAAGAAAAATTTCTTTCCCTTGCGAATAATATCTCAAGCCAAAATATTTCGATAATGATGTTGTAAAATCTAAAACAAACAAATAGTTATCTGAATAAAACAACACTGTGGAGATAGTTCATGTCGAACAAATAAAAGTCCACTTTGTCTATACTGTTTCGTAAATCCCAAAAACTGTTTCTTAGGTTATTTGGTTTTTAACTACTTTTGGATAGTGATGCCCTCTCTTTTTAATTATGTGTCTATAAATATATAAAGAAGAGAAAATACATTAATATTTATATGTAATTTATTTTTTTATTGTTAAGAGGAAAAAACATAAAATAAGATAATTAATATGAGGAAAATATTAAAAAAATTATAAAAATACGTTACTACAAGAATATTGGTATAATTCTATTTTTAATTCAAGGCCCTTCCTTGGGAGGAAAAACCAACCTTCAAAAGTCCTTTCCCTTTTGACTCTTCCAATAATTAAGGCAAGTGCGTGAGAAGTTGGCAAGCATGTCATGCAAATCCTCTTCCAATGCGTGGCAGCATTGCAGGACACAATTCACTAAATATATATCCATAGAAGGAAAAAGTTCTCCATATATATTCTCATTCTGTGCATGCATACTAGCTCTAATTAAAAATCAAGAGGTGCCTGCTCTGTAGCATAGTTGTCTTCTACATTCCTCCTCACTCAAAAATTCTCTTTTTCTTCGGATTCAGATTCAAAATAAGGGTCATTTAAACTGAATAGTTACTCCTAGCTTTGTTTATTGAACAAGTTGAGTATAAATAACAACATTATTTTTACTTGGCTTTATCAGATTGTAATCTCACTAAAAATCAGCTCCTAGCCACGTTTCTTCTATTGAAATGGGTCAAACTTATTTAGACCTACCGTTAATTAATACACACACATATATATATATAATAAGCTCTTTTTCTACACGTAGCATATCAAACCGTGTGACAAATTAAACAGTACAGAATTAAGTAGTTCTTAAGCCAATAACAGGCAAATAAGGTTAGGTTTGGTTAGGAGAATGTTACAGTTTACGCATTAATTGAAGGCAGTAGTGACCCCATCAACATCATCCGATCCATATCCCACTTTAAAGATTCACCACTAGAAACTCTACATCTGGATTGCTGGTTATAAAGACAAACGAATAAAATTATTATTGTCATCCCACCCATAATTTGGCCGCTAGATTTTAATGATTTCAGGATCAGTTTGATTATTCATAAAATTGATACCATGAGTCCATCACTAATCCTATCACACTTTCTTAACAGTATAAGGTTCGGTACTTTGTGTCTATCCCTTCGAAATGTAAAATTCTCTCCACGGAAAATAATTCTGCGAAGCCTAATTGAGTATGCATCGTGGGACAGTTCATGAAAGTTGCGGGAAACTGAGTACTTTAATACAAACTTCCTATAGTGCTCTACTTCCATTGATCACGAGAACAAATTGTATACCTAATTTGCGACATTGACATAAAGGTCAATCATATAAGACTACCTAGCTAGCTACAAGCGTTTCTTTGATAAATAAAATGCAAGTAGATCGACAAAATGGACATTCTGCAAAAGATCCAGTTAGTAGCACAAAGTGAGGTACATATGAACAATTGGTTTATTTTTCTCCATTTGCTAATAAGTTGGTACTGTTGTCTGTTGGTTTCCTTTACTTCCTTATTTAACAAACACCAAACGTTCAAATTATTTGTTTTTGGTTTTTGTACGAACCAATCTCTTGAAACTCAAAAGAGTTCAGTAGTATCACTTTTCTTAAATCAATTAACGCCCCTCAGTGCAGAATCAAAAAGAGTCAAAAGTTTGTGCAGCTGAAGCACTCAAGAGCCACTAATATTGTTGATATTTGACTTGTGGGTGGAAAACATGCTAGAGTTAGTAGATTCTACTTGTGCTTGTTTATTCAATTTAAGAGCTGAAGGGAAGGGAAAGAGACAGATAGATTAGTGTATGCGGCGAGAGAGAGTTGCATGTGGAATTGGATTGAATTTTTTTTATTTTTTTTTATGCATGATGAATGAGGTACACACAATTGATGGATCAGATTCTCGGGGAATTCAAAAAGGGAACACAATGGATGGAGCAGATGCAATTTGTTTGCTTTCCCATTTTGAGAGATTCTCTGCCTAGCGTGAATAAATAAATATTAAATATTTGTTTTTATCCTTTATATGCTAATATTATTTATATTTTCATTTGATGTATAGAAATATGAATCCTTACTATTTTTAACTCTATTTTTATCACTTGACGCCACTAGAATATTAAAGATTTGTACTCCCAAACTTATTATATTCCTGTCACCATGTGATTTAGTTAAAAATAAACTTCTTATGCAACTTTTATTTTCATGTTTTAAATTTAATTATAATTTTTTATGTAAATTAAATATGTATTATGTCAAGTAAATAATTAAAATAATATATATATATATATATATGAAATTTCAATTATTATTTAATATTATTTTGGATTTAAAAAGTTGACAATAGTATAATTTATAAACTACAAAAAGTAACGTACCATTTTATTTTCTTTGATATATAATTTAAGTACTTCAACAACTAAAAAACATCATTAATCTAGTTTGCTTAGCCATATTAAACTATTATTATTTTCAATTTAGTCATAAAATTCCTATTATTAAAATTTTCAAGTATTGTGACGTGTAAAAAAAATGAAATTTTTTTAACCATGTTATTAATACTGAGTTTTTTAACCATGTTATTAATAATGAGTATCTATAGCTTTGTCAATGATGATTAATCTTTGTTGAAAAATCTGATGAATCATCTTTAGTTAAATTCTCCCCTTTAAATCTAATTTTTTCATCCATAAAATTCAAATTTAAAATATTGTTTAAGGGGTTAATTCTAGACAAAAAAAAATAGACATTTTGCTTCTACATAAACATCTGCTTGTAAAACAAGTGTTTAAAATAAAAATAATTACATAATTTTTTTAAAAAAATCACAAGTTATACATGTTTGTAATAAGAATATGGATTAATTGGATAAATAGTGAAGAAAATGATAAATAAGTAATTATATTTGAATGAACGGTATAATTTTAAAAAATGGTGAGAAAGAGGCCGGGGGAATAAGTAATTTAACTTGAATGAATAGTATTTCTTGAAAGTTAAAAAGAGTAAAATATATATTTGGAAAGCACCCACATAGAGATGGAAGATCTGTTTTATTTTTTCATTTAATGAAGTTGCGTCAAAAACCAAAAAACTAAATTTTGATTCTCATATAACCAAATCAATTTAGGCTTTACTTTTTTACAATATAATTTTGAATTTTTTTATTTATAAAAATAAAAATAGATATTAAATGTTTATAATAACTCACATATGATATTCAACTAACTAATCTATATTCAACTAACCAATATACCATACATGTAGATTATATGAATTATTTTAATATTTTTTATTAATAAGGATGATATGTGACAACAATATTCCTTTTATAAGCATTGATATAGGTTTATACAGTGAGAGATAATTTTGTTTGAATCAAATATGATTATTATGAATCATACAAAATTTTCTCTAAATACTTAATATAATTAAGTATTTAAGACTTAAATTTAAAATTTTTGATTAGTTTAAAATAATCTTATATCAATTAATCCAGTACTCTCAATGATCAACTTGTTTTTTTTTTTACAACACAATGATTAATAAAATTCCCATTTTATAAGATAATAAATAAATGTATAGACATATCCTTAGTGTATAAATTAAAAACATGTAATATGTATGTATATATTAATATTTTTAGTTTATGATGATTTAAGCAACTGCAAATATTTTTTTATGTTTTGAAATATATGTTTGATTATGTTAAAAACCACTAAAATATGTAATGGATGAGCATGATATTTGATATGAAAGAGGACATTGCCTCTTAACTGCAGTCAATAGTTTTTTTCTTCTTTTTTTTTTGTAATGCATGTTGAAGGGGACTTGCCAAATGTTTTGAGATCGCAATGTAAGGTGTTGACATTGCCTAAAGATAAATGGTCCTTAGTTCTTAATGGGTGTCAAGCGAGATGCCAAGCTTAGCCATTGGGGTACCTCAAGTTAATTTGGTTGAGCCATACATGAGAGTTAATTTGGAACAATATTATAAAAATATTTTCTGTCGTTAGTACTAACTAGTTCATGTGCCATGTGATTGTCAAATCATCCCTTAACAGTGATATTTTAAAAAAGAGAGACTAAAAACAATGATAGAAAACATTGCGGGATTAAAATTGGTCAAAACAATTATTGAATGATTAATATCACTTGAAATATTATTCAAAGACTAAAATCAGTCAAAATATTGAGGGATTACAAAGTAAATTTTGTAGAAATATAAAAGAGTAAAAATATAATTTATTAAAAAAAAATTGACACATGATTACCACATTAGATTAGTACTTGGTAGTATGGGTGTCCAAAAAATGGTACGGCTTAAACCAAAAATTGCAAAATCCACAAATCTAAAAAATCGCATATTTCTTTTGGTTTGATTTTCATATTTGGTTATAAAACACCAAACTAAACCGAATAAATCGCATATTATAGTTACATTAATTTTTATTGTAGTAATTAATAATAAGTATTAAAAATTTATTAATTTTCTTTTGCTTTATAATAAAGATGCATATTTTATTTTTATATATTAAAAAAGAATGTACTAATATTGTAAAAATATAGTATTAAATATCAAAGTGAAACACAAAGTACTTTTATATTAAAAAAAAATTGCTAATATCATTTTATATTTATATTAAATAGAAGTAAAAATAATAATTTTTAACTAAAATATATTAAATAAAATTTAATAAAAAATAAAATTCATTTTTAAAATAATATAACATAATAATTATGTAAATTTAGTTGATAGATTATAAATTATGATAATAGAATAAAAAATAAAAAATCATCTAATCAAATTAAACTAAATTCTAAAAGTTTGATTTGATTTGGTTCAAGTTTAATGTTATATTTAAATTGAATTACATCTTTATTTTATATTTAATTTGAATGACTTTTTATCTAAAAAAATCAAATTAAACCCACTACAAACATCTCTACTGGCATGTCACATGGCTACCACGTCATTCCTTTAGAGGCATTAATACTTAAAGGCGGAAAGGCAGAAACTATAATAACAACTATAAATGAAGAAAAAATAAAAACTAAGACGGTAAAAAATATTTTTAAAAATAAAAAACTAAAGTCACTAAAAAATGAGTCATGAGATGAAAAATATATTTCCCCACACATAAATTCAGAAAGTTGAGATGTTCTCCCCAAATTCAGTTGAATCAAGGGTCACAATTGAAGCCATAATGTGTCTATTGACTAAATTGATCATATTCAAAAAGATTTTTTTTTGTTATATTTAAAAAGTTTTAGTTCCACTATCTTGGACTCTTGGTGATCGGTTGCATGAATCTCTAGAAAGAACAGCCTCGTCTGATCCTCTGGCGGTGCACTGAAGTCTAATCATTTTGTAGTCAGTGTCTTCTATATAAGAAATGCGCGCGTTAAGGATTATTAGAAAGAAACCATGCTAGTACCATTGTACCAAGGAGCAGGGAAATTTATGAACATTATTACACGTAGTGAGAAACTTGAAATTAATTAAAGCCATCCACATCCACACTCTCCTGTCACTTTATAAACAAAAAAGATATACAAATGCTCGATACAAGATTATTAGGAAGGCAGTTATGGCATTTTAGTTGGTTTTTGATGACCAGGGTCGTCCCTTATTCTACGGGATGAACTTGAAAGTGACAAAGTAGGCTTTGGAAAACGTGGTGAGTGGAGGAGTTTATTCTTGGAATATACCACCTCATGACTCTAATATATCTGCATTCATTCTTGTATAGTTTCATAGGTATAATGATTTCCAGATTGATTCATTTGGGTTTCCCTAAAATATCACTACCAAAAGTCAACTTTCAGGATCATCAAAGCATAACCGCGTCTTCTGTGCCATTAAAATCATAGTGGCCAAGGCACTGAGGACAGAAACCTATCTTATAATGATATTTTTTGTGAAAGTGGCTAGGATTAACCGATAAAGGACTCATATGTTGGCATATATTGCACGTGGTTAGAAGTATATAATTTGAAGAAGAGGAGGAAAAAAAACATGTTAATGCAAATGAAATTGAGGTCAAACTGACGCAGAAACGAACGTGTACAAAAAGGAAAATCGCGGTGGAACCGTGCAAGTGTTTCTTGACGATATTTTTGTCTGAATATAATCATTTTTTTTTTCATTTGCTTTTCTGTTTCTCTCGTTTTTTTTTTCTCTTTTCATTGGAATGAGTCATGAGGGTTCGTTGTTCTAATCGATCAGGATAATAATAATGTCAAATATCGAAAGTGCAACTCCGTTATCGCTCAATTGTTAACTATTTAAATATATCACTTTTCAACTTTATGAATTAATATATAGCAGTACTTTTGATTATATTTCATCCTTTTTCATTTGAGTGCATCTTTTTTCCTTTCAACGACTTGCTGTCTCTACTCTGTATCATTTCGTTAATTTGCTAGACGAAAGAGTGCAACCAAAATTTGTTAATTCGCGCGCGATCAGGGATAAGGATCATAGATTATTCGAGTAGTTGACAATTTTAATATTATTAAAAAACTATTTATCGAATAAATATATCAAGAAAATTATTGATCATGAATTCGAGTTGTTTTTTTATGTAGGTATGAGTTTGTATGAGTTTAAAGTGTATCAGAGAGAAGTTCATTTTTTGTCATATGACACAATGGAAAAATAAATATTCTTATGTATGATGTATAAAAAATAAACGTCTTTAGATTGATACATGTTAATATAATATATCATCCACATTTTATCACTAATAATTCTCTTTTTTATTCTTCTTTTTTTCCTTCTTTTCTCAGTCCAGAACCACCATGATTCTTGACTGCCTTCTTCTCTTCGGCTACCAACAATCCCCAATTGTAAGGATGCAATCACACCATCCTTCTTCCCCCTTTGTCCAAAAAAAAGAGTAACAAAACATTATAACATCCCTCAACTCACCAAAACAACAAACCAATAGCGACCAACATTCGTGAAGATCAATAGAATCAATATTAAATCAGTGTTTACCATAAAATTAAAGTTATACGGCCAATATTAACCAAACAAATAAGTTTTAGAACTATTATAGCATGAAGATAGAGAAAAATCAAATCTAAATTTAAGAAGAAAAAATAGAACTCTCATATTTAGGTTGTGTTGATTCACTCCGCCACATAAACTATCATTGCGTCATCACCACTTCGACAAAGTCTTTAAAAGATCTTGTCGAATAATGATTTTGTGGTAATGTATCGCATTTGACTTTCATAGTAGTATCTCAGGTTTGGGTTTTGTGGTGGTGTGTGGCATTGGTCAGCATGGAACACTATAGATCTAGTAGATTCGTTGCTTCTATGATGGGTTACGATGGGGAGCAATCTCTCCCAATCACGCTAGCTTCACCATCACACTTTTCCTCGTTGACACACCACCATTGAACATCATCAACCACCAACCAACAATTCAAGCTCAGATCTATAAATCAGCAAAAATAATCGTCATCAAAACATTGTTAATTCTCCACCACTGTCAAAGTTACCACCATCAACGATTCTAAGGTTGAAATCAGTGGCGACAATTGGGGTGGTGTCAGAGAGGGAGGGGTGGTTGGAGACTATGAAGGAAGAAGGGTTAGTGAGAAAGAAAATGAAGCAATTGTAAGGTGTAGCTAGAGAGAAAAGAGGTGATGGTAAGGTGTGGAAGGTCTACTAAGCATGTTAGGATCACATATTCAAGAAAGATTAAAAAACAATTTTTTTTTGTTATCATGTTATTAGTGTGAAATATTCTTCACCTTTGTCAATTATTAATATTCATAACAAAAAATTTATTTGTGCAAATACTTTTTTATCCACAGAGTGTATAAATTAAACATATAGTATATTATATTTTGTTGATAAAAAAAATTAAAAGTGAAAATTTGTATTTGAATGCAGCCGGGAGGAAATTAAGGGCTTTTGAAATTGAGACCGGTAACGAGGAAGGGGCCCAGGGGACGAAAGGACTTGGAAGCTATGTTTGACTTAGCCCATTATAGGGTCTTTTTTTTTATTGAAAATTAATTTAATTATATTAATAGTGTACTTTTTTTTACACTATCGTCTAACAAGGAAATATTATAAATAATAAAATTATTATTTTTTATGACAATTAAATTATGTTAGATGAAACTAATTAAAAAGATAACTAAAAGTTGAAAAACTATTTCATTCAATCTTAAGTCTTCATAAAATTATCAGTTAAAGTGATGATTTTATATAAATTTTAATTTTATTTTCTGGATAAAAATATATTTTATAGTATTTATAATTTTAGTGTTAAATTAATTTTAAACACCTGCAGCTTTTTATTTATAAAATATCCAAATAAAAATATAAAAAAACTACATAAACTTATTATATACCTTTGTGAATATCATATATAATAAAAAGTTAAAAATAATAAAAATTTACATTGAATATAAAATAGTATAGAAAAGGAAATCTAATAAATGTTTAAAAATAAAAAAAGAAACAAATATAAAAAATGAGTTATAAACTACCATTTTTAAAAAATCTACTTCAAATAACATATAAAAAAATACTAAAAATTATTAAAAAAAAACTCATTTATCAAATAATTAAATAATTTTTTAAAATAATAAAATAATTAAAAATTAATTAAAATATCTTATCAAATACCTACTTTACAAGTTATGTTAATAATTTTTTAAATTTTTAATCAATTGATAATATAAATGTTTGTACATCAACGGTCTTAAGATTAAACTCATGACTTATTAATGTTTCATATCATAAACTTGGAAACAATTTAAAATTTATTTATAATGAAAAAAAAACAATACATACACTAATTTTACATGCCGTGGTAATAAAGTGTTATATATAATAAATTTGTTATTTTTTATATAATTGTCTTAAATATTATATCAATTAATATTATATTAATGTTATTTTTTTATTGGAAGTTTTTGTATCAACAATGAAAGCATATTAAATTCTAATATTGTTATTTAGGGTGTGTTTTTTCTTATGAATGGGATGGTTAAGATATTTTTTTTAATATTATTATTCATTTCTTAATAAGTGAGTATATCCAAACATTTTTTAATAGTAGATAAATTGTCGATATTAAGAAATGGACTCTGTTACGCGTGATCGACGGCCATACAAATTTGAATAAATGGCGTACGTTGTTTTCCAACTTGGAAGCTTAATCTGGGCCGTCTACTGTGACGCGTAAGCATAATCTACGGAAGCAAAGGCACTGAATGACCCTTCTAGGAACCTCATTTTTCTTGACTCATTTTTTCTTCGTTTTCTTAACTGCGAAGAATCCTTAACTATATAAGTAAAAATCCCCCCGACCTCTTTCCATATCTACAATTTCTCTTCTAGCAATCAACCATCTTTGGATCAACCCTCCAATTTGTTTACAATATGGTGGGTCATCTCATTCTTCCTCTTGTGATTCTGAAAGCAATCTCCTTAATGAAATTATTTATATACTTTCTTAATCCTGTGCCACTTTTTTTTCTTCAATATAGTATGAATTTTAGATTGTCAATAATTAAAAATTATTCTAAATATGTTTTCGAAATAATTGTTGTAAAAGCAATATTATCATATATTATAATTCATAATCAGATAATAATAATGTAAAAAATCACTACATTCTAATTAAATTATTTTTGTAATGCATTTATATAACCTTTAGGATAGTAAGGTGTTTTTTTTTTTTTTTTTTTTATCACCATTAGGATAGTAAGTTATGTCTACAAACAGTTATAATGGGCAAAGCCCAATTTAAAATCGTTCTTTTCTATTTATCAATTTTTTAAAAGGCTTTATCAATTACTTATAAAAAATAAGTTAGTGAAACAATATTACGTATTTATTATTTTATTTTTAGCTATAATAAGGAAATTCATTGGGAAAATAAATATATTTTAACCTTCAAAATTAAAAATCAATATGTCGGAGTTCTTCTGTTGATATAACTTCTTAAAGAAAGCATGCACCTGAGTGAGTCCAACATATAAGAAGTTGAAAAAACGTTGTATATGATTATGCTCGAAAGGACGGATGTCTTAAGAAAGCTTATGAAACATAAGATCAAAATCGTGTCATTAATCCAACAATCAAGCTATTTCGTTTTTTTTTTTTTAATTTAATCTTGGTTATTACGGGAAGAAAAGGGTTTTCGCATAATATGTCTGGGTAGGCCAATTTCTTGATATTGCCATGCATGCTTTTAGCTTTATGAAATATGTTACTATGAAGTATGAACTGACTAGTTTGCTTATTGCTTCTTACGACAATGTTGATGCTGTAGGAACAGACCCTCTCCTTTGAATTTGAGGTATTGTTATTTTCTATATTATCTATTAATTTTACTTATTTTTTATCCATTCCTATCCAAATTTTGTTTTCCGATAAGAAAAGCTTAACATTATTTTCCTGCTAATTATTTCTGGATCAGCATGAATTTGTTCAAAACACGGCAAGAGTGAAATCTGTTGATATGCATCCAACTGAGCCATGGTAACAACACTTCTAATTGACTTGTTTAATATAGACTTCTGCAGATAAAAAAAAAATGTTAACTTTATCGTTATCTATAGCAAGTACAACAAATACTTACATCTAATACTTTTTTCATGCAGGATTCTACTGGGTTTGTATTCAGGAACTATTTCTATTTGGAACTATCAGACAAAGGTAAAGAATTATATCTGCACTTAAATACTATGAAAGAAACTGGAATAATTGATATTAATGAAAAAGAAAAAGAAAACCTAAAACTGACATCTGTTTTCGAGGTAGGACTTGGGAGTTTGTTGTTAACATGTATTTTGATAATATGACAGACTGAAGAGAAGTCTTTAAAAATCAGCGAATCTCCAGGTAAATGTCAACGCTGGTGTGATTTACGAATTTTTGCTTCCTCTGATTTGATGTAATCTTATTTTCTCTACGTGTCTTATGTCTGTTCTGTTCTTTTTGTCTTAATGCTTGCAGTGAGATCAGCAAAGTTCATTGCTCGGGAAAACTGGATTGTTGCAGCTACGGATGACAAAAACATTCACGTCTACAATTATGACAAAATGGAAAAGATAGTAGAATTTGCGGAACATAAAGATTATATCAGGAGTTTAGCTGTTCATCCTGTCCTGCCATATGTAATATCAGCTTCAGATGATCAGGTTCTAAAATTGTGGAATTGGAGGAAAGGTTGGTCTTGTTATGAGAACTTTGAAGGGCACTCACATTATGTGATGCAAGTGGCATTCAACCCTAAGGATCCATCTACCTTTGCTAGTGCATCCCTTGATGGCACCTTGAAGGTATGATAGTATCCCTTAGCTGCAAATCTTATAACTGCATAACTTAATTGACTAATATTTTACTTAAGGTATTACTTACCAGTGCCCTTAAGGCATTCGTTAAGGAACTAAAAAAAAGAAAATATTTATTGTGAAGAACACACGAGAGCGTAAAAAAAAATTATGGACAGCACAATTTTGGACATCTTAATGAAAACATTTTTCCTTTTAATTTCTTAACAATACTGATCAACATTTGTCTTTACTTAATTTTCTCCTTTTGTACTTTGTAGATCTGGAGCCTTGATTCCTCTGCTCCAAATTTTACCCTGGAAGGACACCAGAAAGGAGTGAATTGTGTTGATTACTTCATAACCAACGACAAACAATATCTTTTAAGTGGTTCTGATGATTACACTGCCAAGGTTTGCATATCAATATATAATTACTCCTTAGTCTTATCTGTTTTTCTGTCTTTTGAGATATTTCCCATCAAAACCTTAATCCACATTTCTACAGGTATGGGATTATCATTCTAGAAACTGTGTACAGACGCTTGAAGGACATGAAAACAATGTTACAGCAATATGTGCTCATCCTGAGCTTCCTATAATAATAACAGCTTCAGAGGATTCTACTGTTAAAATATGGGATGCTGTCACTTACAGGTACTTCATTAGCTATTGGAATTTGGAGGTCTGATTTTGATTTATGTGTTCATGTTTTTTTTTTCTCTTTTTATTTTGGCATCAATCCTATAAATGAAAATTTACACCCTGCATGTTCTCGTTCAAAACTACATTTAGTTAGCAAGTTAAAGAAACTTTCTGCTTTATACCATTTTTAACTGATGTCATTTGCCATTAACTTGCAGGCTTCAAACCACGTTGAACTTTGGTCTCAAGAGAGTATGGAGTATTGGATACAAGAAAGGATCATCTCAGTAATTATCTGAAACTTCCTTTGACTACCAAAAAAAAGAAAACTAAAAATAAAAAACACTTGCTATAACTGTAATTTCTTACTAACAGTCATCACATCACTGCTTCCTGCAGGCTTGCATTTGGTTGTGACCAAGGATTTCTAATTGTTAAGGTGAATCTCCTAGCTGCCAAATGAAACATATATACAAATTTAAAATCGCTTATTAAAAGATAATAATTGAAATTCTGACGAGATATATACTTTTTTAAAAATCTTAACCACTAATTTTATAATTAATTATATTATAATTCTGCAATTTACCTCCTAAAATATACTTCTCACTTTATCAACTAATTATTTTTTTTCAGATTTCAGAAGGAAGACCCCAATAAGCCAACATCTGGTAGCCAGATGACTAGTTATGATGAGCTTAACTGCCCAGAGAACATCATATTCTGCCGTTGGTTGTTTATTTCTGAGTTGTTACTAGTTACTAGAATAAATTAATTTAGAATCTACATATTACCTTATGTAATATATTGGTGTATGTACCTGTGTGTTCGGATTAATGTGTTGCCATTTGAGTGATATATATAATATATTTTTTTTATCATTCCATCTGTTTTGTTAATAATTAATTTTTATTATACAAATATAAATATAATATGTAAAATAATTTGAAAAACTTAATTTATATTGTCATGATATTCATATAGTAGTATTTTTTTTTTGTCACCTTTAGTTAGAAGTATTGCTACCTATGCTAAATGCAATGATTAAGAAATATTAGTCTGTAAAATTATGCTGCGAATTCATTGAGAAATTATTAAGATAGTTTTTTTTTAAAAAGTTATGCTGCGAATTCATTAGAAATTATTAATTTCAAGTATAATTTTAAAAATAATTATTTTAAAAGTTAATATTTTTACCTGAAAACTATTACAGACTAATATTTTAGAAATAAAAGGTCAGCTATAAAATTAAACAAATAGAAATTCATGAGAAATAATAAGTACTCTTTCAAATTAATCTTAAATATTAGTTTTCAACAATTTTTTTAATAAAAAAAGACAAAAATAATGAAGAGATGAAATGCATTTTAAAAAAATAAATCTCTATATTAATATGGTTTAATTACCTATTTAATCTTTATATTTTTTAAATTCATCTCTTTTAATTTCTATAGTTAATGATTAAATTTTTTAATTATATTTTAATGTTAATTCTCAAAAGGTCTTGTTAATTTTTTTTAACTAAAAAATTTAAAAAATTTTAAAGACAAAAACGAGAATTAAAATATAAATTTTAATAACTAAAACTTCACTTAACACTAAAACATCCATTTATAAATTATAAAAACTAAAATATATAAATTTAGAAACGATACGGAAACCTATTAATAATTTATATTGATAGTTTTGGAAAATGGGGATCCGAAGAGCCACGTGGCAAGCATGTCACTGCCACCACTCCGTGCGTTTCCTCACCATCATGGATCATACGGTGTGACAACACGCAGGGTAGTATCCGATCCAGTGGCATTTTCGTAATCTCACTTAACTGCATAGCACCGCTCTCGTTCGTTCATCCTCATGGTATTTACACCGAGCTCTCTTACAAAAACAAAAAAACACATTTCTCTCTCTCTCTCTCACTGAGCTCGATCTCTTGGGCTCGTCGAATTCGAAATCTGATCTCCGACGATTGATCCCGGTAGAGGCTAGTACACTCTCCAATCTGCAAAAATGGTGAGCTTCCTCTTTGATCTGCTCTTCCGCAAACGCTTCTGCATTCTTAACAACCTTAGATCTGGACCGAATTCGCTTCGATTTCATGTTTTCTCTTTCTTTCGTTCGCTCTTTCAGTTTCGAATGCTTTGCTGCCTCTTACTTGAAATGCGAGCCTCGCAATTCGCTTATCCAGCTCTTCCTATTTCAATTTCAATGTGATCTACTGTGGAACCGTGCACTGACTCGTGTTTTTTTTGTTTGTTTGTTTGTTTTTCTCTCTTGTTACTTGCATTTGCAGCCTCTCAGACTCGAAATCAAGGTACTAATTGTTTTGTGTTCTGATTCAATGTTCATTTGTTTCTGATTGCGGACAAATTGTTGATTTCCTTGCCTGCGAGATTAGATTTGTCGGAAACTAAGCCTTGTGTGAATGTTTAGCTTTCTAGATACTTAATTTAACGTGTTATTTTTTTTTATCAGCGCAAGCTTGCGCAAAGATCAGAGAGAGTGAAATGTGTGGATCTACATCCAACAGAGCCATGGTAATGCCTCCTCTGCTGCTGTTGTTTTCTTTCTGAATTCGATTCCTGATGTGAAGCTAACATCATAATTGGGAATATCTGTAGTTTGTGAGGATTTAGTCACTAATAGTGATGTTTGTTATACGAGTTTACTGTTGGCATCATTTAATTAATTGCTTCATGCAACCTTGTTAATTCAGGATTCTGGCTAGTTTATACTCTGGAACTGTCTGTATCTGGAACTACCAGTCTCAGGTGTGACATTCTTTGTAACTGAGATGCTGTATATTGTTATAAATGAGTTTTTTTATTCCTAATTGAGAAATGTAATATATATTGGCTCTTAAGTCAGACACGGGTGTTTGTTGATTGATCTCTAGACAACCAACCTTTTGCATGGTGCCTATATGTAAAATGACCTGCTGATTCACAAGTGGAGGGACCTATTTTATCCACGGTTTAATGGCTCATTATATGATTGATTGAGCATACTGTATAATGCAATGACTCATTACGTGAAGAAAATATTGAATGGAATTAGCAAAGCTCTTTTAGTGATCTTTTATCTTGATACATAACTAGAAAATATTATAGTATTTTCTGCTTCTAAGTGGATACAAACTGGGAGTTGTGTGACACTCGGGTAAGTAATTTGATGAGTAAACTGCATGTTTCATTAATCTGAATCACACCCTTTCAAAATTTCCAAAGTAAAACTAGTAACTAATCTTATTTAACAATTCTTGGAGTCTATGTTTTGGAAAAAAATTTAGACTAAATTATGTGCTTGTGAATATTTTGGATGTCTTTATACTTTTTCCAGTTGAGCTGTGAGATTTTGGCACATTTTCATAGTTTGATAAAATCGGAATAACTGTAGATATTATGATCACCATTTGGCATTTGTCTTTGTTTCGACACTTTAAATTATGGAAGATGGATTTTGCAGTTTCTGGTGTATTATGTTAGGATTAGTATTCTTGTTTTTTCTATCATGGCATCATGGTCTTATACTATTCGTTTATAATTTCATATCTTGCGACACATTCGATTTATCTTATAGATTGTTATTAAGGGATGATAGCTTCCAACACTCCTGTTTCTATATTTAAATTCTTCACAAAACTTCTTCTTTAAATGGGTCTTTGTTAATTTCGATGGAGATTTGCTTGTGTAATTAACACTAACTTCATTTATTCTATTTCAGACCATGGCAAAATCTTTTGAGGTTACCGAGTTACCAGGTACTTGAAGACGTGAACCTTTTTTGGTCCATTTGTTTGTATATCTACCTCTTGATGCATTTGCTTGAAGACACACTTTTCTTTGTATATTTCATGATTTCTTACTTAGAAGATCACTGGAGCTCTTATACAAGTATACAACATGATTTTGCAGTTAGATCGGCCAAGTTTATTGCACGCAAACAGTGGGTTGTTGCTGGAGCAGATGATATGTTTATCCGTGTATATAATTACAACACAATGGATAAAGTCAAAGTATTTGAAGCACATACTGATTACATTAGGTGTGTGGCAGTTCATCCTACCCTTCCTTATGTGCTTTCATCATCTGATGATATGCTCATAAAGCTTTGGGATTGGGAAAAAGGCTGGATCTGTACCCAGATATTTGAAGGTCATTCTCATTATGTCATGCAAGTAACATTTAATCCCAAAGACACAAACACCTTTGCAAGTGCATCTCTTGATCGGACAATAAAGGTGTAATTATGTTCTTGTTCCTGGATGTTTCTTTTTTAAAAAAAAAAAAAAGTAAAAAGAAAAACTATGATCCTATGATATAATGCATTGATGCAACTGTTATCATCTCTTTTCAGATTTGGAATCTTGGCTCTCCTGACCCTAATTTTACTTTGGATGCTCATCAGAAAGGAGTGAATTGTGTTGATTATTTTACAGGTGGTGACAAACCATATCTAATCACTGGTTCTGATGATCACACTGCTAAGGTTTTGTTTTCATTTGTTGCTTAATCTATCTGCTTGTCGCGCACACGCACACACACACATGTATGAAAAGGAATAACATGGATGAAACTTACGAATCAGGTATGGGATTATCAGACCAAAAGTTGTGTCCAGACCCTAGAAGGTCACACACACAATGTATCTGCTGTATGCTTTCATCCTGAACTTCCTATAATCATTACTGGTTCTGAGGATGGCACAGTACGCATATGGCACTCCACAACTTATAGGTAATGTGAAGTGCACAGATTACTGAGTTATGAGGTTTAACATTACGCTTATTCTATTTGGCATATGCCTCTACCTTTTCTTCTCCCATCATCATCACTCGTATTGGAAATTGGAATATTTGCTAGTGGTTGACCTTTTACCTTAGAGAATAAGGCTTATATGGGTCTGCCTTTTTGTTTTTTGAACATTATGAATTTATGATTTTGTGGTTGACGTGTCACTTCTTTACCTTATTTATTTGCTGTTTGCATTGGTACATAAAAGATTGGAGAGATTTATTTTGGTGACTGTAATGTATAGATTTTGATTTAAAATCAAGATAGCGCTAATAATATTGAAATTGACGGGCTTTATTTATTTCTTCCTTTCTATTTTATTTCCGTTTACAGTTTTTAAGCTGATACTAAATGTAGTTGGAAGTATATTTTGGAAGATATATACTAATTCTCCATTTCAATGTATTTGCAGGCTTGAGAACACATTAAACTATGGTCTTGAAAGAGTCTGGGCTATTGGATACTTGAAGAGTTCTCGTCGGTAAGTTTTTTCTGGATAGAAATTTTGTAAGTAATTTCTTAGGCCGTTGAATAATCTGAGTGGGAAACTGTGTCAAATTGTGCCTGAATTATGAAATTTTCTTATCTTTAACTCTTTTCTCATAATCAAAATTTTCGGGTGCATTCAAACAGGGTTGTGATTGGCTATGATGAAGGAACAATTATGGTCAAACTTGGTCGAGAAGTACCTGTGGCTAGCATGGACAACAGTGGGAAAATTATTTGGTCTAAGCATAATGAAATTCAGACTGTCAATATAAAAAGTGTAGGAGCAGATGTAGAGGTATGGGCTCTATTATTCATTTTTTTGGCTGTATAATTTGCGAGCAAGAAGTGTTAAGTTCTCTTTATTTTTAGTGAGATGTGTAAGTACTATGCTTCTTAGGTTGCTGACGGAGAAAGGTTACCTTTAGCTGTTAAGGAGTTGGGCACCTGTGATCTCTACCCCCAAGTGAGTTAATATACTTCTTAATATTTTGTTGCATTCTTTTTCATAGCTTATTTATTTTTAATTATTTTTGCTCTCATCATGCAAAACTTGACAAAGTTAGAAAGTGGCATATGTATATTATTTAGCAAATCAGAGTATCAGACATTCTGGTACATTCATATTGACTTCATTATGCAGCATTTTTCTGTTTTTTTCTTGAAACATGCTCAAGTTTTTATTTTCTTCGTATTCAAAAACTTGTGATTATATATAAGGATTAAATTGGTCATCTAGCCATGCTAGACTTTGAAATGCAAAATTTAAGTGTGTTTGGTTGAGCGCTTACATACTTGATTTTATAAAATTGATTTAGTTAAAAGTGAGTTTGAAGTGATGTAATTTATGTTTTAGGAAGTTTTATTTTAAAAGTAAGTTTGAGATATTATGGAAATCAAATTTCTCAACTCAATGCAAATGCTGCATTTTTTCACTTTTAGTTGAACATGCTTTTAGAAACAAAATAACATTTGATAAAAAATAATGAACATGTCATTTTTAGTGAAAATTGTGTCTGGAAGGCACAAGTGGGAGTTGAAAGGCTCCCAATGCATACCCATAACCCAAACATGCTGTAACTGCAGGGATCTTGTTCTGTTGAACTTAGATATCCATATAATATGACAAATCAGTTGGTAGTTTGGAATTATTTGTTTGTAGTTTGACTAATTTCTAATCTATATTCAGAGAAGTGAGTTTTAAAATAATAGTCCTTATTGCGGGTTCAATTATCAGCAATATTTGTTTTATGGGTGGTGGCTGATTGTTGATTTCATTTATTGTGCAGAATTTAAAGCACAATCCAAATGGGAGGTTTGTTGTTGTATGTGGAGATGGTGAGTACATTATATACACTGCATTGGCATGGAGAAATAGGTCATTTGGTTCAGCACTGGAATTTGTTTGGTCTTCTGAGGGAGAATATGCTGTCAGAGAAAGTACATCAAAGATTAAAATTTTCAGCAAAAATTTCCAGGTTTGTACTTTTTTAAAAACTTTGTTTCCTCTCTAATCTCGTGCAATCTTGTTCTGTGTGTAATGAACCAACAAGTTCTTGCTATTTCTTAAAAGGAAAAGTTTAACAAGATGCTGCCATTCTTGTACCGTGTTAGACTGTTAGGCATCCCACAGTTGCAGAAGTTATGAGAGGGGAAAAAAGGATAATAATGAGGGGGAAGGATCAGAAAGAGGAACTAGGCTGTAATGACCTTGCTTATGTGGCAAGGGGTGTGGGAAGGGAATGTGGGGGAGCAAGGATGAAAGTTAGAAGAGGATGCAACGATAAAAGTTAGAAGAGGATCATAGTGGATTCATTCAGTCGTGGAGTAAGGAAATTGAAGCCTTTGGGCAAGGATGAAGCAGCCTCCCTATGTATTGCAGTATCTCTGTCTATTCTTTCTATTTCTGTTCTGTTTTCCATAGATGTATGGATTAGATCCTGGACTCATATCAGTAACAGTGATCATATTCCGGGTATTCAATAAAATTATTGTTATATTTGTGGGTTCTTATAATTCTGTTTTTGACAAGGAGTGTGTATAAAACTATGCAAGCTATTAATTTTCCTTATGAAAATCATTTATGTCTGAACTAGAGATTGACAAATTTGCTTCAAAGCCTGTACAAAGACTTCTTTACTTTCATTATCGTTTATTGACTGCCTTGGTTATCACTCTGGAAGGTTCACAAAAATTTAATCCTATCATTGTTATAGCTGTCTTCGAATTGAAATAAATTTGCTCTAGGGAATACTTAGTTTAGTTGGAATTTAAACAATGGGTATTTCAGGAAAAGAGGAGTGTCCGACCAACATTTTCAGCTGAAAGAATATTCGGTGGCACTTTACTGGCGATGTGCTCCAACGATTTCATCTGCTTTTATGACTGGGCTGAATGCAGGTTGATCTATCGCATTGATGTCAATGTGAAAGTAAGTACTTTGATTAGGTGACATCTAGTTATCTGCTCTTTTCCTTCTTATTCGTTGTTTAATTTAATTTTGTTATTTATCTTGTGTCAGAACCTCTACTGGGCTGACAGTGGTGATCTAGTAACAATTGCTAGTGATACATCATTCTACATTCTGAAGTACAATGTGAGGATTTTCGTGAACTTCATCTTTTCCTTATAGTTGTTGGCTTGCTTTGAAGAACATCCCACCCCCTCCCCCCAACACACACACAATTTCTGCTGAATGTATATTTTGTAGATCTTTACTGGTAGTGCCCTTGAAACATATTGACTTCCATTATTGCAGCGTGATGTTGTTGTATCACATTTAGATAGTGGAAGACCTGTAGATGATGAAGGTGTTGAAGATGCTTTTGAGCTCTTACATGAAATGAATGAACGTGTCAGGACAGGCATCTGGGTTGGGGATTGCTTTATCTACAACAATACCTCTTGGAGACTTAATTACTGTGTTGGTGGTGAGGTATTAACTCTTTTCCCTTCTAGATTTCTAGTTTAAAAAAAGAATTGTGCATTCTTTTTAATTGAACTACGAGGATCATGAGACATCTTGATACATAATGATTATGAATTTAGGTAACTACGATGTTTCATTTGGACCGCCCTATGTACTTGTTGGGATATCTTGCAAACCAAAGTCGTGTTTATTTGATTGACAAAGAGTTTAAGTAAGTGAAACTTCTGCTTGGATTATTCAAAGTTTTAAATTGCAATAATCTTGACTATTTTTCTGTTTATCAATTGTTTTTCTCAGTGTTATGGGATACACACTGCTTTTAAGCTTGATTGAGTACAAGACACTTGTGATGCGTGGTGATTTGGAAAGGGCCAATGATATTCTGCCATCAATCCCCAAAGAGCATCATAACAGGTAGAAGTTAGTTACCTTGTGTTACGTTGCAAGATAATGATTAATTTTCTTTCAATATGTTGAAATATGCTTGATATGTGTAGAAATTAAAAATGCTTTTGGTAATAGAATTATGTTTTATAAAATCATGTATATCATGTATTAGCATATTACATTCCCTCTCCACTTCTTTTTGTTTTGTCCAAGACAAGTGTGGTAATCTTTTGACGCTTATAATTTTGTATGATTAATTGTTACATCTGTCTTTGCTTGTCATATACTTTTATGGTATTAAACTATTAATGCATAATGTTGTACAAATAACTACTACATTTTCATTTGCCTGATACTTTGATTTAAAATTTTGTTCTATAGGCCATATTTGTTTATTCAAATTTCAGAGTTCAGTCATCGGATTTGAAGTTTGGTAATAGTGGTAATATATTACCTGAATCCTAATCAAAATTCTTGATTTTATGGTAGTGTGGCTCATTTCCTTGAATCACGAGGGATGATAGAAGATGCTCTTGAAGTAGCTACTGACCCTGAGTACAGATTTGATCTATCAATACAGCTTGGAAAACTAGATGTTGCAAAGGTATGTTCATGCAATATATCTACAAGGAGATATTGTTTAATTTGTGAAAATTGTTAACTTGGGTATCCAATATTCTTCATTTCTTTTCATCAGTTTGATTTGTCATTTTATATCACAAATAATATACCTCCTTTTTCTTTGCAGAGTATTGCAATAGAATTACAGAGCGAGCCTAAATGGAAGCAGTTGGGAGAATTAACTATGTCTACTGGAAAGGTGTTTTCTATGTGATTTATTTAGCCTATACTTAAAGCTTGATTGCACTCCTAAATATCCATAGCCAAGTGCGTTGAAGATTGCCGTGATGATGTGCTACTGATTTTGACCATGTGCACATTATGTATATAGACCTTATTGAAGCTTTTGATATGCAAGAGACTATAGAGATTTTAGTTATGGCCAAATTAAGATTTGCTTCGTTGCATGTTAGAAGTTATAGTCAGGTGCTTTGAGTTGTAGATGACAATTCTAGTGTATAATTAGGATGTTAAATGTTTTACTTCTTTTTCTTGTCAGAGTAAGTAATGATTCTGGAATGAGGGAACTTAAATGTTGATTCTTGTTGGAAATTTCTCTTGATCCATTGTAGCTCACCATATTTTCCATTGTTGCAGTTAGAAATGGCTGAGGAATGTTTGAAGTATGCAATGGATTTGAGTGGCTTGTTACTGCTATATTCTTCTTTAGGAGATGCTGAAGGAATATCAAAACTTGCAATCCTTGCTAAGGAGCAAGGGAAAAACAATGTTGCATTCCTTTGCTTATTTATGTTGGGTAAATTAGAAGACTGCCTTCAACTGTTGGTAGAAAGGTAATCTTCTAAAGTTGTGCTCTTCCCTTTATGACATTACTGATAGGGAAGGATTGATTAGAATGCAGTTACATTTATAGTTGAAGTATGCCTTTTGCAGCAATCGAATTCCGGAGGCAGCTTTAATGGCTCGATCTTATCTCCCAAGTAAGGTCTCAGAGATAGTGGCAATTTGGAGAAAAGACCTCAATAAGGTAATTTCTGATTCAGGTAGATGGTATTTACTTATGTTTGAACTTCCTGTTTTTTACCTTTGTGCATGATATTATATTATGCGAATCTGAATTCTCTACAGTCCTAACAAAAACTGCACCTTCTGCTGTTGAAAATATACGACTTGACACCCATTCAATTATATTTGGTTTCAATATTTTATCATAAAATCAATTATTTTCAAGAGCTAAGATCTTCTGATCATAATCCAATATTGCGGGTAGGAGCATCAGTTCTCATTCATTTGCCTTGTTTGAGTAGTCTTATCATGTTGACGAGTGGCTCATGGATTAAAGAGAGTACATATATTTTATTGCAGGTTAATCCAAAAGCTGCTGAATCATTGGCTGATCCTGAAGAATATCCAAATTTGTTTGAAGATTGGCAGGTTGCACTAGCTGTCGAATCTAAAGCTGTGGAAACAAGGTCAGTGCAGAGAATGCATATTTTATTGCATATATATTGAAATGTATATAGTTAGTAGATTAGTGTTTTTTTGTGTGCAAAACATCTTTAACTGTGTTCTTTTATTATAGGAATGTGTACCCTCCTGCGGAGCAGTACGTCAACCATGCTGACAAATCACAAATTACCCTTGTTGAAGCCTTTAGAAACATGCAGATTGAGGAAGGAGAGGAGCATCTGGAGAATGGGGACTCTACTCATGAGGTGTTCTAAATTTAAAGCTAACATGATCATTCAACTGGTTGCAAGAAATTCTCATAAACTACATGATATTATATTTTGTTTTATGCCTATATAAAGAATAGCCTCAGTGCATTGTTAGTTGTGGTGTTAGACTGTTGATTTATTTTGTTGTTCTTTTATTGTAGTTGACAGAACAAAGTGGAGAAGAGCACTACACAGAGGATCAGGAGGAACAGAATGGAGAGGAAGGAAGCCAAGAGGAGGCAGTTGTAGTGGATGCAGATTCTACAGATGGTGCAGTACTCGTTAATGGTAACGAGGCTGACGAAGAGTGGGGTACGAATAATGAAGGAGCCCCGTCAGCCTAAAAGCAATTGGTTGGGGTGGTGTGAAAATCGAAATTTTGTCTCTGGTGATTAATTGTTTCTGAAGTGCCATTTCTAACTACCATTTGACAACTAGCTGTTTTTACTATAACTACTACCACCTGAGTCCTAACAATTCTAATTCCTCTCAATTTTTAATGTATTGGATACTACTCTGCAATTACGCTGTATATTTGGGAATCAGGGAGGAAATAATAAAATAACGTCCATTGTGTCAATAATGAAACATTGACTAAATCTTGTGACTATTTTCCCATGATTATATACAACTATTGGGTTTGGGAGTCTGTAAAAGTCACCTCAATAAAGCTCTTTCCTTTTTAAATTTGTTCCGATTGGTTCTTAGTCCTAACTTGAATATTCATCTTTGTTGGCAGTGCTTGCACCACATCACTAGGTTCCATCAAGACAGTCTATTCCAGCTTCTGGGATATTTTATGAGGTTAGGATTAAACTTTCGTATTGCATTGGCTATGACATCTGGCCTTGCATTTGCAAAAATGTGAAAATCAGGTGTCAGGTTTGGTCAATTTACTAATAAAAATATTTGCTCTACCAGGTTTATCAATCGATTAACAGTTTTTGGTTATTATTATGATCTTATTACCACCCGGATAGACTATTTTTGGTTTGATAAAGCATTCCTTCATTCAATTTGGATGCTCACATAGACGAGTAGTGTTGCAAAAAGAAGACATGCTCGTGTTTATGTGCATCCGCAGGTATCTGCATTGCATGTTTTTTGGATGATTATGCGTAACATAAACCTGATGATGGTTTTCTACTTCATTATTGTCAGTTTAATGTTCTTTAATTTGAAATGCAGGTCTTCTCAAGGTTACATGAAGAGATTTTTTGGACTGGTTGTTTGTTTCCTGGTGTTGTGGATTTGTAGTGCCCTGAATTTTGTCATTTTGCTCGTTGTATGAACAATATTCCTTAGGGTCAGTTACAATTTACTAGAGTTTATATATAGCACATTCTTTTGAGGCTTTTACCTCAATATACTCGTGCCATTGTGAATGTAGAAAAGCGGAACTAGAGACGGGTTGCCCGTTTAAACTTTAGATAAGTTTTTTAAAAAAATATTTTTTCTTGACCATTATTTTAATTTTTATATTTTCCTGGATTGTAAACATGGATGGTTAATAGAGAAAATAATGATTCTTCCCAAGGTTGCTTCTGTCGTGTGTTGTTAACTGACAAGATGCTCTCACCAAGTTCTTCAACTTGCTGTTTGCAACCGGTATTTAGGTCACGTCTTTGCATTTTTCCTTCTGAAAATGTGAAGTTTTCCGTGGACTTGTGCATTTGAATGACGTAGAACATAGTAGGATAAGTTTGGTTTCTTACAAAGGATCGTAATTTGATAGTTCATAGTTCATCCTCTGATTAAATAAAATAGGGTTGGAGACAAGGCTTGATTGGGCCATTTGACCATGGAGTCGGCTATTAAAAGGGATTAATTTTAAGCTAAACTATATAAAGTAAGCGTAAAATATATGTCTCTACGAAGAATAGCAGACCCCCCCCTCCCCCCAAAATAAACGCATTCATTGTTTTGTTTTTTCAGAAATTAAATTAATTGGAGGAAATATTACGTCTTCTTTTTTGTTTTCTGCTTCGCGGAAATTTTACTTTTGAAGACTAAAGCGAAGTTGAAAAATAAAGAACTTAATGCTACGTTTTTTAATTAAACCCCCCTACATAATTCGTATTTAAAATTGGATTTGACTTTGATTCATTATGATTCCTTTTAACTATCATTTAGTCTTATATTGTCAGGTTATTAAAATTTAACTGTCACAGTCACTATTTTAAAAGATTAGTCTTTTGGTAAACACAACAAATGGTAATTTTTATTGATTTGAATCCATATTTTTTTTAGATGTGAGTCAAATCCTCACCGATTAGACAAATTTTGTTCATAATCACATTTTTTTAATGAAAGAAATCGTTTGAAAAGGTTTTTTTTTCTTATATTTCATATAAAAACCAAAAAGGCATTTGAACCACAAGAAATAGTCATGAGACATTATAGAAAAATATAGGTAAAATTATATTTTTGGTTCTCGAGGTTATTTTTAATTTCGATTTTGGTTTTCCTTTAAAATTACTTATGCATTTAATCTTTTATATTCAATCTGGTAGATGGTCTCCAAGTCTAAATTTAAACATTAATTGTTACAATTATTAGGACGTGACATGTAAATCTGGACTTAAAAATCATATTTACGGGATTGAACATAATTGGATTAAATGCGTAAATAATTTTAAAGAGGCCAAAATTAAAATTAGAAACAATTAGGGGAACCAAAAATATAATTGTCAAAAATAAAAATATAAACATTAAATGGCTTGTAAAAGAAAATAATACTTGTCGAATTAAAAATCAATTGTAAGTGTAACTTTATATTAGAAAAAATATTTTAACTATATCATTGATAATTAAATACGTGAAATAAAAACTTGTTTACTGATCAAATATATCTTACTTTATTTAACCCGAATACTTAATATATTTAAGATAAAAAAATGTTAATAAAAATTGTTTACGACAAAAGTAAAAATTATTTGAATTTTATTTAAAATAGTCATTTAAAAATCGTGATAAGGCATTCATGAAAAATTGTAATTTTTATAATACTAGTATTTTAATACTATTACGTTTTATCTTAATATTTTATATTTATTTATGCATAAACTATTCTTATTAGAAAAATGTTTTTCATCAGTTATTATAAAATATGTTTTTATCTTAACTTCCATTAAGTTTTTATAAAAAAAAATATATTCTCCATTAAATTTAAAAAATAGACAATTTAACATAATTTCTATTTTAATTAATTAAATTTAGTTTTACCATATACTGCATAAGTAATGCACTACCTTTTGTAAAAAAAAAAATATCAATAATATTTCAATTCACCTCTCTTGTTTTTTAAATAATGTCTTAGCAGCCAAATTTTAACAAATGTTCTCAAACTATTTCTAATAGCACTTAGCAGATTCGTCTACTGCTTCATATTTCCTGTCTTTCATTCTTCCATCTTAATCTTTCCAAGTATCCAAAAAAAAAAATTTCGTTAATAAAATTCTTAAATTAATTTATTTTAAAGGGAAACTTTTATCCTTAAATAAAATAACATTATTAATTATTATTATTATGAGGAAATTACTGTATTATTCAGACACAGATAAAGATAATAATGAGATAATATTATAAAAAAGCCACGTGTCTATATTCTGAACTTTATTTTCCCCTTCCCTCTTAAGAGTGAGAGAGAGAGAGAGTGAGATACTGGTGCCAGCTATGTGAGTGAGTATATTGCTATTGCTGCTGCTATCTCTTCCTCTCTCCGCACTCTCCATCGTTTTAGGGTTTGCACTCTTAACTCTTTATCTCTTCTTAACATCTTTTCTCCTCATTTTTAATCTATACATTCCTTTTTCTCGCCGATGTAACAGAATATCACACCAATTCGTGAAATCGAAGGATTCCGACAGAATCGTACGAATTATTGTTCATTGTTTGCCTGTAAGTACTCTTTGCTTCTATATTCCTTCATTTTTAACATTTGATTTGTTCCTTTCGCTATTTTTTTACTATTTTCCCTAGGTTTTTATGCTTCCACACTCAGAAATAATTCGTATTACTTTTGCTACCCTGGTTTTTGGGAACAGTTTCCTGTTTTCCAGATCCCTCTGATTGGTTTTGAGATTCCAATGGTTTTTCTTTTCCTTTAATCTTCATGTTATCTTCTCTCGCTTTTATTTATTTATTTTGTGTCTTTCTACATAAAATGACAAGATTATTTATATTTAGGGTTTTTAGATTATTGAAGATTAAAAATTTAGAGCTGGGCAGCGTCTGAAAATATGATTTTTGAAGTATTGTTGTTTTTAATCGGTGTTTTAGTTATTTGTCTCAGACCGAATACAAACTTGTCCAAACCAAATAATGCATTAGCAATTTACTGCGTTGGAATAATTGTTGCAATTCTTTTATATTTTACATTTTGTCGCTGGAGTGATTGCTTTGGCTGGTAGTCACTACTTGCTGGTTCTTGTGTAATGTTATGCCTCAGATGCTTTCTCGAGATGTTTATTCTCCCCCTTTAGTTTGTGCTGCTCTATGGGACCAAATTATTATATATTTATAAGGTGCAATTAGCATGGATAATTTAGGTGCTGCTGTTTACTAAGCCTTCTGTAGTTTTCTCAGGAAAAAAAAATATATATATGGTTACCTTGTTAAATTTATATGGATGGGGTGGGATTTTTAATCTGCATGTGTTTTTTTGGTTGGTATTTTTGCTATAGCATGTAGCTTGTTTTGAGGCTTTATAACTTGTGGCCATGGTTTGGTTGAGATCAAATGGGAAAGAAAGGAGAAGAAATTTTCAAATTTTTGTGTGGGTCCCACACCTTTATCTCTCTACTTAAACTCAAATATTTATTTTCTTTTCTCTTCCATTCTTTTCTCTTCTCTCCAACCAAACAATCCTATATTGTGTGTTGTGTGATTTTAAAATACATGTTATGTCATGGAGAAAAGAATGAGAATTGTAATTTCCTGATTGCAGCTACTGTTGTGCTCCAACTTGGTAAACTAGAAGTACAGATTTATTTCTTCAATGGGGGATGCTGAGAATGCCCTTCCACCTTCAAAGAAAAGGGCTGCTGGAAGGGAGCTCACTCGAGATACTCCCATTGATGATGAGGAAGATGCCCCTGAGCTTGAGACTGGCACTTTCAAGAGGGCCAGCCAAGAGGTTATGGGCACCAGAAGGATAGTCAAAGTTCGTCGCCAACCAACTAATTCTGCTCCTTCTGCAAATCCTTTTGCTGGAATACGCCTGGTTGCTCCCACTGAATCCAGTGCTAATCCTGCTGAGACTACTACTGAGGTAAAATCAGCTGGGGAAAACACCGTTGCAGATGAATCAAAAAGTAATGATACAGCTAAGGATTCTGAGAAAGCAGGAGATGGGGAAGCTAAGCAGCCTGAGAGCAAAACTAATGAGGCAGAGGATAAACTTACTGAAAGTAAGGATGCTGCTGAAGAAAGCAATGCAGACAAGGAGCATACTGCAGAAAAGGAAAGTACTGATGATGAATCGAAGGTAGATAAGGAACAAAATAAGGATGTCACTGAAAGTGGAAATGAGGATAAGAAGGATGCTACACACAACGAAAGTGCCAGCAAGTTAGATAAAGAGAAAACTGGGGATGGCAAGGATTCTGAAAACGATGATAAGAACGAGAACACTAACAATGTGGATAAGAAGGACAGCAAAGCTGAAAGTGCAGAGCCAAGTGCTGAAGGTGGCCATTTGAAGTCATTTCAACTGCTCTCAAGTAGCCAAAATGCCTTTACCGGTCTTGCTGGTACTGGATTTTCTAATTCCTCATTTTCCTTCGGTTCCATTTCAAATGAAGGGTCTGGTTCTATTTTTGGACTGAAAAGTGATAAGCCCTATGGTCTTGGTTTATCTAACAATGGAAGTTCTCTTTTGGGGGCATCTGGGGCCTCTGCTGTTTCTAAGAATGAGGGAAGTGGTTTGGCAATGCAGGAGGTTGTTGTTGAAACCGGGGAAGAAAATGAGGAAGTGGTTTTTAATGCAGACTCAGTGTTGTTTGAGTTTGCTGATGGAAGTTGGAAGGAACGTGGAAAGGGAGAACTGAAGGTTAATGTTTCCAGTGAAACCAAAAAAGCCAGACTTCTAATGAGGTCTAAGGGAAATTTTAGATTGATTTTGAATGCACGTCTCTACCCTGATATGAAGCTCACAAATATGGACAAGAAGGGTGTTACTTTTGCCTGCATCAATAGTGCCAGCGAAGGGAAAGGTGGTCTTTCAACATTTGCCTTGAAGTTCAAGGACGGCTCCATAGTGGAGGAGTTTAAAGCCACTGTCATGGAACACAAAGGTGAGACATCCACAGTTCTCAAGACCCCTGAAAATTCTCCAAAGGCTTCTGATGATTGAGAGACACTCCTTACTCATGTCTCACAATGTCTGTCTCGTTAGATGTTCCTTCACAAAGATAATTTGCTATTCCGAGTTCGTTTGCCCTTGTGTGGCATAGTCTATTATACTTAAATTAGTGTACTTGAATTTGAGTGAAGTCTCCAACTGATAATGGAACTTAATTTTGGATTTAGACTGCACAGTTTTAACGCTTGAACCCTGAAACGTTCAATAGGGCTGTTATTTCTTGAGCCTGGAATTTTGTCTAATTTCAAAATGACATTGAACTTTGCTATTGTGATGTTACCGTGACAAGATCACTTTTTAACTAAAACTACTTTATATATATATTAGCTGTGAACTTTTCAAAGATATTCCACTTATAACCGTTGCAGTCAACGGCAACACAAAACAGAGCTCAACTCAATCACCAAGTTAGTGTCACTTTAAACCTTGCATTTTTTTTGGGTGGGTTTCCACTCATCAATATCCATTGGCTAAGTTTGATATAGCACTACACATTCTGTTTTGCGGCAAGATATTTATTGGGAATTTATCTAATATATATTTGATAAAATTTATTAAATCAGTTGCATATAATTAACGTTTTTTGTTTAATTTACTTTGGGGGCTTCTACTGTAATACGGGATGAGAAAATGGGATGTAAGAAAGGAAAGTAAAGCAAGCTAATCAAACAATCACCAGTAGGTTATTGTGTTCCTTCTTTATGAAAACAATCTACTTGTGTATCAGAAAGAAAAGATATCTATTTTTTTCCTATTTTCTTTTTACATGACTGAAACGTAGAGAAATGTTGCTTGCGTAGAGATGTAGGAGTATTAAAAAAAAATTAAGAAAAAAGAGAAAAAAAAAACTATTTCTAACTATTTTATTGGAACGGAAAAACTAGAATATAGAGAAAGATAAATGAAAGCGAATAAATATAATGGGCTTGTATAAAGTTGTGCTAACCTGTTTAAATCATTTAATATTTGTTTTAAAAATAAAATAATTATTTATTTATTAAATAAATTTGAAAAGGCAAAGTAATCATGTAGGTTTAAATATGTTTTGGGTTGATCTTGATCTTTATAAAATTATTTTATAAAAATTTTGTAATTTTTTTTTATTTGTCGGTAGGGTCTTTTTATTGTAGTGCTATTTTTTATATATATTTTGAAAATTTGTTAATTTGTTTTAATACTTAAAATATTTGACTTTTTATTTTTGTTCTTATATTTGGTAGATTATTTACTTTTAATTTCCCTCAAATATTTTTTAAAGGGATTAATTTAAAATAAGCAAAATATTATCCGGACTAAAATAAAATAATAGACAAAATGGCTCAATTAAAACAAATATAAGTTCAAAATCCAAATAAAAAAATAGTTCAATGGCCTAATTAAAAATTGTCAAATAATTAAGGAAGCTTACTAATTAATTTTATCTTTTCTAAAACTAATTTCTAAAATAACTAGTTTCAGTGTGTTTATTTTATGTGGTAGTTTTTTTTATAAGATTAAATTTTATAATAATTAAATATCCTTAAATATTTAAATTATATTATAACTCAAATTTATAATAAATAAATAAATAACCTTTTGATATATAAGTTATATTTTATATACATATTAAATAACTTAAATTATTATATAAAAATATTTTTAACTATTATTAATATTAATAACCTCTTTTTTAAATACCAAATTAAATTTAGAGATAAAGATAAAAGATGATAAGTTAAAAAATATAATAATTAAAAATATTAAAGTATGACTATAATGATATCAACAAATAGTTTATGCACTAAAAGTAAGCATGATAATAGGATGGGATGGGGGTGGGGTAGTCTCCCCATCCCCTAGCCCAACTCATGAAGCAGTTTCTATCTCTTAGTTTGATTCTTGTTAAGGTTAAAAAATTAAACTCATCTTGACTTTGACTTGAGAGAGTTTCTTTGTCTGCCCCCACCCTCGATCTTATCTTATTTTCTTATTCATAAAATATGAAAAAAAAACAAGACAAATTTTTTTTGTAATTGGATTGAATCTATTACAACATGCTAAATTGAAATTCTAAGTAAAAATTGTTTGATCTCATTTTTTGGGATAGCTTAAAAAATAGTGATCATGACATCTTATATCAAGATTGAAATTTCAATTGTTTAGCAACAAAATTAAGTAAAAATTGCTTGCTCTTGTTTTTTTTTTAGCTCAACATGAAATTAAGTAAAAATTATACACAATTATAATGAAAACAATAATTTCATGCATAAACAAGCATTCATTAAAACTGTAAGGTTATAATGGTAATTTAAAATATTTATTATATCATAATAGGAGTGGGACGGGGTTCTGACCAGCATACACGATCCTATCCTTGAACCCGACTTCCTCAATCAGAGAAAATTCGAATATGATCTCGATCAACTTAGTTTTTCTCCGTTGGAACAAGTCCGAGTTGATCTTCGTAGGAGAAGGTACACTTGTGATGCCTAACTAACATTGGAAAATAATTTTATAGTATTATTTGATTACAAACTATCATGTGTGATATATTTGTAAATTTTTACAATAATTACATTGAAAGTCATAAATAATGAAAAATTTATATCAGTTAACAATGTAAAATTATGAGTTCATATTAAACTTTAAAGATAAAAAAATATATATTAGAAATATCTAGGGGAAAGTGAAGAAGGAATATGTATCTAAATTATATTTTAGCTGCAAATTATAATAATTATATATATAAGTTATGTTTTAGATTTATATTAAATAATTTAAATTGTGATATAAAGATATTTTAACTATTGATCATTTCTTTTAAAATACATTAAATTTAATCTATAATTATTATGAAGAGAATAATCTTATTTGGTGTCATATAATTAAAATATTAATTAGAACAATTAAGATAATATATGAAATTACATATCTAAATAAAGAAAGAGAGATAATATATTATCCATGATGGATTTTAATCCCAATGCAGATACAAGTGGGACTGGATCAATCTCATCCATTTAATTTATTTATTACAAAATAAATTAATATTAAAAATTAGATTTGATTAATTTTAATGGTTAGATTTGCAGTGTGCAATTTTTTGTACAGGATCGCGATCTGTGAGCAGTAATATCTCAGGTGCCATAATTCATTAGAGAAACCAATCACTTGCTCGTTACTCCCAAATCCGGAACCGACATTGAAATTCCTGAAATACCCTTCTTTTTTCTTCGTTCTCGGTTTCAATTGCCAACGACACAAATCAAATCTCCCAAATTATCTAATCTAGGGTTTCGTTTTCGCAAGGCGCAACCCTTGCCTTCCACTCTCACCACCCCAACCAATAATTAACCCTTCATTCTCTCTCTCACGCTCTCCCTTAGGGTTTGGGGTTTCCAATTGACTGCGCTCATTCACTTTTCTCTTCGTTATTCGACGCTCCACAAGGTTTTCGTGCGTTTCGGTGTTTGCGATTGATTCAGATTTTTCGGGTTTAGGTTTTTGAGGGGGTTTAGGAATGGCTACGGCAACTGAAGGGGTTGAGTACGAGAGTGATCCCGAAGAGGCCGCGAGATCGCTCGCAATGCGGAGAAGGCGCGAGGCCAGTGATGATGAAGAAACTGACGCCGACGCTGACAGAAGAGACGCCACTTCCGATCGCCGGATAACTCATTCTGTTGACTCCGACGGCGAGGGCGGCGTGGCAGATTATGATGACGAAGAAGACTTGGAAGAAGAAGAGGAAGCGGTGGAGGAGGAGGAAGAAGAGGAGGTAGAAGAAGAAGATTTAGAAGAAGAAGAGAGGAGTGAACATGAATATGAAGGAGGTGCTAATGGCACAGTGGTGAAAGATTCTGATGATGCTGATGTGAAAGCCCTTTTGGAGGAATCAGGGAATGGAGATGAAGAAGAGAAGAAGGAGAATGAACCATTTGCGGTGCCCACTGCTGGAGCATTCTATATGCACGATGATAGGTTCAGGGACAATGCCGGTGCACGTCACAGGTATCTAAATTTTCACTCAAACCTCTGCATAGTATGTGTGTGTAGTGTCACGTGGTTGAATTTAAGGTTTTGTTTTCTTTTTTGTTCTTTTGTGATTTTTAGGCGAATGCGTGGTGGAAGGAGACTGTGGGAGTCCAAGGATGATAGGAAGTGGGGACATGATAAGTTTGAGGAAATTACTTTGCAGGAAAGGCACTATAAAGAGGTGATGAGTTTGTAAATATGTAGTAGTAAAACTTTTTTTTTGTGGTTTTTTTGAAGTGAAAGAAACATTGCTAATGCATTCTGTATAAAATTTAGGGAAGGAGACCTTCTAAGGGTAATTTTCGAGGCCGTGGTGGTAAAACTCGAGGTGTTGATCGCAGTGGAGGATATGTTAGAGGTAACCGGAAAGGGTATGATAACAGAGGCAATCAAACTCAAGCACCAAAGAGTATTGTACGAGGGAGAGGACCCCGGAGGTACGAGCCTACTAGTAAGAACAATGATTCAGCATCCCTGGTGCAAAATAAACAGTGAGTACTTTGTATTTTGTAGGATTTCGCGCAACCTATACATGTTAAGGCTTTCTGATCATAATTTTGTTTTGTTATTTTCTAAGATCTGGGAAGCAGCCAGAGAAAACATCACATGCTAGTTCGGGAAAAACTTTTGCTCCTGTCTCTAATTCAGAGCCTGATCCTGTGCCTGCTAAGAAACAAGTGTTTGCATCAAGTTTGAATTATGCATCTCCCCCCTTTTACCCTTCGAGTTCTTCCAACAAAGATTTAAGTGTGGCACCAAAAGGGGATGTTCAAACGTGTGGTACAGGCAGGAATGTTTGCTCTGGTGTTGTGAATGATGGTTTTTTGGTTCAACAGAACAGTGCACTTCTTCGGGGAAAGAATGTCGTTGATCATGTTAGCATGGAGAAGCTGTATATTGATGGGCCTGGCGCACCATCTGCTGGAAAGGCTTTTAACAATATGCATATTCCACCACCTGGATCTTCTGGAGTTAATGCTTCTCAATCTGCTCATCCAAGAGGTCACGGGAGGGGTGGAGCAGTGCCAGTACAGATGAATTATCAGCCTGTTACCTCCCATAATCAAGTAAGTAAAATTGATCCAACACAACTCCAGGCTATTCAGAGAACTGCTCCAGGGCAAACTTCACCTTCTTTGCAAACCCCTGCTCCACAGGTTGGTAATCGACCTGGTAGTGGGTCTCAAGCTTCATCTCCCCCCAAAACATCCAACACGATTAGTTCATTGGATTCTGGAGAAATTGATGCAGCTTCAGATACCAGTAAATTGAAGGGTGCATTGGTTGGGAAGGGAAGGGGAGCTCCCCAGGGTAGTAGTGGAAGGGGCTCTTTTGTTTATGGTGGAGCTATGGGGACTGCTGGAAATATCAGTGGTAGTCATGGAGATCTGAACTTCCCAACCTTCTTGCCAGGTCAGTTTTTAATCAGCTGTTTTCTTGATAACAAGTATCACCAGTGCCAACTTAGTGGAAAATTGGGATCCAATAGATTTATTGTAACTTTGCATTTCTGTTGTTGGAATGCAATGTTCTCATGCACACGAAGTAGAATAGCAGCATTACTAGTATGAAAAGTCAAGTAGTTACTGTTTTGGTTGTGTTTTGTATCTGTGATTCTTTCAGAACAGATGCAGATTTTTTTTTGTTCTTTAATCAATTTTGCTGATTTTGATTTGGCCCTTGTGGGACACAGTTATGCAATTTGGTGGGCAGCATCCCGGTGGCATAGGAGTTCCTGCTGTTGGCATGGCGTTCCCTGGATATGTTGCTCAGCCTCAACTTGGTTTGGGAAACTCTGAAATGACCTGGTAAGGATATTAATGACTGAATTTTACCAGATGTTGACATAGTTGAAATCTCCCTGAGTGTGTGCATTTGTGTATGGTGCACACTTGCAATTTTGGCTAAGAATTTTATAATCAATATGATATTTAACTACTCTAATGGTTGAAATATCCTTACAAGTGTCTTCATATACTTTTTTGTAAGTAAAACATTTGTGTTCCTTTTTAGCTCCTTTTTGGAACACTATTTAAGTAGTTCCTTTTTGGTTTAGGCTACCAGTTTTGACCGGGGCAGCAGGTGCTTTAGGGGCTACGTATTGTCCACCCTATCTCACTGTTGATGGTTATCATGCCCGACAATCAGGACAAACATCTGCAACATCTACTTCAAGGTTGGTACTTTTATAGCTTTGTTATGAACTCAGTTTTACTTCTTAAAATTGCATGGCTTGGCATGAATGGTGACCTTTATATTTTATTTCAATTTTGTGTGAACTTGTGGGGTTGGAAGAGGGGGATTCATAATGAAATGGCTTTTGTCATGCTTTTGTTTCCTCCGTGCTAGATTTGATGTTGATGTAGCTTTTTTCTGGTTTTGTGATTTCTGTTTTCATGATTGAATCTTTGTAGCAAGGAAAATAATGTGAATAAAGCTAATAATGAATGGAAGCCACCACAGAAATCAGGTAAGACATTGATATTCTTTTTCCATTTGTGTTGTTTACCCATTGCCATTGGATGTTAATATATTTTTTGGAATTGATCTGTCTGCAGAGCCTGTAAATGATGAGTTTGGACAGCGGCAAAATAAGCCCCGCAGGCAAGTTGATTTGCGGAAACATTTTCATGTTGGTCATCTTAAATGAATTTTCCTTTTTGGAATGCTTGATCATGGTTTTGCCTTTTTTTGTGGGGTGGGGGGAAGGGGGGTCATTTTTCTTTGGATTTTAGGGGTAATATTGCTGGCATATTTTTTAGTTAGATCAACATGAACTCAATGAATGTTGGTTATGTTTCATGCAGATACTCAGAGATGAATTTTGGGCAATGAAGTGTTATAGAATGCAACTTGTTTGAATAAAAAGATAAGGTTTGTTATTTTCCTCTATTAATTAATGCATTATTATTCTTATTAGTGTTATAATTTTCTTAGTTTTCATAATTTTTTGTATTGCAGGCCTTCTTCCTCTTGGTCCTTTGTCTTCCAGCTTAGGCTCTGGAGTACTTTGGGCAGCGATATGTTTCAAGAATTTTTAGGTGATTACAGAACTTATATTTTTGTTGGGAATATTTTTTGAAGTTATATTTCCCAGTTCCCTCATGTTTTGGTATTGGTTGGGATTCCCCTTGGGATTTGTACACTGATACACCTCTTTTTTCTCTCCGTATTCAAATTTTTACCTTGCAGTTATATAACGCCTGTTCATGCTGTTCTCCATTTAAAGAAGTTACTTGCAGCTTGACAGGTGGTAGTTGCTTATGTAATTGTGCGGTAAGTATAAATAAATTTGAAGTTGATGTCCTTGTAATCGTTGCTGAGGGAAATTATGACAGTTGTTGGCTTCTTTGCCAGATTTTTCTTGCGTTTTGCTTTCGTGAAGCTCGTGAGAAACATAGGCAGGTTTTTCTACAACTATGAATGTGGGAAAAAAAGAACGACGATTGTTTTTCAGCAACTGATTGCTCGTGGAGATGAAAATTTCTCGTGTAAATAAATGGTTTTCTTGTTCATCTGGTATGTACTTGTGGTAAATTTATTACGAGACGTCAAATAGTGTAATACTCTTATTTTTCCAAATTCAAATTAGTGTTTCTGATTGAGTGGTTTTTGCTTTAGAATTTATTGTTTCTTCTATTGAGATTCAGACTTCGTGTCATCTCTGAAGGGAAGTTAATTTAGTACTGTTACCCAAGGCAGGTTTGGTATTCCATTAAAAGGATGGTTTTTATTTTGTTGTCCTCTATATCTTGGTTGATTAAATCGAAGTTAAGGAAATATATAATTTTAGTCCTTGTAAATGTATTTAATTTACTCTTTCTCCTTCAAGTTATGTGAAGAAAAAATAACAAAAAAAAATATTGTAATTTATGTAGGATAGATATATTATTACATTAGAATGATTGTATGTCATGTACTATTAAGTGGTGATAAGAATTATTTTAAAAACTGTAGTGTATGATGATGAAACCCCAATAAATTCGAAAATTCGCTTCATATAACGTCGTCAACAATTCGCTTCATATAAGTATTTATTGGATATATTAAAATCTCGAAAATTCGCTTCGTCAATTTCAGTCGATATATATTAACTACGAAATTGTGACTTTTTTTCATGATGGTGACGTATGATATTTAGTATAAATTACTAGTATTCTCCATTTCTCCTCTAGTCGATTTTAGTTAGAAAACTGACTTCTGAGATTTGATGTTTCGAGATGATTTTCTTCTTGGTTAAATTATGATTTTGTTTTTTAATTTATTATTTAGGTTTAATTTGATTCTTAAGTTTTTTTTTTATTCAATTTGATTCGTTAATTTTTAAAATTGATTTAATTTGATTATTTCATTTAAATATGTGCTTTGTGACAATTTTAAATCACACACGGACAGTTTTATACAAACTATAATTTTTTAATATAGTAAAATTAAATTGAATCATTTTTAAATTGAATCAATTTAACTTCAGAAAAATTAAAAGATTAAATTAGAATCTAAAATATAAATTAAAAGATAAAAAATTAATTTAATCTTTTTTCTTCTATATACTATTGCCTGACTGCCGCCAATTAAAAGGTAAAAACTCATCAGATGTTTATTTCTTTTCCATTTTTTTTTCTTTGTTAAATACAATCTTGGTCATCATATTTTGTCAAAATTTATAATTTCATCTTTTTATTTTAAAATAGTGATATTTGATTTTCCTATTTTAAAAGAATTACAATTTTGTTTATATTAATTTTTAATTAATTATTTTTTTATGATATCTTAAATGAATATATTAAATTTAAGATTCAATTGGATTGAAATAAAAAAATAAAACATTGACAAAATTAAAGATTAAACTAAAATTATGATTTTTTAAAAATAGAAAACCAAATGTTTTAATTTTAAATTGGATGAATGAAAATTGAAGATTGAATAAAATAATAAAACTTAAATTATATTTAAGCTTATGTTTTTTCAAGTGTAAAACTTGAAGGAATGTCTTTTTTGTGTTACCGGTTATCCAACAGTAGTGTTAAATTGTAATTTATTTCTATGGAAATCTTAATTAAATTTTACCTAGAACAGCAAAAGCGTAATTTTTAATTGCAATTTTAAAGCTGTCATTTTAAGATGATATCCGTCATATCACCATGTTTGATGGATGAACGTTTTTATTTTTTTCCCCTTTTGGGTGCATAAAAGATCTAGAGTAGACTGAACAAAAATAGAAAAGATCATTGTACACTTCTTTTTGCCATCCACAATAAACCAGCTTGAATAAAGAATTGTAGAAATGTGAGAAAACATTTCTTTCAATCTAAGTAAACATACATTATTAAAATGTTTATTACATACCAAATGAGACTAAACTTCTTAATAATCATTAAATGAACAATTTAACCTATCACGAATTATTTCCATAAAAAAAAACTAATAATAATTACACATAGTAACATTCATAATCAATATTATTTAATAATTTAACAATATTCTCATCATTAAACAATTAAAAAAAATCTGAGATTCCTCCAAAAATATCAGTTCCACGCTGATTGAATGATAAGTTAGAACAGGGCATGAAAGTCAAAGCGGTGGCACCAAGGTCAAACGGCAAAGAGGCCGTTGGATTGATCAAAGGGTAAGAATGTTTGGGTGATAAAACTCACCAATGGTGCAGTGAGAGAGGGAAGAAAGATCGCACGTGCACGACGCACGTGGTAGTATGAATTTGTCTCAGAATCAGAGTGAGAGTGAGACTGAGACCCTTGTAATTGTTTCTCTCTCTCTTTCTTCTTCCTACTAATAACTCTCAGCTCTCAAACAAACCTTGTCCCTCACAGTGCCAACTCTCTCTCTCAGAGCGTGTTTTTGACCTTAACGTGTACAATACAACGTGTTGAAGGAAGCTTAGCTCAGTCATGAATTGAAGGACCAACTTCAAGAATCGCTCTTCAAACTCAAATCATGCACAGATCTTCAACGATCCAAGTAATGCCCTTCTCTTCTCTTTTTTCTATTTTCTCCCTCTGTTGGGTTTCTTGGTTAAGTAACTTTACTTTCTTCATTTCATGCTTAGACACGAGTTCCTTTTTTTTTTTTTTTGGTTTAGAACAAGTAAATAGAAACCCAACTCTGTTTCGCAACAGTTAAAATTGTGATCTTTTACTTCCAATGTTTCTAGATAGACTTCTGTTTGGTAGGAGGTGCAATCTTGAAAGTCAAGGAGAATAACTGAACCATCTTGCGGAACTGTTTTTTCTTGTTTTCTGTTTGGATGAATTATGATGGAGAAATTAAATATTTGTAGCTTACTTCTTCCTTGTGGTGAATTAAGAAAACTACTGTTCGAGCTTGAAGCATTCCTTGAGGCTTTTGGTTGAATTTCGAGTGAGAATTGTCCCTAAAAGAGGATAGGATGAGGCTTCTTTAGTGATATGATAGTTCTGGAAAATAATGGAGGAAAGCATCAATAGAGGGGAATATCAGCCTAATTTGGCTAAACAGTCTTCTTTGAGGTTAGGTGGCAGTTTTAAATCAACACTGTCTGGAAGATCAACTCCACGAAATTCCCCTTCATTTCGGCGACTTAATTCTGGCCGAACGCCAAGAAAAGAAGGAAGGAGCAGCGTAGGCGGTGCTCTGTGGTTTCGAAGCAATCGTTTACTTTTGTGGTTGCTTCTAATCACCCTCTGGGCTTATCTTGGATTTTTTGTTCAGTCCAGGTGGGCTCATAGTGATAAGAAGGAAGAATTTTCTGGCTATGGAACCGGGCCGAGAAATACCAACTCAGATGCTGAACAGATTCAGCGACGTGATTTGCTTGCTAGCAATAAATCATTATCTGCTAATAATGACACTGATGCAGATATCGCTGGGATTAGTAAAACTATAAATGTAGCTTTGGCCAAGAACGACAATGATGTTCCATCTCATCGTAAAACAAGCTCAAAGAATAGGAGCAAGGGCAGACGTTCTTCAAAAGGTAAATCACGTGGTAAGCTGAAACCAACTACAGAAATTAAGAACACTGATATAGAGGAGCAGGAGCCCGAAATTCCTACAACCAATAGTACGTATGGATTGCTGGTTGGTCCGTTTGGCCCAATGGAGGATAGAATTCTGGAATGGAGTCCTGAGAAACGTTCTGGGACATGTAACAGGAAGGAGGACTTTGCACGTCTGGTTTGGTCCAGAAGATTTATCTTGATATTCCACGAGCTTTCCATGACCGGAGCTCCACTTTCAATGATGGAGTTGGCAACTGAACTTTTGAGCTGCGGGGCTACTGTTTCAGCTGTTGTGCTTAGCAGAAAAGGTGGTTTGATGTCAGAGCTTGCTAGGAGACGGATCAAGGTGCTTGAGGACAAAGCAGATCTCAGCTTCAAAACTGCAATGAAGGCTGATCTTGTAATTGCTGGTTCAGCTGTCTGTGCATCATGGATTGGTAAGCACATTCGTGACATTTCCTTATGTATATTGTAGTGTTTAGTGTCAGAAAGTCCTTGGAGTTTTCAAACTAAACAATGGCCGCCCCATCTCTCGCGCCCCCCCCCCCCCCCAAAACTGTTTTAGTTTAGACTATTTCAAAGCTATATAAATGAATGTGCTTTGAAGAACTTTAGTCTTCTGGAGACACATTGCAACAATGCTAAAGGCTTAATTCTACTCTCATACTAATTCTAGAATTATTGGTATAGGACTTCCTAAACTTGTCATGCAATGATACAATATTAGTACTGTCTCATCACCATGCCTCACTTCCTTCCTTCATATATACAGCTAACCTTTTAATCATTTGAAGTTTGAACCATGGAAATTGATAAAACAAATGAGTTTGATTATACGTGGAGGTATGCATATTGCTTTATTGGTCGATTGGAATCTTCTACCGTTATCAATCTGTAAACAGTGGTATATTTTGTTGCAGTTTATAATTTGTCACTGAGAGTTTGTAATTCCATTTCTCTACATGTCTTAATAGAAAATCATTATCGTTTTATATGTTTCCAGAACAATATATTGAACATTTTCCAGCTGGTGCGAGCCAAGTTGCCTGGTGGATTATGGAAAATAGACGAGAGTACTTCGATCGTTCAAAGGATGTATTGCACAGAGTAAAGATGTTGGTTTTTCTTTCGGAATCACAATCTAAACAGTGGCAAAAATGGTGTGAAGAGGAAAGCATAAAACTGAGATCCCATCCTGAAATTGTTCCATTGTCTGTTAATGATGAACTGGCATTTGTAGCTGGTATTCCTTCAACACTTAACACTCCATCCTTCAGTACCGAGAAAATGGTTGAGAAAAAGCAGTTATTGAGGGAATCAGTCCGAAAAGAAATGGGCCTAACTGATAATGACATGCTTGTGATATCTCTAAGCAGCATCAACCCTGGGAAGGGCCAGCTATTGCTTCTTGAATCAGTAAGCTCAGTACTTGAACAAGGACAGTCACCAGGTGATAAGAAAATGAAAGAAGTATCAAATATAAAGGAAGGCCTATCTTCCCTGGCTAGAAAGCATCGTATTAGAAAATTGTTGCCGTTGATGAGTAATGGGAAAGTAGCTTCGAATAGTATCTCAAGCAATTCTTTAAGCAGGTTACATGAATTTAAAAAGAATGTTTTATAACTTACGGTTGTATAGTATCCAATTTTTATATATTGCACTGATTATGAAAACTGACATTCACAGAAGGAAACAAGTGTTGCCTAATGACAAAGGAACAATTCAACAATCTCTCAAACTTCTCATTGGTTCTGTTAGATCAAAGAGTAACAAGGCGGATTATGTTAAAAGCCTTCTAAGTTTCTTAGAACAACATCCAAACACCTCGACATCAATTTTTTGGACTCCAGCCACAACACGGGTTGCCTCACTTTACTCTGCCGCAGATGTTTATGTTATAAACTCTCAGGTAAGTCTTGATTAAAGGTTAAATTATTTTTAAAGTAGTACGCAAAATGTTTATACATACATATATAGTTGTAAGTATGCTTATATAAAAATCTAAAACTTTTTCATTCATTGTTTAAGTATGCATGTGTTTATGAATCCAGTTTATATCTGACATCCGTATAGCTCCAAACATAGCTAATTGTAAATGAAAAAAAAATGTTTCTCTATGTTGGAAATATTATCATGATGTCACTGTAAGTTATTTGTCGAGGTATATGAAATATATTGATTTTTTTTTTCCGATTTGGATTTTCATCATATTAACTTGAAGACTTGAAGTTCTTGCCTTATCCCATTTCTGGAGTATGCTTGCCTGTCTTATGACTCGTTATATTAAGATGTTTGAATTTTGACTAACCCTGTTTAGTTTTCTCTATAAATCAAAGATAATATTTAGTGAGCAATCAATGAAATCGTTGTAAATAACAAAGAATCCTGTTTTGGGCTCTGTTTTGCATTGAAACATAATCTAAAGCATTTCATTTTGCAACTTGACATAATAGCTGAAACTACACATTCCAGATATTACTACATTTGGAGTCATCAAATTAATTGTAGAAAGAAATATTCTCTATTGTGCAAAGCTGTTGCTAATTAAAGAAATGGTGAACAGGGGCTGGGAGAAACATTTGGACGTGTGACTATAGAAGCAATGGCGTTTGGTCTTCCGGTATGATTTATATTTTCTCCTTAAACTCATCAAGATTATTGTTACTGAAGCATATGCATGTAATTGTAGCCTTAAAGTAAAAGACAATGCCTTCTAATAACATTTTTGGCTCTTAAAAAAGCTGCAATTGGGGATGGATCTAGTGTGGGATTAATAATATTTTCTGTGCTTCTATCTGTTAACTTGTTCAGTGAAAGTATGTCCTCATGTTCATTTCGGTGGAGTAGGTTCTTGGGACGGACGCTGGAGGAACACAGGAGATTGTTGAGCACAATGTTACAGGTCTTCTTCATCCTGTTGGACATCCGGGGAATCTTGTTCTTGCACAGAATCTCTGGTTTTTACTCAAAAACCAGTCGGCAAGGAAGCAAATGGGGGTGGTAGGAAGAAAGAAGGTGCAGAAGATGTATTTGAAGCAACAGATGTATAAGAATTTTGTAGAGGTTATTGCTAGGTGCATGAGAAGCAAATAAGTGAAAGAACTGCTTGGTACTTGCAATGCAATGCTCCCATTCTTTTATTGGATTGCACAAACCCGTGACTGTTAGTTTCTTTGTACTACTACTACTGAGTCCAATTTATGAGAAAGATTACCGGCTCCTTTGTTTTCTTTCATTTGGACAAAATAAATAAATATAGAGATGTTCCTGAAAAGCAGTATTCATATGTGTTTGAGTGCAAATCAATAAATTTAGTGGTTACGATAAATAGAATAAAACTGAGCGTGTACAATGAAATTATCAAAGTGAAAAAGGAGTCATTTGTCTCCTTTTCCGGCCCGATATATTTTGATCAGAGTATAACAGAATATTTTTGTTTTATAAGCTACAGAATCAATGGTTATTTCCTTGGCACCTCTATCTCTATCGCATTATGCATTAAATATTGAGGGGGGGGGGGGGGGAACTCAAGTGTTAAATCATCTTGGCCTGCCTTGGGAAAATTATTGCATTGTTTGGAACTATCATATGTTTATGGTTTCGGTTAATTTTCATGATACATTGTTAAAATTTTCAATTTACAAGAAAGTTAATAAAACTGGGTTTAAGTGTCATGTGAAAATTACTTGGGACTAAATTAATTTCGGAGCATACATAACTTATCCTATCCTAATTTGTTGAAAACATCATTTTTCATGAAAAATAGTTTAATGAAAACATACATCCAATCTCAAGGCAGAGGGCGGTAGTTTAGAGTTTCAAGTTTAAAATACAGGATTTAGAATAAATCAGATAAAATATCATTTAATTAATTATTAATTTATAGTAATATATAGAGAATGATGAAATTACACTGGTTTAACTTAAACAAGTGTTCTTAACTTCACATAGAATATAATTTTTATCAATCCAATCATTAAATTATATTTACACATTATCAAGATTGTCTTAATCAAATTTTGTCAAAATTGAACATCAATAAATAAGTAATCAAATGATTTATATCTTAATATATTTTAAAAATTTATATTACATCAATTTTAATCTATATCAATAAGATAACAAATAATTTTGGATTAATATAGAATTTTATACATATGATTTATGTTAAAAAAATTTCAATCTAACGGGTGTTAGAAAACATTATCTAATTAAAAGTTATAATTTAATGTCTTCTCTTAATTATATAATTAAGAGAGAGATCATATTGCTTAGATGAAGAAAATAGAGGCAAAGGTCACTTGGTTGATGTCTGTGTTTAAAGAAATTAAAATCAGTCTTTTAATGAATTGGGTGATACCCTTAATGCAGAATTAAAAAAAAAATAGTAGCAATTTTGTGCATATCTCAGACTCAAACAAGAGGTGAAGTCGATTGAAAATCAATTGAGTGTGCGCGCGTGGTGGTTGGCCACCGCGAACAGCCAAACAAACTATTCTAAAAATGTGTCCTACTATTAAATTAATATTCCAGAGAGACGTTTCAACAGAGCTAGCTATATCTAATATAGGTTAATTCCAAAGATGTCAATAATAATAATATAGGTTTCAATTAAACCAATGCAAATATATCTTTTGCACATGCAGCATCTCTCGTCACCTTGCATATTCACAAGTCACAAGTGTGATAGCAGAGGTGAAGCCTGCGATTCTGATGGTGCTGGTTCAGGTTCCTTATGCTGGAGTTAGCATCTTGTTCAAATTGGTTGCGAATGATGGGATGAGCTTAAGGGTTCTTATGGCCTATCGCTACCTCTTTACTTCTGTTTTCATGATTCCTCTTGCCTACTTTGTCGATAGGTGCATCCATGCATGCCAACTTTTTTTATAATTTGGTTCTCCCATGTTTCATTCCTCTTTCCATGTACATGTGTTGTTGCTAGCTAATATAAACACGTGACTTTGTAGATTTTGAAAACGAGTAATGTTTATGTGTATATTTTTTCACCCACTCTTCGTATAATCATCTATTTTCACACTTGATGCTCAATAGTTAAACTGTTTTATTTATCGAAACACAATTGAAGTCGTGGATTTATGCTTCCACAGAAAGAGCAAGCCAAGGATAACCGTGAAAGTACTCTGTCAAGCATTTCTTTGTGGTTTATTTGGGTAAGTTCAATCCTTTTTTTTATATATGATAAATCTTTATGAAGGAAATATTAAGATGCAGCTATAATTTCTTCAAAAAAAAAAAAGATGCGGCTATAATATTATATTGAACTAATTGCAGTCATTTAAGCTCTTAGAGTTTTTGTTGGGATGTAATTATTTTGCGTACGTCTACATAGATGTTCCTTAACTAATCTGTTAATTAAAAATTTCTTAGTCTTAAATGATGTGGCCAAATATACAAGTGTAATTGTATTAGTCTGCTTGTGCAAGTACGAGAAATGTGCTAATAATATGATCTGTAATATACTCTACTGAATATACTCTTTATGATTTATTCAAATTTATAAAAATCATATAAATTTGTGGGTTTCTTTTGAATAAGCTCTTAGCGAGTTTTTGTAGTTCCTTTTTTAGTTAGGACAAAATCTATATACAGTTTCTTAACTGTTATTTATTTGTTTTTTTAATCAAAATTAGAGTTTTATTTCAGTGGTATGCATGCAAACTTTTTATCACGTAAATTATTGAAATAAAACTCAAATTATAATTAGAGAATAATACAAACAATATCTATAAAATTGTATCTAAGTTTTGTATCGTGATAGTGTGTTTCTTTATACATAGACCCTACGAGTATGGTTAATTAATCAATTAACAACTTAAATGCTTCCTCTGTCAAATATAATACAGTATATAATTGGAAGGCAGAGAAAATGAATAAACGAAATTTAAACTCATTAGAAGTCAAACATATATCCGAACATACCCTTACAGTTAAAAAGGCCATACACATATTAAATGAAATTTTTAGTACATACATGATGCATACACTAAATTTGAATTTGGCATTACTTGTTGCAACATCAGGGCAACCATACACCAAAATTTATTCGTGGCAGCAATTTCTTTGGCAAGTGCAACATATGCTACGGCAATATACAACCTCATTCCTGGTTTATCTTAGCTCTCTGCTTTGGGTAGGCTACTTGTTCTCACTTCATATACACCCTTTCTCTTAAACTAGTCCCTATTCTATTGTATAAATATCTAATTCTTAACCCCCTCAATTCGATATTTTATACATTTATCTTCATCTCTCAACTTTTATCTTTTATATATATATATATATATATATATATATATATATATATATACATCTAAAAAATATTCCCCAAAATAAAATCGACAACAAATGTTACTCCCACAAAAGACATTAGTCATATTTTAATTTCAACTTGTGCTATATATTCTCAGATTGGAAAGGTTGAACATTGGAACATCAGCAGGGAAGGCCAAGGTGGTTGGCACTGTAATGGGAATAGGTGGAGCGATGATGCTCACCTTCTATAAGAACATTGAGATTCACATCTGGTCAACGCATGTCAACCTGATGCCAAATATTATAAAGCCACACAATGTGTCTCCCACTAAAATTTCTGGTTCTTTTATTGCTTTCGGCACTTGTCTATCCTATTCAGTATGGTTGGTAATTCAGGTGACCTTCCATCACTTCCGATAAACTGTTATCACAAGTCTTAATCATTATAAACATTAGCCAGCGACATAGACCTAAACTTGAAATCCTGTGCATTTATTGTTATATATATTAGAGAAATGTATTAGTACAACAAATTTTATAATTATGAGAGAAAAAGAAAGTATATGATGTAATAAGTGAAATGATAAGAGAGAAATAAAGACGAGAAATTTGTTTTATGAATTACATAACACTATATATGTGTGTGGTAAGCTAAGATGAGTGCGAAATTTCCTTGGCATTACAAAAGTGCAGCTTTGATGTCAGTGATGGCCTGCATTCAATCAATTACATATGCTCTATTGATGGAAACAAATCATAGGAATCGTTGGAGGCTTGGCTGGAATATCAGACTTCTCACTGCAGTTTAATAATACATATCGTTGACTATATGTATTGAGTCAACAATCCGAGTTTATATAAATTTCAGCTAATTGACACATTAATTGTATTAGGGTGTTGTGCCTTCTGGATTTTGTTGGGTTCTGACTGCGTGGTACGTGCGCTTTATACTGCGGCTTTCAACCCCCTCTTCCTAATTCTAGTAACCATTGCAGGCTCTCTGCTATTGGATGAAAGGCTCTATTTGGGAAGGTTCAAATCAAACATTCATTTATTTGTTATGCGTTATTAATTGGCATATATAAACTGATGTAATTTTTGGTTCTAAATTAGAGCATAATAGGATCAATTTTTGCGTTATTCATTGTCTTGTGGGGTAAAGGTAAAGAATTGAAGAGAACTTCCGAGAAGTATAAAAAAAAAAAGACTCACTTGATGTTAACCGTTGGAGAAAATTACCACAAATCATGCAGATGGGAATGGTGGTGATGGAAAAGAACAAAGTGCAGCGAAAGATGTTTCAATAAGTGGGACAGAAGAAAATAAAAATCAAGGAAATTCCAATTGATCACCGGTCCATCAAGAACTCAAAATGTAGTGCCTAGTGCGCACTGACTTTTACTTTTTCTCTTTTCTTTCCTTTTCCCTGTCCGTAGCAATGGTTTTTTTTTTTTGTTGTTGCTCATAGCAGTGTTTTTTTTTTGGCTTGTCCATAGCATTGCTTAACTGAAACAGAAATGAGGGGGGAAATAAAACAAAGGGAAACCTATTTAAGCTCATCAGAGATTAAATAAGTGTGTGAGTTTTTATAAACCTTCTAAAACATTTTTTGGATTCTCATAAATAAAAAATAAACTAACTGAAGAAGGCATAATAATTCAAGAGAATTAAGTCAAGAATTATATATAGGTGAAATGAATAAATGTTTAGAATAATACATTTTCTTTTGTGTGGAAGTCGACCTATAAAAGCTGGAATTCAGTACTATTTAGAGGGTGTTGATTTCGAACCTTTACTATATAGTTTTATTTTATCTTGCACTATTGAACGTCCTCGTGGCGGATGTTGTCTTTTAATACAGATACATTGTGAAACTATATTCGTAATTCAGTGTGAGCATATAAAAACATTTTATAGCCAATCCTAATTTATTTCGAGGGTTAAACAAACCTTTCACATACCCAAACTTATATACCCGGTTTTAATAGTAAGTACTTCAACACTTTAAAAAAAAGTGTAGATTACTTAACCCATAGTTATTATTATTGCTTCTTATCAGTTATCACAATTCGTTTTTATCCAAGTCACTTTGTCAGTATCATAAGAATGTTCAATGTAGGGAAATACAACTTGGAAGAAGTGGCAAAGTGGCCAATTAGTACAGCCTTTACTCTTTTTTCTTTTGAGCATCAGCCTTTACTCTTGAAAAATACAAATAACATATTTTTAACAAATTTTTTATTGAATTTGTTATCCTACTCAAAAAGGCAGTGATTCATTCATGTATAGCTCTCAATAATTGAAGAGTATTCAGAAAGAAAAAGGTGCGAAAAATTCTGCATTAATCTAGCCTATGAGTCCAAAAAGTAAAGACATCTTATTCAATCTTTAGTAAATTTACAAAAAGGATGTATTAATAACTGGTTTAATCGTAATTAAGATTGAGACTAATTAGGGGATTACAGATAAGTATGATTTTCCTTTTTTTTTTATCGAACATCATGATGGTCAGAGAGCCTTGCACGCAAGTCGCAACCCTCAAGTACGAAAGCGATAGATTTTAATGGCGAGTGATTAAACTCGAGGTTTAGCTAAAGTTAAATTGATGGTTACAAGATCCATTTATCTAATTATAAAAAGAATTTAAATGAGATATATTGTTGTTATAAATTTTATTTATACTTTCATCTATTAAAATTATAGTGTATAATAAGATTGCTAATTTTATAATCATTATTTAAAAAAAATTATTAATGTATCTTTAATTGATTGATAGTATAAATTAATAATTCATGCAAATTAAACTCTCTAAAAATATTCTTGTTTAATGTCACATTTAATCCATTATATTTCGTAGTTATTTTTTCCTTAATATATTAAGTTTTAAAAATTTTATTTTGATCTTTATATTTTTAAAATGTATCATTAACTTTTAAATTTAAAAATAGATAATTAGTAGTGATCCGTACATAGAAAATTGATACGTACGACATAAAATATTAAAAATTTATCATATTTGGATTTGGATTATTTGGAAAATTTAAATTTGTGAGAACTTAGAATTTGACATGAAATTAAAACACCGATTCATATTGGGGAATTTTAGCTTGGATCCATTGAATGATAATATATTAAAGTAGAAGTTGTGAATCTTTTTGAGAAAGAAATGAAACAAATTTTAGAATCACATTACACTTTATTTATATTTCAACAGCTACAAGTGAAATTTTTTCTAACGGCTAAAGTAACATTGTACTCCTTTTACTTTAGTTTTTTATTGCTTAGCAACCTTGTTTTAGAGAGGGCAACCATTGCCTTGGAAGCAATAATTTTGGTGCAAATGAGGTGGAGGTTGCTTCATAAGCAATCCTATAAATTTATTTTCTTGATGTCGATTCGGGTACTTTAATATATCAAAAGTGATTTTAAATCATTTTAAAATTTGAAAATTATTAAATAAGTAATGTTTCTAACAGAACATTAAAAAGATGATCAAAATAAAATGTTTCAAAAATAGAAATGATTAAAATGAAGCTTTTAAATTTTAATATTAAAAAACAAAATAATTATGAAACACAATGAATAAAAAATCACATTAAACCTAAGAATTTAACTGTTCTAATACTTGTAAATCAAAGTACATAAACGTCCTAAAAGTGAGCATACTTTTGGAAAAGGATAATTTTTTATATCTTTTACTCCAAACATATTTTTTTAAAGGAGTCTTACATCCAAACATAGCCAAAGTCTTCGGATCCATAAAAGAATCTTGTTAATACTTTCGAGTAGACAGATCAATTATAAGCTTGTTGGGAGCAATACATGTTTTGTAAAAGTTTGTTGAGAATCGAGGGAGACCCAAGAAATTGAGAAAGAAAAATAAGACGAATTGATTTTTCATTCTAGGCAAAACATCAATTTGTTGTACTTCACATCTAGCGCTATCTAGTATGCAATTTTCCATCATGTGTGTTCTAACTCCAAACAAAAGGGGGAAGTCTGTATCCGACGCCGATCATTGTGCACTCCCCATATCTATGCTTTAGAATTGAATTTTGTGAAGTTATGTTGGAAACATTAAAGGGAGGGTGTTGAAAATTGCTTAGTTGTTAGATGTTTATCTATATGATGTATCCGTTTTAGACAGAGTCTAAATACTGTTTTCCTAGTCTTAAGGAGTACGGAATGTTATCTGATTTTATTTTGTAGTTGCAACAACAAATGCTGCAAATGTTTTTCCTATTTAAACTCACTAAGTTAATCTTCCGTTTCGAAGAATTAGTTTCATGAGATAACTTCCAGAAAGAAAAAAGGATGTCATTTCTCGTGTATACTTATTTAGAAGTCTCTAACAGTCCATAAATAAAATTAGAGAAAAAGATATTTTCTCATATACTGTCTTTCAATTAGTATAATTGTTTTTACATTAAAATATATATTATTGACAAGGAATTTAACCGTTCTGATACGTGTAAGACAGACCATAAAAAGTGTCTTGACAATACGTTTGAGTAAGAATAACAATGAATAAGTTCGTTGGGAGTAGATGTTTTTCATAAGTTGATTGAAAAGGACCGAAGAATTTGGCAAAGAAGAATAAGGCGAATTAATTTTTTCTCTTTAAGCAAAACGTCAATGAAGTGTAAGCACATGTTCATTTGTTACATTTTTCCTTGTTGTACTGCACATCGGTGTAGGGGCACCGAACCTCTGTATCGCAATTGTACTACAACTCCTTAAAAGCTAGTAAAGTATAAACTAAAATGATAAAGCTTTTGAGTAGTAAGTGAATAAAGCAACCAAAGAAAACAAAAATGTTGCTTCATATAACCATATTTACACAAACTCCCCGAAACAAAACTGAAGTACTATGCACCAATAATATTCAGCATTTTAACTTGATAAAAAAAAAACAAGTCAAGTAGTACTAAATTTGGAGAAGGCAACCAGATTGCACGTGACCAGTGTAGTCCTCTGGGCTGGCAAGTTTAGTCCAAGCCCGATTTTTCAGATCCAACACAAAGCCCATATGTGGTTCCCCAAACCCACTCGATCCAATTACCAGCATCAACCCTTCCCACACTCCCACGCACGCAACGTTCCGTATCTCACCCGGCACCTTCGCCACATTCCGCCACGTGTCCCCGTGCAGCGCCACCACGTCACCACCCCGGCACATGAACATTCTCCCCTCCGCACCATCCGCGCCGTCGACGCACGTGCGCGGACACGCGGCGGCATCTAAGAACTCCTCCTCCACTGGGCCCCACTTCCACTTGGCAACGTCGAAAACCTCCGCGCTCCGCTCGAAGCGCCCCTGCATCTCCGTGCAGTACCCTCCGACGACGCAGAGCGCGCCGCCGCGTCGGAACACGGCCTTGCACTCGTCTCGCTCACGCGACATGTCGGGGAGCGGGACCCACACGTCCATGGCCACGTCATACGCAAGCGCTGACCTCAGCGCGTTCTTCTCCTCGTCGTGTCCGCCCGCGACGTAAACCGTGCGATTCTGATCCGACGCGCAGGCGAAAAACGTGCGGGGCCCACCCGGCATGTCGGCCCCACGGCGCCATTTGGCCGACAGGAAGTTGTATATAAAAACCGAATTCGACGCTTTCCACGAATCTGGGTCCCACCCGCCCATTACGACAAGGTCGAACCCGACACCCGCTATCTGACAGAACATGGGGAGCCCGAAAGCGAGTTCGGGTCCCAGGGGTAACTCGCACCATGAACCCGTCTTCGGTTCGAATACGCTGAGCCGGTAAACCGGGTTGGTGGTGGACTTCGCGAGCAAACCGGTTCGGGTTTTATCGGAGTCTATCTTGGACTGAACCGTGACGAGGATTTTCTGGGCTTGTTTGGTGGTTCTCCTCCGACGGTGAAAGTCCGGCGAGTGAATCTCCGCGCTCCAGCCTTTGCAGACTGAAGCAACCGCCGGGAATTGATCATAGGGAACCCTAATCAAACAGTCTCGGGCTACGTCCTCTGGTAGACCTGAAATCAACTCCATGGTAACAAAAAACGAAAAACGAATCTGAAATTATTATTATAGAATCAGTGAAGAGCCATGCAATGATTGAGAAGAAGAGGGGTTTGTTAGTTTTGGGGGAAAAAGGTTGAAATTTGAAAAGGAGAATCTTCAAGTGGTGAAAGAGAGTGTGGAATGAATAATAATAATAATATGAGAGAGGGTTTTATAGGGGGGCGCATGGTGTTCCAGATAAGTTTTGAGTGATATCGAGATTATAAAAAAATAAACCGTGGGTCTTCTAGAAGGTTTTCGGGAAACCGGCAACTGGCAAACAGAAAAAGTTACAACCAGCGGTGACCACTGGAACCTATCACCTGTCGCTTTCAATTTCTTGACACATAAAATACTATAGTAGTACATATTTAGGCAAATCATTCTTAAACACCTCTTATGTGTTTACATTTTCAGAGATGTAAAAAATAAGTAATTAATTTGATAAACTAGAAAAATTAGAGCTGTTTAAAATTCCTGTGTCTAAATATAATCACCCATGTCTTTATTGCAATAATTCATGTTTAGTGGGTTTCTACTTAACTGAATCCGTAAGTAAGTTAAACGCCCGTTTCAAACTTCTGAACAGCACTATAAGTACCTATTTAAAACTACTAGTACTAATAATATCCAATATTGTCATTATCGTGATTTGTGAACAAAAAAAATAAATGTATAAAGATAAAACCATGGGTGTTCTAGAAGGTTTTCAGGAAACCGTCAACTGGAAGAAAGAGTAGGGATTATTACTATTCAAAGCAGCAGTTGTTGTGTTAAATAAATAAATCCGTCCCCTTTCACTCGATAAATTGATTGATTTGTGTAGTAAAAAAATGTATATTGATTATTTATTTTGTTGGATAAAGAAATTTAGATTAATTTAATTAACTAACTTTCCAGTTTAAATATGAAGTAAATAACTTATAATTAATTTAATTTTTAATTTCAATCAATTTAATTACTTCAATTTATAATAAATAAATAAATTTAAATATATAATTTATATTGTGATTAAAACTCGTAACAAATAAATTTTTTATTGATATAAAAAATTAAAAGAGATAAAACATTCAGAATTTTTTTTAAAAAAAACTCACATTATTAAGCAACTCTTAAAAACATTTTAATTAAACAGTAGTTCTTGCAAATACTCTAATTCAAGATAGTCAATAGCATATTCTTATATGCTTAAATATAATTTTAATTCTCTTATTTTAAAATAGAGATAGAGATGTTTATTTTTTTATTTTAGAAAAATCATAATTTTATTTAATCTTCAAATTCTTTTATATTTTTTTTATTTTTTACATTTTAATTAGTTTTTTAAAATAGAGATTGAGATGTTTATTTTTTTTATTTTAGAAAAATCATAATTTTATTTAATCTTCAAATTCTTTTATACTTTTTTTTATTTTTTACATTTTAATTAACTAATGATATCTTAAATAAGTATATTAAGTTTATGATTCAATGAAATCAAAAAAATGAAAAAAAAATTAAAATTATGGATTTTATAAAATAGTAAGATGAAGTGATATACCCTAAGAGTGTGTTTGGATGGAAAAATTTAAAATTTTGAGAAATTTTAAATTCTAAAAATTTTAAATACTTCAATTGAAATTCTTTTATTTTTAAAATTTTGTGTTTGGATAAAAAAAATTAAAATCATGAGGATGAAAGAAATGAATAAAAAAAAAATATGGTTAGTGTGTTAATCATAAGTGTGTTCCTTTATGCTCACACCCGTAAGATATTTTAGGAGCTTAGACGGTGTTTTTTGAAAAAAATGGTAAAAAAAGAATTTCAATTTGTCACATTTTAGAAGGAAATTGAAATTCCATAATTTTAGTTGTTTAAAATTTTGTTTTAAAATTTCAAAATTTTAAATTTTTCATAAAAAAATATCCAAACAATAAATTCTAAATTACAGAAATTCAAATTCTCTCATAAATTATTTTCCTCATTAAAAATTCTCTATCTAAACACACTCTAATAATAGTGAGTTTGATGTTTTGAATATGTCAAAATTTAAATTTCGACTAATAACATTTAAGTCCATTTAAGTCCATAATAATATCACCCAGATATATATATATATATATATATATATATATAAACTCTAATGACTTAAATAGTATATATAAATCTTATTTGTCTCTCACGAGATTGATTTCAATAAATAATACATGTAAAAAATAATTTATATAGACATCAATAAGTATGAACAAAAAAATTCTAACACACAAGTCAAAAAGTCTTATAAACAATTACAAGATAAACTCTCATTTCAAATATTTAATATAAATTCATATACAGAATTTAATCTTGAGATTTAACTTTAATTAAACTAAAACAATTTCATATCAATCAATCTATACACTCATACTCACTTGTTAAAATAAATTTTCTCTAAACCAAGATTCTATTTTATATTTTTTTTTCATGAATATATCTCAAACACCTTATACTATCATGACCTGATTTGAATCGACTATTAGTCATATAAATTAGATCATAAACTTATTTCATAATACAAATTAATACAATTTGAACTGAATTAGTTTATCTGAGTTGAGGTTATCAATGCTGATTGATTCAGACTTAACTTTTTAAACATATAATCAAGGATTTAATTTCTGAATATTGCGTATGAAGAAATTATTATTGAAAGAAAATAATTAACCTATATATAGGTACAAGTAGATTTACGGAGGGATTTGAAAATTTCAGTAACCGACTAACATACTTCTTTGCAATCAAGAATCATATGCAAAAAAAAAAAAAAAAATTATTCAGATAATAAATCACATAAGTCTAATTAAAAACATCTATTCAAATTTACTGTTGCCCTGAATACGAATTAATTTAACCATACACACCCTAAAAAGTAAGCACGACCCTTGTAACCAGAATCAAATTGAATATTGATTTATTTTCTTTATACTCTCTATTGCAATAATTGATGTTTACTCACTTTGTATTGACTCGAGTAATTGATATTTCCTTGTAAAATGGGGTCGACTCTGTGTAATTTTATGTTGACTTATGCTAACATTTATTTAATACACAGTTTATTTTTCTCATATTTTTCAATATGGGTTCAAATAATTTTTTTAAAACACGTTTGTTATTTATAAATAGTGACTAATTTTTATTGGGAATGATCAACACATATAAGAATATTTTTTTTAACACAATTTATTTTATATACTGAAGGGTCAAATAAAAATCGATCCTTAAACTATTTAATAAAATATTACAAACTGGTACTACTTGTATTAGATTTTATTAAAAATATAGGTTCAAATATCACAAGATATACTTAATGAAATCGTAATACTTAATAAAAATCAGTTTAAGTATTTTAATTTATTTTACACAAAAATTGTAAAACTGTTTAATAATGACCGATTTACATTTAGGGATTAAAATTTGGTGTTAGATGTGATGATTAAATTATCAGTTTATTATTTTAAAATTATTATATAGTCCAATTTATTCAAAGATCTATCAATATATTATTCTTAAGAGTAATATAAGAAACATCTTAATTTAATTACTAAAATAATATAATATCATAATATTAAACTTTAAACTATATTTTCGTTATTACTAAACCGATGATTTAAATATAAAATAATTATTAAAATTTTATGTCATTATTTTGGTCTATTTTAGAAATAAATGTTTTAAATATTTTAAATCATTGTAAAATAATTTAATAAAAAATGAAATGACTATCTATTTTATTTTATTTTGCCAAATGAAATGACTAATCTAATATCATGCTTGAATGATTAAATCTAGATATTTCACATGAGTTAAATTTGAGAGAGGATAGAAATTGATTTTGAGGTATGAAGCGTGAAGAAAGGGGAGAGAGAGAGAGACGTTAACAAATTAAATTGAAAAAACGTAAAAGCAACGTGGATAGGATTGCGCTGTGGCCCACTTCTCAGATAAGAGCGAAGAAAGGACTCAAAAGTCCAAACTGCAAGATGCTCTCCTATTCTCAGATAATCACCCATTTTTCATCTCTTCTAGAAACATTTTCTCTCATCTCCTCTTCTCCTCCATATACAATCATCACTACTCACTAGTATGGGCTTAAATAAATATTTTTATTTTTATTTTTTATCAAACAAAAAAAACCACGTATATATTAAAAAAAATATCACATATTTTGAAAAAAATTATAATAATATATCTCTCTCTAAGTAAAGAAAAACAATAGTCTTAAAATTCACTTTATGCTTCAGCCACTGTTAGACTATCTTCGCTAATATTTAAGATAAACGATCAAATATTTAGTTACATATTTTTTGTGTTAATTTTTTCACTTATAATTTTCTTTTTTTAAAAAGAATAATATCTAAATTTAACATGTTTCATGAATCAGTTGAAAATTAAAATATAAAATCTCAAATTATTTAAATTTTGTTTGAATCGTCCTGTTTAATAACAAGCATCTCATTTTTATTCGGTTTATTAAATGTTATTTTAACCAATTTACCATTAAAACTTGAGATTATATTCATTCGAACTGACTAGGGAACACAAAAAGTTTCGGCTCCCGACTAAGGTACAGTTCAACTTGAAATCATAAATAATTATAAGTTATTTGATTAACGTATAATTTTTTGATAAATATTTTTAAACACTATGTAGTATTTGAGTTTATAATTTTTTGTATTGTATACAGTTTTCTCTAAATAGTTTTGGTACAAGGGATGTTCTGATTTTCTTTTCTCTATAGTTTGAAGTGTTGGATGAAGTTTTCTTTTGTTTTTCCTTTCCCACTTGATTTTAGAAAGAGACGAAGGACAATCGCAATTCATATCTATCTTTATACGTAGGACCCTACATAGTTGTTTCATTTTCCCCCTTTTAAGATCAAAGCTTTATACTTTCACCGACAATTGGAGTGAATGTTGACCTTTACTAGCTTCAATGAACTCCTCGTATTTAAGTTGAGTCATTCTAGTCATTAGTTGTCTGTCCACATTTAACATCTAATGAGTAGCCTTCACGTGGCATTTCAAAGGGGAATAATTTACCCATTCATTTGGGAAATCAGCATTTGTAGTATAGCATGTGAAACGCATTATATCACGGTGGAAACCCATGGTGGTTTTTCAGTGCCTATTTGTATCAGTTCATAAAATTATTTTTAAATTAAGAATATAATTTAATATAAAATTTTAGATTTAAGCCAAAAGTTATCAAGAATTGCTTCAACTTAAATTAATTTTGGACCCATAATTACTCTCCAACTTAAAATCAAACACATGTCAAAATTCACTCAAAATCAATTTTTCACTCAATTAATTTTCTAATGTGAAACAAAAGATGCACTACGTTCCTACGCAATGTGTTGGAAAAAAAAGGAGTAGAGGTTAAAATACTTGTTCAAAATTATAAATTTCATATTATTGTTATATTTGATTTTAACAAATTAAATTATGAAACTTATTCACCAATGTCTTGATCAAAATTATTTAATTAAGTATGTGTTTAGATGAATATTGATAAAATTAATATTTAATGAAATTAATTTTAAACTTATGTGATTTATGTTTGAATATTTTATTATAAAAAGTGTAAAATTCAATATAAAATTTAGAATCTAACACAAATTATTTAAAGTTATTTTAATCCCGAATGAATTTTGGTTCAAGAATTAATTTTAAATTTTTTTTCTACGTGAAACCAAATGAAAGTATATCCAAATTAAACAACCACTAAAATTTTGATTCGATTCTACTCTATGTCATTTGTAACTGGTTTAATAAAAAAAATAGTACTCCAAAACTGATTCATTGTTCTAAAAAGTCCCATCTAAAATTATATTTATTAGATTTTTTTAAAGTCAATATATTTATTAGAATTAAAAGTGAAAAATCATAGCTTAATTTAATTTGAAAATACAAAGAGTTGAAATACATTGTCAACATCAATTATCTTAAAAAAACATATCCAGAGTATTTTTTTAATTGATCCATAATGTTAAGCTCTTTGCACATTAAACTTAATGCTTAAACTTAACTAATAAGTATTTTACTTGCTTTAGTGTAGCATTAGTTTTTCAGACTGTTTACTGAATGCCATTAAACTTAACTACTACGCTTAGTTTTTCAAAGTATTTTACTTAACTAATAAGTATTTGTTTTATACTATTTTTCACCTATTTATATTTTATACTCATCTCTTTATCTCTTTAGGCATTGATCTATTCTTTATTTTTCTTAAATGAAACATTTTTTTTATTTTATTTCTATTCTTTCTATTTATTTTTATCCACCATATTTCGCTATACTAAGGAGGAAGTGTTTATAAATTACTATTGGACTTAATTCCTAATAACATTTTATTTATTTTTATTTACCAGAACAGTTTGTATAAGTTTTTATATTTAATTTGTTTAAAGTTAATAAAGAATAAGACAGTGCATGATCTATTATATTTAGATCTCAATTAAATCTTCATCTGTATTTTTTTTAACTATAATTAATTACGTATATATTTTTCTATATCGTTAATTTAAATTTTCTTACTCTTATCTTATGATGTTTGGAAAAATGAAAAAGATAATCTGAACAAGTTTCTCTCTCTTCCATAAAAAGAGGGTGTAAAGATAGTGTACATAGAAAAAAAAAAAGCAAAAATACCATGTTTCTTTTTAACTAAATCATCATAAAAAGAATGTGTAAAGATAGTATGAATAAAACAAAGATATAAAATTGTCATGGTTCTTTTTAACTAAATCATCATCTTAAAGAAGTGATACTGTATTTTATTTCACTTTTAATTATGTAGTAAAAATATTCATTTTTATATTATTACCTGTATATATAGCTGTAAGACAGGATAAAGACTAAAATAATTGCACTGTGCTTGAAGTAATAACAATTCCTGTTATTATTCCTCAAAAAAAAAATTTTACGTTATTACCGAATTAATAAAAAAGAGAGAATTAAACTGATAAATATTAAACAAGCATATATTTTTGTAGTATTTTTGAAATGGTTTATTGTAGAGGATAACTACAAAGAGAAACGTCGTTATTTGAAACAATTATTACCCCTAGACTAAAGTGGAAGTTCCATGTGAGAAACAGTGAAAGGTGAAAAAGTTCAAAGCATGGGGGGGCCAAAGATGTGACGATTGGTAGAGCCGGGGGATGGAAAATTTCATGCAAATATACACTGATTGGCAATTGACGAAGAATCCATTAAGATATGGAAATTTTATCTGGGATTGTATTAAAAAGGTCAATGTTGATTAATCTTTTGGGTTTGGGACCATGGAAAAGGAACAGTAATTAGATTTGTCCTATGTCTATCATGGCATGAGTCTAGAAGCTATTCATTGCTGTCATGTGACCACCGTCCCCCTCTTTCCAACTTACATCACTCACAAGTCACAACCTCCCGAAGGATTGCTACAATTGTTTAAACATATAAAATATAAGTTTGTTCTCTTAACTTTTTATTTTTTAAAAATTAATCTTTATGTCTTAAAAGTTATACAATAGTCCCTTCAAGATTTTATTTTGTCTGTTAGTTTTATTTCAAACCGAGTTAAACTTGCGTCGTTGATTAGTCAATTGGCTTCTCCGTCATGAAATAAAACGGTGATAATGGTGTTCTGTCGACCATGTTGGCGGATTTCACCTTTAACAACATCGACAGACTAAAGTTTTTCCATGTATATCGTATTGACGGTTACAATTTTTTCATGATCATAGAACCACAGGATAGCTGGTGATGCAAATTTAATGTCCTTTGGGTTAAAACTAATGGAAAGACAAATATGTTACTGTGAAATTCCTTAAGAGATTATTTTGAAAATTTTAAAATATAGGAGACCAATTTAAAATCGAAAAGTAAATCAAGGAACCATGCAAACATATATTTTAACCAACAATAAATCACAACTTATTTAAATAGTTATGAAATTCATTTTAAATTTGTTTATATTGTTTATTCTACAATGTACTAAAATAATACATAACACTAGCTGGCCAATTCAGGTTCTCTATTATTAGGTCGTTAGGTTTCAGATTGTTAAGAGGATAAGGTAAATGTTCACATTAAAAAAAAAACATAATAATGTGGATGCTTATCTTTTGTTCAAACCATGTCATTTTTTTTTTACTTGTATGATCATGTTGTGAATGTATTGACCAAACTAAACTGAAAGCTGACCTTTTTTTCATTGTCAAACTCAAAAACAGCGTCTCACAAGTCGCAAGTTCTACCGTTTCCGGTTTCATGTAGATATGCATTTAATTTTATTTTCCACTTGTTTATATTAAACTTGGTTTGGTTTTCTATGCTATACGACCAGTGCCCCCACATACTACACCTTTGTTTCATTTTTTCTATTAACAATGCAATTTTATGCATTTTAATAAAAAAAAATTCTTTAACCAATATTTCAAATACAGTAATTAACGTTTGTCTAAAATTAATAGCACCACATGCATGGCCATGCCGCATTAATACTGGTATATGATTATCTACTCTGAAACCTCAATTATTATCACTCCTTTTAACAAATGTGTCGCCCATTTCATGAGACTTGTAGAAAATACCCTCATTTTTTTTTTCAAATGACCAAAAATATTTATCATATTAGAATTTTATTAAAAAAATAATTTATAATAGTCAATGTTTACAAAAATTCTATACCTTTAATTACTTTATAGTGGGTCACCCATCAGCAAGTATTTTTTTCGTATTAAATTAAATATTAATTAAAATAGAGGTAGATGTTTTCCGGCCTCGAATTTAATTTAGCACCACGCATCAAACGCAATGAAGCTGATAGCGTAATAATTCAACCATGTATTTTTTCTTTTATTTTATTGTTCTATAATTCAACTATATCTTAAAGTTAGGCGAATGCAGCCAATATAAACACAAGATGTGTTGTACACGACTACACGTTTTTACATATTAATTAATTATTTTATTCTAACGAAATAAATAAAAACAACTGAAGATTCTGTTCTGTGACAGGCGAATACGGTTGATTGTTGAATAATGATTCAAGCTGTTTATATTTTTTTTATACACATAACTCCAACCTTTACATACACCTTGAACTTATCAGTCGTTTAACTCAAGAAGATGATGATCAGATAAAAAGTAGCAATGGATAGAATAATTCGATTACGTACCATATATTATATAGGGTGGCAATTGATTATTGATGTAACTAATTAATAACCGTCCAGGTGTAATTTTATTCAAATTAAACCATTTAAATAAGAGAAACATGATTCTTTAATTAGGGTGAGTATACGATAGGTGAGACAGTTTGTCGAGACGACTAATTTAAACTGCCATAAGTCTGATTGACTTGGCTTAATTGTATGCATAGTTTTCGTATTTTATTTATTATTAAAATTAAGTCTTTATGATATTTCATCTAATAATTAACATAAATACAATTAGAACAAGAGAAGTCTCTAAATTCAGCATAAAAAAAATATTCTCAAACATTCCATCAAAACAGAGATCAACCCACAAATTAAGAAGTCTCTACATTCATTACAGAAAACTGAAAAAGGACTCTACAACACAGAAAGACCAAACTAACAAGTAGATCGAAATTGGAAAGGGAAATAAAATAAAGTTAGAGCACCAATTTTGAATCTGACTGGCAAAATAAGGAAAATATTTTTAAAAGAAAAAGTCTAATTGAAAATTTAAGTTAAAGTCTTTTACAGGATTTTTTTTTAAAAAAAATTTAATAGACAAACTATTTAAATGGGTTTATGATTATTGTAGTTGTTACTGTTTGAAACATTATACTTAAACAGAGAAAGAAGGAAGCGAAACAAGAGGAGGGGGTAATAGTACGAAGGAAGTGTAGTTCTCCGGTCTCAGTTACGGTGAAAGACATCATAAAGAAAAAGAAAAAGAATTTATTTTTTATGGCTACAATCTCATACATTATTACTTTTATGACTGCATAGAATCCACATACTGGGCAGAAAGTCTGTACTCAAGCGGTCTCAAGTTTCATGTGGACAAAATTTATAATTTCAGAATAATGTAGAACCAGTTAGAGGCTATTATTGATGTTTGTCACTTTTCAACGCCATTTTTTCCAGTTTGATTTGTAAGTTGTCTAGACTCATTCTCTTGTGAATTTTTTATTAGTACTCAAGGCTCTATACTCCTTCTTTCTTGATTAGTACGTCTCGTTTAGACTCATTTGATATCAATATGAAATTAATATAATGTAGTCAAATTGGTTACGTTTAGTTATTGCATAGCTCTCGTGTTTAATGAAATTCTAAATATGTTAATTTACAATTCAAATATCTTATTAGTATGGACAAAATTTAAGTACAAGTTTTTTTTTGTTTTTAATGTTTTCAATTAAATTTGAAATTTTATCTTAGTAATGTAATTATTAGATAACGTTTACAAATTATACTCGAATGTAACTTTTAGTTAAAACATTTTAAAAAATTTACCTTCCAATGCAATAATTATAAACATTAGATTCAAATTATTTTGTTTTATTTCCCTTATTTTTTTTTAAAAAAAATTGGTAAACCATGGGTTTAGGTCTTGGGATGGTTCAGGCCTGGGCACTGCAAATATGCAATGGTGAACCAGACAGGTAGTTTCCGGAATTTGTAGATTTCTGTTCCCGATAATCTGATTTTGAGATTTGAAGGATTAGTGACTAAAATCCGATAATAAATCTATTTGAATTTTGACGTTTGTGTTTTTTTAATTCAGACATATTTAATTCACCTACTAGTGGATTAATTTTTTTGTTGTAATTTTATTCCAAGCTTTAAAAGTACTTTGTAAATTTATAAGAAAACACTTAATTTATAAATTTATAAGAAAATTAGTTTATAGAGAAAGCTTAACTGAATTTCTTTTTGAATATATATTTTTTTTCTTTTTCTGTATGTACTTGTTAAGAAATTGATTTAAAATCATTTGAGTAAATAACAATATAAGGGTCTTAAAACAATTAATTACTGTCAATTGAGTTTTCTTGCCACTTAACAGATTAAGTGATTATAGCTATAGACAATGCAATCCATGCAGCTCTGTAGTATAACAGAATAGAAGAATCCTCCACCGAAGATGTTATAGGATGTTACAGAAAATAAATCTGAAGAACTTATTTTACATTCAATATAGAGATGCCAACTCGAAAAGCTCTTTGTATTTATTTGATACATAAGATTTCACCTTCATAATCGGTTTTCCATCACTTCCTGGTGAAATACACTTCACCCCAATGACAGTAGCCAAACCTGCACACATGACAAATTCTTTAAATCCTGTGTCTAGAATAATCTTCACAATCGAAGCTGAATTAATAAAATAAGAAACCCTCACTTTAATGGCAGAATATTGAGTTACTATTACCCTTTAACCAAAAGTTATCAACACCGGAGTAATAGTTATAAAAAAAAGAAGCTTAAATCAGGTGTCCGCCGTGTGCAGAAGTGTCTACGAGTCAGGGTGTCTGTAACGAACAACCTAGTCTAGACTCTAGTCAACAGTGACTGTGACACTTCCCAGTTCCCAACTCAACAAATAAATGAAGGATTATGCCAAATATCTAAATTCACTAAGTGCGTGTCTGTGAAAGAGCATTGTAATTTTACTTACTTTGGTGTACGCGACCATACACCGGTCTTTCTCCTTTCCAGTATTCCAATGGCCTTGTTCTGATCCTGGTGCTTCTCCTTAATCCAGAAGTCCATGATGTACCAGCAGCTGGGAACAAAGAAAAATTATTTCACAGCAAAAGGAATTCTTGAAAATAAATGGTTGAGATAAAGAACAAGTAGAAACCTGCAAGGCTCTGCCTATTCGAAAGTTTTTTATTTTTGGACACTTTCTGCACACGTGACTTAACTCTCTTTTGTCCATTAACAGCCACCACAGAACCATCTGTCTTTTCCTGTACCAGAAGACACAGATTCAATTCTATAAGCAGCTAGCCATAAAAATGGATATAGTGATTAATCAGAGAATGATGCCAGGGCTTATACAAAACTAGTTTTATAAAATATTAATTCAGGAACCAATTTAAAACAAGAACATTTGTAATTTTCTAATTATGATTCAATTCTACACCATCTATTTACAATCTGATTGTACGGCACAATATAATTTTACCTTCCTAAATTCTAAATATACTAAATTGCTAATACATGATAAAATGATTGTATTGTTATGGCACCTGTGGTTTAAAGATTCAGAGACGTAAAAAAGGAAATGGGCAAATCTAGTAACCTGTAAACAATGTTCTGGATCATCATCTGATGTTCTAGCACGTTTATCCACAGCATTAGCTTCATATCCTGCAGGATTTGATTGATCAGCCAGTGCATACCACAACAGAGTTAGTGTCATCAAAGGTACATTGCTGCAGGTTCAAACAACTCTGCATAGCCTTTTAGCAGAAGAGCACATCCTAAGCCAACGGATTTTCAATGGAATAAACTAGCCTAGCCCGTGGCAGTAGTGCCTAAGTATATTGTTCTTTTTTCCTTTTATTTTTTTAGTAATGCAAAATAAAACATTTTGCACTGAAATACATTCTGAATGCAGTAAAAACAAGCTTGACCATAAGCAGCTAGCTAGTAGCATATATTAATTAGTTAAAGGAAACTACACTCCCAGTGCATTGCTTCTACTGAACTAATGGATAAAGCAGCAAAAGAGTAAATTGGAAACAAATAAATAAATGAATTCCTGGCATTAAAGAACTAAAATAAGCTTTAAAGGCACACAAAAGATGGTAGCAAAGTGTTTCTCCTGCCAACAAGCAATGAAATATGAAGTTTATGCATCAGTTCTCAGCCTACCCAACTGCTGAAAAGAAAATGTAAAGTGCACTTCAAGTGAATTGATTAAATTAATATGACGATAAGTTTCATGAGCAGACAAGCAATTCACAAAATATGTGTAGAATACTTAGTGAAGCTTCTTAAAGAGATGATTCTGTGTTAGCCAACATTTAAGCAGCCATTGATTACGTGTTCAGAGATTTTGCTTTCAGATTTGCATTCTGGATATAGCTCTGAAGCAGGTGAGTTTATACATACCTAGTGAATTGAGTACATTAAGATTCGTGTCATCTGTTGGGATAGAAGCTGTAAATGTCTGTATATTTTCTGACTGCATCAATCAGAATACAAAAATTTATTCAGATTTTCAGAGTTAAAATACAAAAACTATTTTCAATCATAATACAACTTTGCCAAATGCCAACAACTTTAAATTATGGCACTAAAATATTCAAATGAAACATACTTTGTCTTCAGATTGACAGGATTCATTTACCTCGATATTCGACCTGTCCTTGGTGTCATCCATAACCCTATCAGCCACACCACTGACTCCAACATCTACACCCATGTCGACATGAGATTCATGTGAGTCAATAGTAACATCAAGTCTAGGATCTCTTGAATTATCCACCATGGACTTTTGAAAAGTACTGGTACAATTTCTGGCAGCGTCCTCAGCCAAACTTGTCCCATCAGCTGCAACTATATTGTCAATTGAGGGCACATTCAGATTATTTGATGACTTCCCAGAATTATCTTCCTTGGAAATTTCAGAAGTGTGGATGCTATTTATATCTGTGTCCAAAACTGTACTTGTCTTACCAACAGCAATATCATCTTCAATCATGTGTGCCTCAATATTAGACCTGTCCACATTGTCACCCATACCACTGGCTCCCACATCTACATCCATGTCAACATGAGGTTCATTTGAGACAATATTAACATCAAACTTAGGTTCCCTTGAATTATCCACGATGAACTTTTGAGAAGTACTGGTGCCATTTCTGACTGTATCCTCAGGCAAACTATTCCCACCAACAGCAATTATATCTTCAGTTGAGGGTGCATTCCATTTATTTGATGACTTCCCAGAATAGTCTTCCTTGGGAATTTCAGAAGTATTGGTGCCATTTCTGTCTGTGTCCAAAACTGTGCTTGTCTTACCAACAGCATGAACATCTTCAATCATGTGTGCATTCAATTCATTTGACAGGTTCCCAGATCCAGCAAGATTGAGTTCTGGATTTACCGTATGAGTTAGAGAATAGTTTTTGCTAGATAAGTTATCAATTTCATGAGCCGAAAAAGGATCCACTGATTGTTTTGACCGTGAAATGTGCCTCTGCAACAATGACAACGAAGCAAATGGACTTCTTGGAGGGGTGGGTGAAGCTAATTGCTGCCCAGGGCACTGTACAGCCTTTTTAAGAGGTGTCTTCTTATTCATATTCATTCCTTTCAACAAATTATCAATATCGGATAAAGCCTTCCTTGGTTTTGACTTGTTTCCTTGCAGAGATTTCAGATCAACCATTTGCTTATCTGGGAAGTCTGGAACAGAAAATTTCTCTAAAGCAATGGGTTTGATCTGCAACCTCTCCTGCAAAAGAGTCATTGCCCCATCCCCCTCTAGATCTTCAGAATTGCAATGAAGCAATCCATCCAACAATTCATCGAGCTTGTTCCCTTCAGTACCAGATGAATCTGCAGTAAAAATACACAATCAAAGTGTTTGAAGTATGACAAATAAGAGGGAGTCAAAGAGTACTGAAAAGCCCAATAATAGGATGAAAAAAACATCAAGCCTGCCAGCACACCCATATAGTAGAATTGAGTAGCATTCACTCACCTATTACTTCTTTTTCCAATGATGCCATACAAGATTCACCTTTGTCAGTGTTCTCGGTCACAGGAGCGAGACTCCGAGACCCTAGTGTCTCTTGAGAGGACAGAACATCATCTGAGGTTTCTTTTGGATACCGATGCTTGTACTTGATTGACCTGACCCATATAACATTAAGACCAAGTTAAGCAACAGAAAAAAACAACATCAGACATCACAAGCAGCGCAATGTAGACTGATTATCAAAGTGTTATGAGGGTACAATTGATCATTCCCCAAAAGGCCCGGTCGACGTTGTCGTGGTCTAGCGGCTGCCTTATCCTGATCCGACTCAAATGAGGCTCCACCCAGCTGCTTCTGTATTTCTCTTTTTGCATCTATCCATCAAATGCAAACCCAATAAGATAAAAACAAGTCACATAGATTGCAATGTCATCCACAGGAAGAGAAATGAGAAACAAGCAGTGACTTACTTTCCAAGCGCTCATGAGCCATGAAGAAGTCTGCCGGATCCTTGAGGCTATCAAGGTCCAGAGTTGGTAGCAAACTCTCAACAGATGGCCTGTCAGAAAAAAAAAAAAAAAAATTCAAGTCAGCACGAAAGAAAAAGAGATTAACAAAGAGAATGGTGATTATGAGCTTTACTTTTTAGTTGGCTTCATAGAGAAGCGTGGACGTTTAAGCCCTAACCCTGGTCTCGGGTTTCGACGAAATTCTCCATCCTCTTCGGCAACATTAGTATTCTGAGAAGTTGGATCGTTCAAATTTTCAGTGTTGAACAGTTGAGGGTTACCATCCACTATGGATTTGGCCTGCTGCATCAGTTTCGCAGGACTCCGCAAGGCCTGTGCAAGAACAATATGCATGAAATGGAAGGCAATGCTACAAATAAAGCTAAAATAAACTCTAATTAATTTAAAAATGTAGAAACCTGGAATTGGAAAAAAGGGGGTTGATTAGTACTTACCATGGATCTGAGGTGAGTGTGGATGATGTGAAGATCTTGGTCTGAGTTGTAGGGTTTGGAGGGTGGGAGAGATGGTTGAGGAAAGAGGGAAAGTCCCCAATAGCTGGCGAGAGGATCCACTAATGCATCTCCTTCTTTCTCCATTAACGTTCGCGTCGCATTATTGGTTCGGAATCGAACAACGAAATCAAACCCTAGATACTAGATTGTGCTTCAGTGCTTGTTTTGCTTTCTTTATTTTATTTCAATTTCAATTCGAAAATTAAAAACAAAAATCTGAGCGGGAGCTGCTCCATGTTCCGTTTGTTTGTTTGGTTGTGAGGTCGAATTGAAATTGAAACTCGCGTCACGGCCTGCTTCGTTCGACTATCATCACCTTTCCACATGGATCACGGGCCGAACAAAGGTTGGGTTGGGCCAGCATAAGTTTTTGCCACTCCGATTATGCTCTTTTCACTTCATTCTTTGTTTGGTTTTTGTAATTTTTGAAAATATTCTTGAAGGAAATGCATTTCGGGGCCATTAAAATACACAACAAAAATGTGTTTTTGTTGGAGGCTTTGGGGTTACAAACAAAATATATAACAAAAACATAATTTTATTGTGTATTTTAATAAACAAATTTGTGTTTTTGTGTATTGTGTTTGTATCTCCTAATACAAGGAAAACTCGTTTATATTGGTCGAAATAATAGAAATACATTATCATAATACATTTCATCACAACAAAATAGTGATTCTACTGAATCAACAACTTAAAGAAAACTAGTTCATTATTATGGTGGGTCGATATTATTGTCATGATAGTGTGACAAGGACCTTAGCGAATGACGATGGTGACAAGAAAGGAATGTGGAGGAACAAGAAAATAGTGAAAGAATTTAGGGTGTTTTGCGGAAACAAAAATAGGAAAAGTGAGGGGAGGAAGGTATATTTGGTTGAGTGAAAAGGAAAGAAATGGAGAAGAAATTATGTGGATCCCATATGGATCCCACACTTCTTTTACCCAATTTCATCATTTCTACTTTTATCCTCTAAACTAAACACATAAGAGAGGGTAAAAATGTATTTTCGAACTTTTGAAAAAGACTTTTGGAGCAAGCTTTTTTTCGTCAAAGCAACTCCAAAAAAAATAAATAACTAACGATAGATACAGAAAAACGTGGACGGCAGGATTCGAACCTGCGCGGGCAAAGCCCACATGATTTCTAGTCATGCCCGATAACCACTCCGGCACGTCCACCAAGTTGTTAATTCAGTCACAAGTACTTTATTCAATAATATATACTTCGGCTTACTGCTGTTTCCTTTCGACACCACCCAGTGCCTACACAACACAGAAGCAAACCGAACGGTTTCACATCAGACGCAGCAGCAAAAAGTAAGAGGAAGAAGCAAAGATTATTATTTTTTGTGTTCAGTTTTTATTTATTGTTTTTCATCTCAATGGGCACACACTACACGATCCTCAAATTCTCTTGCATGTCTTTGTTCGCCGATGAAGTTTTTGACCAATTTACGAATTTCATTTGGACCCCCAAATGCAGGTTTCAAATTTGGTACTTTGGCACCCTCCACGTAGTAGTTCTCACCATGTCCGACACTGGAAGAAGTGCCAACAACAATGGTTCCAAGCGGAGCCTGCCATCATGCACGAGTGCAAGGGAAAATGAGAGCGAAAACAGTGCAAAGAAACCAAATTTGGATGGCAAAGGTGAGAAATTCGGTGAAGCCGAGACACCCAACAAGAGCAAAGTCCAAAATCAAAATGGTGGAAAATCTTCCGCCTCATGTTTGGAATCTAAAAGCTTCAACAAGCTTCTGGTACTTGGTTTATAAGGAACAACTCAGGTGCCCTTGTGGGTTTTTCGTTTTGCTTGCATTGTTGTTGAATGTTGATTTAGCTCATTAATGGTTTGTGGACAGGAAGGGGTGGTTTTTGTGCTTTCAGGGTTTGTGAATCCGGAGAGGGGCATGTTGAGGTCACGAGCGATGGAAATGGGAGCAGAATATAAGCCTGATTGGAACTCTGATTGCACTCTCTTGGTTTGTGCTTTTCCAAATACCCCTAAGTTTAGACAAGTTGAAGCTGATTGTGGAACCATTGTGTCAAAGGTTTTCTTCTTTCCTTGTTTTGTTTCCATGTGAATCCGATTGTGATTGGTATTTCTCTATATATTCTTTAAAACACTGCTTATATTTAATTCTCTGTTTTTCTAGGTGTCATTTTTATACCTCCATTGTTTATAAAAGAGTTAAGATATACGATTATTGATAGGCTCATAGAATTAAAAGTAAAACTATTATCTTAATGGTCAAGAAAATACATTGGCATCTTAAAGTTCAGAGACATTTTTCTTTGTTCGTGGAATAATTTTCATTGTAAGCCTGTGTCTGATCATTTAGCTCCACGTTTAACTCAATGTCAATTGCTGTAATACCCTCAAGTATTGGTGGTTGTTGGAGGTCGTTTTAGTGTTTGAAGATTATATGCATTTCTTTGCCGTGATTGTGTTAAGGGAATTTAGTGTGTTAATCGAAGCATTTTGCTTATTTGCTAATAAGAGATTGTCTATTGCATAATCCAATCTGTGCCTTTTTTTTCACTAGTTTTGGTAGTGTTAATTCACTTAATTGTCAAATGTTAATGCCTTATGGGTATCAAACTTTAACAAATTTTATTTTGGTAGGGAAATTCTAATCCTGGCATGCTAATTCTTGGCTGTATCATTTTCTAATATTTTGCAGATGATAGTCTCACATGATATTCCATGATGTATCCTTTCTTTTCTTCTTTTTTTTTTGGGCATTAGGTTTGGATAATAGAGTGTTACACCCAAAGGAAGCTGATTGAAATTGACAGTTACCTTTTGCATGCTGGGAAACCATGGTGCAAAGGAAATGGATCAATTGAAGTAAATGAAGGTGATATAATTGGGTATATACTTGTATACGGGACAGGACCTAAAGTTAAGGAACTTCTATTGACATATAATGAGCGCTATATTGTTTGCCACATGCAAATTGTTTATATCTTTACTCTTTTTCTTGAAAAGTAAATAGAAAATAAAATGATATATTTTGTAGTAAAATTGCAGTTTTACAAGAGATAGGGCTATCATTTATTGACTATTTAAATCATATTATCTGGGTTTAATTATATTTTAAAATACTTGAAAATCAAAACACTTCTTTTTGGTTTTTTTAAAGCCATTTTACATCCATCTTCTTCGCTGGAAATATATATATAAATAGGTGCTACATCATAATAAAGAAGCTGTGAAGCTAATGGCCTCACTCCCATACCATTTATCTCCATCCAATTTCATATCTAATTTATCCTTCTTGTAAATCCTGGTGAGTGCAGATAAGAAACCATCTGTACCCAAAAAATCACCGAAGCACATTGAAAGAGAACAGCTTTCAACATCAACTGCCTCCCTAAAATCAAAGGTAAAAAGCTGACAAGATGTTTTATAAGTGACAATTGAGGTCTCTAAATAACCTTTATTTTATCTGCAAACAATTTGTTATTGAGTATAGACTTTTATGTTTGCTGCATATTCCAGGGAAAAGACCCTGATGTTGCTAGGAAATGCTTTGAGCCTTTGGAAGTGAAAAAGTGGGTCATTGATGATTTGAATAAAACAATTCAGTGGCTGGAAAATCAAGAAGAAAAGGTTTACGATCTTCCATTTCCTGTATAAAAGACTGTTTCTGTTCATTCTGGAGGTTACACTTTTCTTATTTGCATTCAGAACTTGCATAGAATCAGACTAAACTGTGAAAAAAGAGGTTTGCATCGGAATCAAATTCACTTGTTAAAAAAGCATAGTATATCTTTTGTTCCCACTTAATTGTGCTGAAGGTTGATAGTTATACTCTATATGAATCTAAACTTTATGTTATTCATTTCAGCCAGACCCTAGTGAGTTGACAAAAATAGCTGCAGAGGGGATTCTAACTTGTTTGCAAGATGCAATATGTTCTCTAGAGGAAAAACAGGTGATGTACACATAGAAAATTGTTTATCACTCATATTAGTTAGCAAGCAACTTTTCTGATATTTTCTTTCCCTGGGGGGAGGCTGGCATAGGTAAAAATTCCCCCTTCATAGAGATTTTAATTTTGTATGCAGTCCTTTGTTTAGACTCTCTGTTAGAATAAGCATAGTAATGATAGTATGTTGATAGATAAAGAGCAAAATTATGTTATTATTTAAAATTCAATTGAATTTTCTTTAAGGGTGCACTTTTCACAGACGTGTAAGACAAGGATCTCACCAGTATAATTTTTAAAATTTATTTTAATACAATTGGTTATTATTGGAGTATTCATCATGATTTGTCTATCTTAGGAGGTATGAAGTCAACTAACTGGGAAACATAACAAACCACAAACATTTCAATTTTTTTCTTGCTTGAACACCAGCAGTACTTAGTAATTTCTATTTACTTATCCTTTCCATTCCAACATTTTTTTAGGTGCAACTAAGTTTTCTCTGCAACCTTTGTACTTGATTTTATGATCACAGATACAATGTACAATACCTAACATTGCTGATTAATTTCACTTAGATTTGGCTGATGAATTGATTGAGTCAGCACACTCAAAGTCACTAACAGTTTGCAGCACTTAGACTTGTTGAATTGCTTTTCTAGTTTAATACTTTTATTTTTATACTTTTCCAGTATATCATAGGGATGAATCAAATATATGATTTCACAGCTGATTGTGTTTGTCTTATTATCTTTAACCAGGACATCCGGAAAGGAACTGAGGACTGGATGTTCTTACCTCGGGTTGTTGAGGAGCTTGCAAAGTTTGATGTAGAAGGCAACAAGGGCTCATTGTTAAAGGAAGAACTTCAAAGACGGGCTTTGGATTGTAAGCGTATTTATGAGGAGGAACTAAATGGTTTAGATCATGAAAGGAAAACGAATACAAAGGTAAATAAAGAACAGACGAGCAAAACTAGAAGAACAAATGCCATGTCTTCTGGTGCAGTTGAGTATGATAGTGATGAGACAATTGAGATGACTGAACAAGAAATAGACCTTGCATATAAGACTTTGTCCTCTAACATTTGCCACTTGTGAGTGATGATTGAACTTTGTTTCTTTAAGGGGTTTTGGTTCACCTATATTTTTCTTTGGATATTCTACGGTGTATATTACAAAAAAAGAAAAGGCCCAAGTGTGTTAGACTGACCTCCTTTTGAAAGTACGTTAGCCTTACATGTGCTTTGCTGCTTCCATGCATATTACTTTTCTCAGTCTTCATTAAAGGGGCACTTGAGTTTTTGTTTTGTCATCACCCATTGGGTTCATACAAACTCAATATGGATGCAATACCGGTTTTGGTGGAAGTTGGAACACTGAATACATTTTGAAAAACAGGTTGCAAAACGTGTTTGATTTACGCCAATCTCACTTTTCAAGGCATGTTGAGCACAAATTCTATTCTCAAGGGTCATTACGTGACAAAATAAGAATTCAAACATAAGTTTGAACTGCGTTCGTGAAAAACCGAAAAGTTGAGGTTCATTCATTTAGTGATTTTTCATTGGTAAGTTATTTATAAGTATAATGGTAAGTTTTATTGAGAATTATCGCATGGTGCAACTTTGAATTGAATCGTCTTGAAGGTAGAATGAATAAGTTTGACGTCATTTGAGGCAAAATTAAAATTGGCTTTACAATGAGTAAAAAACCTCATTTGTTTAGATTCACCTAATTATTCTTTTAACTCAATATTATATCACTATTCTCAGATTATATATTGCTTGCACGCCTTACTTGTAGTATGAACCGGTTTTGCCAAACATAAATCCTTCACTTTTGGTTAAGTTTAAATACGCATTCTCAATTAACTTTGACGATTGTTTATTCTATTACACCTTATTCATTATAATTTAACACTCTATTAACCTACCTCCTAGTTTCTTTTCATCACCAAATATTACTTTACTTCTTATTAGTTAAAATTTATTAAAAATCATAAATCATGAAAAATCTTTTTATATATAAAGAGAGATGAGTTGGGATTTTCAATCAAATCATCTTATCCCGCTCAAAATTAAGGTAAATTCGTAATTTAATCATTAGCATAATAGGAAAGTAATCTAATTGTCCCAATTTTGTGCCAAATAAGAGATATAAATGCAGCTGTTTTATATTTATCATATTTTGACGTGAAAATTAAATAGGGACCATTAAAATAATTTATTGCATATTTCTCATGCTCATTCTTTGCTTCGTTCCACGTAAGAGTCTTGGAAAACCAAATAGACACAATCTGGACAGCTTCTATCAATTATCACCAATGTTAGTTTTATGTGACACCATATATTAAGCAAATTAGAGTCTTCAATGGATGTTGTTCTCAAAATACCAGTACTGAACATAATTATTAACGTCCAGATTTGAAAGTCAATGTTCTTAATTTTTTTTATCTTTTCTATAAACGATGCGCATTTACGAGTATAATTTGTTAGTTCTTTTCAAGATTTATATTGAATTTGATTAATGTATGTTGTGGTTTTGTGTGATGATAAGTTGAAAAGATTTTAGAATAGAACGAATACATTATTAATAGCTGTGATGAGAGGTTTTTGATGGATAAATCAAGCCACTCTCTTCAGTCAACTGGAAAATATTTCAATATAAACATTAGTTAATATAATTTTTATCTTTTCAAAAGACACCATGCTTATGAGGCTCAATTAAATGAATTCAATAGAGATCATATCACGTTTGTAGACAAATCTGTTTCCATTTTTTTTCTTTGGTCACTTATATACGGAAGCATTGTAATAAGAGAATTTGAAATTTGAACACATTTTAGAAATTTGAAATGATGCAAGCATTTTCCCCCGTCTAAATGCATGGCAATTTCATAAATTACTCAATATTATTTTTAGAGATATTGTTGTTTTTATGGAAATATAATATTGACATAATCACGTGCTTAATAATTACTAATTAATGTTGTTTTAAATTTGTTTGTATATATTACCGTATAGATTTAAGTAAGCATCCTATGTATTAATGATTTAATCTTTTCCTATGCACTGTTTCCTTTTTTTCATGTAAACATATTTAAAAAATCGAACAGATTGTTATTCGAAAAATATTATCATTAATATCTAATATTGATTTTAATTTAAACCAATTTGTATGAACATTATAAAAGTAGTAATTTCAGAATTAAACCAACTTTTTTAAATATAAGTGAACTACAGCTTGATTGGTAATTATTTTATATATTTTATTCATATGTAAAGACAATTTAATAAATTCATATAAATTAAATTAATAAACAAATTATATTTTTTAATTTGAATCAAACCTAAATGTAGATGGGATATCCAATGCAATAATTTTTACCGCCTAAATGAAGGGCTAATTGTTTGGCCTAATTCGTATTTAATTATCCTAATTTTTCTTAATCACAAAACAAATAAGATGATGAAATAATTTGTATAATATAAACACGTTAATAATTACTAACATATTAATATTTATTATAAATTAAAATGAACCCAATCATGTTTTCTCTAAATTCGTTAAAAAGTAAAATTTTATTATAAAATCAAATTTTTAGTATAAAATATTAAATTAAATTAGCATGAACAATTATATTGAAAATATAATATAAAAAATGTTTTTTAATTTTAAATGATTTATCTTAAAAATTCGATTTATTATTTTAATAAAAAATTCTAATATATATGTTATCCAATCTAACATATAAAGAATATTTCTATATATTCATGTTTTCAATATTTGTAAGCATTAGTTATGAAATGACTGATATGTTTTCTCATGAATTTAAATACTATAATTATTTTTTTAAAATGGTGTGAAAATTTATGTGATGTCTCAAAATAGCATAACATTAAGAATTCATTAAAATAAAAAGTGGCTGTTACTATTTAAAAAAGTTGACCGTCTTGTTCTTTTTCTTTTTTATTATTTGACCGTCATGAGGAAAGCATATATTAATATTTTGAGTGTCTTATTTTAGTTGTAATATAATATTTATTATTAAACTTATTATTAAAATCAGTGTTAATGATCGTTGGATTTTGATCGGTTTGTGCATGGGAAATGAACAAAGTAACTTTATTATTATTGTTGTTGTTAAGAAAATTGTCATGGCTTTAAAGCAAGGCGTATCGCACAGATAAATGTGTTGGTAATATAAAGATTAATTTAATATTTATATTAAAAATAGTAGCCTAATTTTTTTTAGAAAGAGTAGTCTAATTAATTGTAAGAAAAATTTAAGGAGTTTAAAAAATTGGAATATATACAAACACATATAGAGTGCATTTCCTATATATGCCTAGTTGCAGCGTTTTTCTTCACTTTTGGATTAAAAAATTGTCTACTACTATTGCTGCTTTCAGAGAGCTTAATTGCAATGTCAGTTGGAGACACTTTTAAATAAACATTGCAGCGTTTAAATATTTATAATATAAAATTAAGTATTTCTTCAATTTTATATGGAATAGAATTTACGATTCCATTATTTAAATAACGAATAATCAAATTATTATTTTATTTTAAAGTTAATATTAATATATTTTAAAAATGACATATAACTAATAGTAATATATTTAATAAAATATCCATAATCAGTGCTCATATAATTTTAAACAGTTCTATATTATTCTTTGTACATCTTAAAGAAAATCAAATTTTTACATTTTTACAATAGCTGACCTTAGAGTTCATTATTATGTGGGAAATTGAATAAATATATATCACCGAAATATTTATTTGATAAATTAATGAGTAAATAACAAAACTTGTGTGTGATTCGATGATAAATTAATTCTTAAAAAATAAAAAATATAATTTTAGTTTTTGAATTTTAAAAAATACAACAAATTAGTTATACAATTAAATTTGTGAAACAATTTTATCGGTAATTTATAACGTTTAATTACCTATATGATATTAAGTTACAAAATTTAGGGACTTATTTCTTAGTTGAATTTGTGATTCCTAAATTATGTAGCTTAATATCAAATTAATTCAAAAAAAATATAATTTATTGTCAAATTAATCTTAAACATCATAACTTAATGATAATACGATTTACAAATTTAATGATAAGACTAATTTATCACATTCAAAGATTAAATTCATATTTTTTATTTTTTATGAACTAATTTATCACATTCAAAGATTAAATTCATATTTTTTATTTTTTATGAACTAATTTATAATTATATCACATTTTTTTAGAATAAATTTGATTATTTATCCAAAAATATATTAAATATGGCTGAATATTCTCATTAAAGTATGAATAAAAATTCAAACTTAACTTATCATATAAAATATAACACACAAGATAAACTCTTTTTTTATATAAAAGAATCAAAATATTTACACTAAATTTAACGATAAAATTTTTTACTAAAGGATTTTTTCAATCGAAATTAAAGTTTCCTTTACATAATTAATGCATATTTAATTAAATAATAATAATAATAAAACAAACACTTTCATTTTCTCCACGGAAAATTAGTTTCTAAAATTAATTTATAACCGAATATTTATTTATTATATGCTCACTTAAATATCCATAATTTCGATCTATTTAGATAAATCTTAATTTTCTCTTAGACATTATATTTGTATGTCAATATATTAAAATAAAGTTATTTATAAAATATAACCTATAGTGACGAATTTTTTTCTTATAAAAACAAGTAAAAATTCTCACTTAATTCACTGGGTAAACAAATTATATGTAGTTACATTTATATCTAAATTAGTATGGTGGAAATATAATAAAATTCAAATAAAATCTGTCACATTCTATTTTAATTTTTAAGCCAATTTTTATATTTGGGAAAACCACATTGGGTTGATAACCCAAGTTAAATATTGTGTTTGATATATTAATTTTATTGTGGTTTTTATATTTCAAAATATTCTTACTAAACATTATTCATTAGTTCATTTTTATTTAATAAAGAAAATCAGATTTAAAATAAAATTGTGACGTTAATTGGAAAAAAAATATAATTTAAGTTAAATTTGTTATACTTTTTGACAGTTATTTATGTTTATTTTTTCACTTGAGATAATCACTGAATAATACAAGTTAAATACACATATCAATTTAAATTATTATGTGTTTTTATGCATAAGTTAAATACTACACTTACTTTATTAATTTTATTGTTATTTTGTATATTTCAAATTTTTTTTTAGTAAATATTGTTTAAATGTTTAGTTCCTTTAAATAAAAATAAAGATAAAAACATGACATCAATTAGATTAAAAAAATCAATTAAAAATTGTCATGTTTCTTATACAAACATTTATGCCTATTATTGCAAATAAATAAAAATTGAAATCCAAATAAGAAGACCCAAATTTTCCACTTAGTGCATCACATAAGTAAAAAATTAATAATAATTAAATAAAATATGGCACAATCTTGTTATTCTCAACAGATTTTAATTAAAAAAATGAGTATTTAAAATAGTATCTCAGAAGGTGTGTTATTAACAGTTATTTTAAAATAATGACGTGAGAAGATGTGTCACACATTATATATTTTTTCATGCTTAAAACATCACCCTTCTTGTTCTCTTTTTTCCTTTTATTTGTTTCATTCTTTTATATATCTTGTGACTGAATAGTCATAGACAGGATACATTGAATAAAAAAAGAGACCTAAGAAATATTAGGGCAAGAGATGAAATGGTAGTGAACCATGAAGGAGGAAGGACAGGACTCGCGAGTATTGGAAATAGATTGACGATTGTGTCAAGATTCGAGGAAAGGAGGAAAGGACATTGAACAATGACAATGACAACAAGGATTTTGCGATGAGACTAGAAATCCTCCTAAGGACTTCACAACTCCATGTAATTAAATGAGTACCATGCTAGACTTCTAATAAATGCTTCATAATGAATTAATTATGTATATTGATTTATCTTAATTTTCAATTCTTTTGATGCAAGATAGGAGGAGGGTTGCCAAATTGGGTTGAACATGGACTAACCTGGTTAATTTCAATACAAAACATGAAAATTTAGTCTTAAAATCATTTTGGCATAATCAAAATTTAGTGGCCTGTAGCGATGAAAGGACGCATGAGCTCACTGACTTGAAATATGAAAAACAATGCATACATAATTTGTTTGACAAAAAATGGTAAGATTTTTTTTTAAAGATTGGCATAATTTACTTTGATAACTACTTTCATGTGTCATTATTATGGTTAATTGTATATTTTTGCTTGCAGAAAGATTGATTTAGATTGATTTTTTTTTTGAAAAGAAATATTGCTAAGGCTTAAAAATCACAAGGAAAATTAGTACAAGCATAATTAGCCTTTAAGGCATTAGAAACAAAATCAAGAACCACATCAAAAGTGCAACTTGGGCACATAAGGCCAAAATCATGCTTAACCAATGCATATGCAACTTGACTCGCCTCACGCAGTACATGAATTCAGAGTACAAGACCTCTATATTGATTTTTTTTTTGGAAGGCAAATGAAGCTCATATTAGGAAAATGAATATTTTACACATTCATATAATTAAAAAATACTAGTATGTTATTTATGTCGTTAAAAATTAAAGCATAAAATATAAAATATACCAACATATTTTTAAATTATATTATTTTTTGTCACAATTAAATCAATCAAATTCCGATTTAACACAAGAATATGACGAGTGAATGACCCATTATAGACCGACCCGAACCGACGACAGGTGTTGTAAATTAGTAATTTGGGGTGAGTGTGGAAGTTAACCGCACGCGGGCGCACAGACACGCACAATGTTCTTGCGCAGTAAATATTATTCTTAGAAGCAAAGAAAAAAAGGAGCAAAGCACGTAGTGGTTCGGTTCCTTGCTTCTTGCTGACAATAGGGTTGCACTTGCACTGCACGCACGCCATCCACAACTGAGCCCTCTTTCTCTTCTTCGCTTCGCTTCCGCCAAAAAGCACACACTCTCACTATCAGTCTCTGCCACCGCAACAATGGGTGCTTCTCTTCCTCCCAAAGAGGCCAACCTCTTCAAGCTTATTGTTGTAAGCTTCCTCTCTCTCTCTCTCTCTCTCTTATTTTATGCTCGATCCAACTTCTATCACTTTCTCCTGCTTCCGCTATTGTTTCTTCTCCATCTCAAAACCCTAGATTATCTTCTTATTCCCTTCTTTCTTCGCTGACAATCCGATAAAGACTTTATAGAAATTAAATACAAAAAATTTTTAAAAATCGGAGCATTCCGTTACTGTGATTTGTGAGGTTCACCGCTGTGTTGTATTTCAGCTCTTCTGTAAGTTAGAGCGGGATTGGAAGTTCCCGAACTCGCGCGTTGAGTTTATTGCATTCTCTCTCTGTTCCTTTTGTTTTTCTCTTTCTCCTTGCGACTATGGGAAGCAGTAATGAATTGTGAATTGCTGTCACCTGGACTATGGATGGGATTTTTTTTTTATCAATGTGACGCACAGACAACCTGACGTAATCAATAATGGAATAAATGGAGATTATGATTTTTGAAGAAGGGTATAGTGAATTCTTTGCTTTGAATATGCTGGGCATTGTGAAAGACTTGAAGGAAGTTTCTGTAGATAAATAGCTATGTTATATGATCTAACTTTCAGATTATACCCGTGGAATTCCTTCCAGTAGCAGTGTTTTGGAGTTCGGTTTTCTCAATATGTGGAAGCAAATGTGTGCATACTGCTTTATATAATTAAATTTTAATCATCTTGGCTATTGGCAAATTTATAAGCAACTGAAGGGGTGTGGTTGGGGTCTACTTATACGTGGGGCTTAATTTTACTTGTTTGCAATGCTGCAGAAATCCTATGAAACCAAACAATACAAAAAGGGCCTCAAAGCAGCCGATGCCATTTTGAAAAAATTCCCTGACCATGGAGGTATAACTTTTTAGTACTTGTTTGTCCATGCCTTTCCTTTCTTGTCAGGGGATATTTTATTTCCTTTTAAATGAGTAACACAAAAAATGATTTTTTTTTTCATTTTCTTACAGAAGTTGTTTTCTCTTTCCATCTTTTAATTATTTAGTTTCATTGTGTTTTTTTCTTACTTATGTGTCTGTTCCCCCTTCTGGTTGATAGAAACTTTGTCAATGAAGGGTTTGACATTAAATTGCATGGATCGTAAGTCTGAGGCATATGAACTGGTTCGCCAAGGTTTGAAGGTTGGTTGCCTTTGATTTTGCACCATTTATCAATCTTCCAGCCAATATTTGTCAGCTTAATTTTCTTTTTCTGGTGCAGAATGACCTTAAAAGTCATGTTTGCTGGCATGTTTATGGTCTCCTGTATCGGTCAGATAGAGAATACAGGGAAGCAATAAAGTGTTATCGAAATGCATTGAAAATAGATCCTGACAATATTGAAATCTTGCGGGACTTATCACTTTTACAGGTAGCATATTAAGTCCTTTTGCTTCTACTTGCTTTGTATTAGCATATGTAAACTTATAAAGTCTCTCAATCTCTCTCTCTGCAATGTCTTTTACTTTGACGTTAGTTTTCCTATGCTGGCATTATCTATGATGATCATAAACACATAGCTTCATGTTATTATTATTGTTTGTTGGTGTGGAGGAAAGTTTATCGTGAACTTTGTCCTTTAATTTACCATGATTGCCAACAATGGTACTTTCATGATACCATAATTTCCTTTCTAAGTTCATTTATGACTATTGGTGAAGCTCATAGGTAGTTAGGTACTTAAGCTAGAAATTACTGCCCTTCTGTCACCTACTCAAATCAAATTCAATATAAATTTTTCTAGAATTATTTTTTTCATTAAACTTAGGTAGGACTAACTATAAAGGTGAAAGAAAAATCTCTCTCCAGCCTTTTTCCATGGCATAACCAAAGGTCACATCACTGGAGAGTCCGGAGGATGCAGTTGAAGATAAAAATAAGAAAAAACTGATTTTAAGTGAATTTTCTTTATTGCACAATTCACACTTAGTTAAATGGTTTATATACACAGATTAATATTAATACAGAATACAATTCAGAAGAAGGGCAATTAAACTATGTCAATTTCCTATTGAATCTAAGCTGCTCAATGAACTAAAGCTAATTGGAAAGTGGATTGTAATTAAGTTATTTGTAATTCCAAGTTCCAACAGATACAAATATTTTGCAGAGATATTTTACTGTATCACTTTCATATTTCACAATTACAGTGAGTGAATTCTTCTATAATGTATTTAATGTTTTGATCCATGTGAATGTGCTTTTACTTCTCACTGTCAGGCTCAAATGCGAGACTTAACTGGCTTTGTTGAGACACGACAACAACTTCTGACGCTCAAGTCAAATCATCGCATGAACTGGATTGGCTTTGCTGTTGCACATCATTTGAACTCTAAGTATGATTTTTGTTTATATAAAATTAAATGCTTTATCCTAATGATAGCTGCTTGAGCTGCCTTTTTACTAAATAATATATAATATATGACCTAAGGATTATCTTCTTAAATGTTGTTTTCACTATTTCAAGTATGAATCATTGAAAACTAGAAAACAGAGTAAAAACAAGGCAGCATTTTTGTAATTATTTCTAAAAACAGGAAATAAAAATAGGAAATGTTTTCCCTAGCTGAACATGCCCTTAGTTTGTCAATGTTCCTATCATTTAATTTGTTGATGCTTTTGAGATAATGTAATTGGTTGCTATATTTAATCTATGTTAGTAAACTTACCCATGCCTTTAATTGCTTTGTTGTCCTGATCACATTTTATTTCAGGATCTATAGAAATATGACATTTGAGAAAAAAATAACTAGTGTTTATTGAAAGTGAATGTGAAGTCTGATTACAGAGAGGAGAGTCAAAAGACTCTTATTTATGCATGATAGGTTTGAGATACTATCTTCTAACTAAATCATAACAGGATTCAACTGTCATAACTAACTGACAGCTGGCATAATTAACGTGAGAGCTTACTCAGCTTGTTTGTACATAGTTACACAGAATGTAGCCAAGACTACTGACTAACTACATACTCTATCAGCTTCTTAGAACAAAGAAAATTATTGGTTAAGGTCATGAATTTGGTGATCTCTATGTTCTTGATACAGAAAATATTCCTAAATGTCCTAAAAATAATTATGAAAATTCTGGAAAAATATAATTAACATGCAATGCTTCATAAACAAGGTATATTTTCCCCATTTTTTGGGGGAGGCAGGGGGGGTTGTTGAGTGGGTGTGTTATTCTTGTAGGGTCTAAGGATGTGATGAGACTTGGTAATGTTGTGGGTGGAGATTTTGGATCCGATGTTGTTTGAATTGCTCTGAAATCAAAATTCCGCTGTTAAGCTTTGGATCATGCTAGGAACCAGGCTTCAGTATTGGTAGTTATCCAAATGGCATAATTTTATTTTGATAGTTTGTTGTACTGACCATTTTAATATGAAACAGTGCATCAAAGGCTATTGAAATTCTGGAAGCGTATGAAGGGACATTGGAAGATGATTATCCTCCAGAAAATGAACGGTGTGAGCATGGGGAAATGCTTTTGTATAAGGTCTTTCCTCTGGCTGTTGCTGCAGCTATTTCTTATTTAATGCATATAGCATAATGCCTCTTCACATAATTTTTGTTTGATGTAACTTTTACCTCAATTATCTTTTTCTATAAGATGATAGGATTTTAAATGGGAAATGGATCCTCCCCATTTCTTCCATTTTTATAAGCTTTTAGAAAAATAAATCAAATGGGGATGATGCACACTTTATGAGAAGTAACATTTATTTTCTCAAAAGCTTAGTAATGGAAGAAATGGAGAGGATCCAAACCCTTTTAAATGGGCTTTCACCATTTGTGAGTTTTTGTATATGCCAATGATAGCCTTTATGCATTATAGCCATTATGAATCAAATAGAGAAATTTCTCAACATCTATAGTTACATCACTTACATGTTTTGGATATCTTGTTCGAGGTAAATTGTGTTTTGTTGAATGTGATTATTTCTGCTGTCACTAGATGTGCATGTTTAGGAACATGAATTCTTTTATATTGTTCATATGCCACTATTAATATTTCCCTGACATGGTGATTTTCTGCATCAAATGTATTCATCCAGATCTCCTTGTTAGAAGAATGTGGATTTTTTCAGAAAGCTCTGGAGGAGTTGCAAAAGAAAGAGTTAAAAATTGTATGTGTGTTTTATTGATTGAGGTAATTTGATAATTTAACTCGTTATGAATGAGAAGTATGATATCTTACCTGTTTCTGATTATGTCTTTAGGTTGATAAGCTTGCTTATAAAGAACAGGAGGTTTCACTTCTAGTTAAGCTTGCCCACTTAGAAGAAGGGGAGAAATTGTACCGGAAATTACTTTCCATGAATCCTGACAATTATAGGTGAACTTTCTGGCTACATACATTTTAGGTTTGAATGCCTCAATTGCAATGTCTGTTTAGATGTACATTTTAGGTTTTTGCCACTATGTTTCCTTTTTTGCTTTAGCTACAGCAGAAAAGGATATTTAGATGCCTTAATCCTTATTTTTAAAAGCTTAAAACCTTTTCTAAAACAAGAAATGGATACACCCCATAATTTTTTTTGATCTGTGGGAATCGAAGACAGTGTCAGGGGTTTACAATAAGTCATGCACCTTGCTCAACCAACTGAGCTAGACCCCCTTGACAGATAGACCACATAATGTTTCATTTTATTGTTTATATTTCATCAATGTCTCCAAAATGTTTTGGGTCATAGATTCTTTAGTTCATTTTAATGGCGCATAATGGTTGTCTAATAACTCCCTTTTCTTGATATTCAGTTTGTATTATCTTGTATACAATCTTACTGACTAGTTGAAGCTAAACAATTATCTGTGCTTCATGTTAATGCTCAGATATTATGAAGGCCTCCAAAAATGTGTTGGATTATATTCAGAAAATGGCCATTATTCTCTTGATGAAATAGATCAGTTAGATGCCTTGTACAGAACACTTGGGCAGCAATATAAGTGGTCTTCTGCTGTTAAGGTAAGGGCTGCCAATTCTTGTAGTTGTATACCACATTTACTTTATAGCTTTCTTTCAGCCTCACAATCTGGCATTTAATTATTATTGTAACATTATTTGTGCAAAAGGAGAACCCCCTCCCCCAGTATGGTGATTTCCTGTTGAATGGTTAACTGTGAAATGGTAGGCTAGTTTACAGGCCTAACTCAACCCTACATAATCGGCTTGTAAGGTGAGGGTTGCTGCCCGCTTATATACACTATTTTGGCCATATCTCTAGACGATGTGGAATTTGTGTGTCTTCGAATGATTTATAATACATTTCAGTTGGATTTGTGGCGGCACAATGTTAATATTTTTATCTTATCAGCATGAGTAATACTATTTGAGCCCATTTTTTAAAATGAAGCTTGTCCCACACTGTTATTTACTAATTTTTTTTTCAGAGAATACCACTCGATTTTTTACAAGGTGACAAATTTCAAGAAGCAGCAAATAATTATATTAGGCCCCTCCTCACTAAGGTATAAACAGACCTTTTTTTTGTGTGATAATTCTGCCTACTTTACTATCAAAATTAAATTGGGATTTCTTTTTGTGTTGCCTATAGGGAATTCCATCTCTTTTCTCTGATCTTTCTTCGTTATACAATCAACCCGGGAAGGTCAGCATTATTAAAATTAAATAGTTTGGGTTTTTTTGGTTGTGTTATTGTATGCTATTTGTGACGCTCTGATTTTCCTCACTCTCCAGGCAGACATTTTGGAACAAATCATTCTTGAGATAGAGAGTTCAATTAAGACCACTAGTCAATACCCTGGAGGGTAGGAATTAAAATATGCTTGTTAACATACATGTTATAAACTTGTGATTAGGATGCTCATATAGTACAAGTGTAAGCTTGAAACTTTTTTTTTTCTGATATCAAATTTGGTGCTTATGTTAATGTTTATTGTGTTAGGAGTGAGGGGGAGAAAATTAATAAGCAATTCAGTGGCTTTATATGTTATGAAGAATGTCCTTTTCATAAATGTTGTATTTGATAAGTCAATATCCAATTACAAAGACCTGAAATAAGTTATAAAGACAATTTCCAATTACAATTGAATGGAAAAGAGTCTTATTGTAAGTTTACATTAAAGTTTTGATGCTTTGGAACTTTTATTGTACAACTAACCAATCTTCATCGTGTATCCAGGATGGAAAAAGAGCCACCTTCAACTCTTATGTGGACTTTGTTCTTGTTGGCTCAGGTTTGTGCATTTTTTAGATGATGTTTTGATACATTTTTTTGTGGGTTCCTCCATATTTTTTTCTACTCAGTGAATTTTTGTTTGTGCAGCATTATGACAGACGGGGCCAATATGAAATTGCTCTTTCTAAAATCAATGAGGCTATTGATCACACACCTACCGTCATTGATCTGTATTCAGTCAAGGTTTTGCTTATATTTCTAAGTAGTTCCCTGCTTGTTTCAGATTTTTTTCTTTTCTACGTAGTCCTTGCATTATATAAATTTGTGTGCACATATGTGCATTTGTGGTTATGTGTCTATAAATTTGTACTCTAGTTAACAGAATATAACCACCAATTAAATAACACTTAACTCTGTGATTTGCCTAATTAACTATAATAACTGCTATTAGCATAAATAAATTACATAGCCATACTAAGACATGTAAATCACCAGTTACTGTTGACTATTACATTTGGTGGATCCAATCACATGACTGTCTTCAATGTACAATTTTTGGTGTATTTCTCTGCAATTGTTTTGTTAAACAGTATTTATTTGCCTTCATGGTGTTTAGAATGTCATTTCAAGCAATCTGTTATTCTGTAAATGCTTTTGATTCGTCTGCTATATTTTGCTCTTGAAATATATAAAAAAAAGTTCAAATGCCAGTTATGTATTTATTTCTTCAGTGAAGAATATAAATGAGACAAAACAAGATGAGATATTCTATATCTTGCCAAATAAATCAATTTCCAAGTATTGTTGAACGTGAAATTGTAAAACATGTTCAATTCTCTTTTTCTATAAAAAAAAATGATGATATCTTAATCTAATAATATCAAATGCTATCCAATAAAGGCACCAAAACATAATATGTTCTAGCTATTCAAATGGTAACATGTACCTTCAAAGATTTAGAATTATGGAGAGGAAAGTTTTGCAGAATTTTTTTTACAAAAAACTGCTTTATTATCTCTGGAAACTTTTCGCTGTTATAGAGAAAAACTGAGGCAAGTTAAATGATTAAATGACAAGTAATGTTTTTAATATCAACTATTAGTGAAAATGAGTTAATAAAGTTGGGATTAGTGGTGACTTGCAACTTGCATTAACAGTCAATAGCATGTGGAAAAGCTTGTTGAATGATTTTTGCATGTTTTCGTATAACAGAGTCGGATACTGAAGCATGCTGGTGATTTGGTTGCTGCTGCTGCATTTGCAGATGAGGCTAGGTGTATGGATCTTGCCGATCGTTATGTTAATAGTGAATGTGTTAAGCGCATGCTGCAGGCTGATCAGGTTTTTTCTATCTATATATTTGAATTTCATTCACACTCGAGTGCTGTAATATGTGTAGTTTTCTCTTTTGCCTGTTCTGATTTTCTTTTGGTCTGTTCCCTTGATATCCAGGTGGCTTTGGCAGAAAAAACTGCTGTGTTGTTCACAAAAGATGGTGATCAACACAACAACCTGCATGATATGCAGTGCATGTGGTTTGTATCTAATCATGTGTAATATCATGTACTTGCAAGCAATATTATGGTTTCATTTTGTAACACATTGTAACATTTATATTTTGAAGGTATGAGCTTGCCGGTGCTGAAAGCTATTTTCGCCAAGGTAATCTTGGAATGGCTCTCAAGAAATTTCTGTCCGTGGAGAAGCATTATGCAGATATTACAGAAGATCAATTTGATTTTCATTCATACTGCTTAAGGAAAATGACATTGCATACATATGTTGAAATGCTTAAATTTCAAGACCAATTGCATTCACATGCATACTTTCATAAAGCAGCTGCTGGAGCAATCAGGTGAATATATGCAGTTTTTAATTGGTTTACTGCATCAGTTGTTGTGCTAGTAAGTGTTATGCAGTGCTTTGTGGAACTGCATACTGCACATGCATTGGGAAACTGAACAGTGATTTATTTGTAAATTGTTTCCCTGCCTTCCCTTCCTTGAGAGGTCAAGAGTTTCTCTTTTATGCATCATGTTTTGGTGTGTGCTTAGAATTGTGAATTAAGACAGCATCAATTTGGGACTGCTTTAACATTTCAGCCTAAATTCATATATGCAAATGAAATTTCCTTCTGATTTTGCATTTATGATCTCTTGCTTGTAATATTTGGAGCTGCAGATGTTATATCGAATTGCATGATTCTCCTCCAAAGTTGACAACAGAGGAAGATAATGATCTGTCTAAGTTGCTTCCTTCTCAAAAAAAGAAAATGAGGCAAAAACAGAGGAAGGCAGAAGCAAGAGCTAAGAAAGTAATAATCCTTGTTTTTTCTTCTGTGGGGAAATTCTTGTTGGAAAAGTATTCATGCTATTGTTTTCCCCCCTTTTTAGGAGGCAGAAGAAAAAAATGAAGAATCAAGTGCTGGTGGGATATCAAAGTCTGGAAAACGGCATGCAAAACCTGTTGATCCGGATCCATGTGGTGAAAAATTGTTGCAGGTTAAATTTCAATACTTTTGTTTTCTTTTAGTATGCAAAAAGTATAGGTGAGTATAACCTGTTAAGAACCAACTCTTCCAAAAGATTAAGATGCTATGTGGAGCCGTGGAGGCTCATCATGACAGTAAATATTATCTTTAACATGACACCTCTGTCCTCATGCTAGTGCTCTTTGGATTTTAAGTATGGATATTGCCCATGCCTACTCTAACTTGTGTAGATTTTTTTTTTAATAATTTGAAGAATGGGGTGGCAAGAACTGATACCACATCATGTTCCAGCATTCCCTAAAATATGTTTTGTGAAGGCTTATGAAAGGCTTTATTATATCTCTTAAAAAATCTCATTATTCTAAATATGGATCCTTGAACAATATTTCAATGTGATTCTTGTGACTCTGGTAGTTTCTTAGGCTGTGTGTGTGAGTATTCTGGTGGTTTTGCATGAGGGGTCCATGTATGTGTGCACAATAGGTTCATGGTTAAAATGCCTTGTTGAATCCAATGACAGCTTTTATTCATTACTCTGCATGTATTAATAAAATCAACCTAATTCATTATTTGGTTTATCAATGTCTAATCAACAGTGAAATGTTTCTGTGAAAATTCAATGATACATTTCCCGGAAATTATTGTGATAAATTATGCTTATTGAGTTATTGTAATTGTTAAGGCTGATATTGTACTGTTTATTGTGCTGTTGTGCAATTTTCTCCTGCTTAGGTCGAAGATCCTTTGTTGGAAGCCACAAAATACTTGAAGCTGCTGCAGAAGAACTCACCTGATTCATTGGAGACACACTTTCTCTCTTTTGAATTATATATGAGAAAACAGAGGATTTTGCTTGCATTCCAGGTAAAAATATGTAAAATGAGAAGTCAAGGTTTTTTTTTTTGAGCTGGGGGATACAGCTTCCTAGCTAATTAATTTGTAAGGCTAGTAATTTATTTGAATTAACAGTCTGGGCTGTCTTGCTTGACATATTTTTGGGGGATCTATGCTGTGATTTTATGCTTATTAATTGAATATTTATATGTTACTTTTCATATCATAACATTATAAAACTTATTAGTTGTTACACTTTCTCTTTTTAGAATATTATGCCAGTTAAAATGTGTTTTGTTCTCAATCTTTTGACTTGTAGGCTGTGAAGCAATTACTGAGGTTGGATGCTGAACACCCTGATTCTCATCGTTGCTTGGTATGCTCTTTTCTGAAAAACAAATCAATTTTATGTCACTGGGATTACAAAGTTGAGGATTTTAATGATTATCAATATCAAAACACTACATAATAATATCTGAGGATACTTGTGAAATTCTTTTTTTTTTTTAATTTGTTTATGTTTAGCTTTTAGTACATGCAAATTGGATAATCTTCAAAAATCATTCCTTTGAGTTTGGTGCAAGGTGCTTGTGGTTCCCCCTCCCTTTTGTCTTATTTTTATTATCCCGTTTTTTAGGATATCTGTCCTCTCCTTTTTTGGTTTCTTCCTCCTCCATTAAGGAAAATGATTCTTTCGGCAGTCATTCATTTTTAAGTTCACATGTTGCAGATTAAATTCTTCAATAAAGTAGGATCTATGATTGCTCCTGTGACTGACAGTGAGAAACTCATTTGGAGTGTCTTAGAAGCTGAGCGCCAAACTATTAGGTTCTCTTGTGCTCTTATTTACATTTTACACCCCTTTTATTGTCTTCTGGGGCGCTGGCATATTCTTTTTTTTTATTATTAATTTATGATTTAATGTTAACTTTGTTTGGTTATTCTTTTTATGCAGTCAGCTGCATGGTAAATCTCTGTTTGAGACAAATAACTCTTTCCTTGAAAAACATGAAGGTGTTATACTCAGCATTAACATGAGCATTTGTTGATGATCCATATATTTCAAGCTTGATTATGAAGATTTCTTATTCTGTTTACAGATTCTTTGACGCATAGAGCTGCTTTTGGAGAAACGTTATATATTTTGGATCCCAACAGAAGGTCTGAAGCCGTCAAGTTGATCGAAGGGTCACCAAATAATATTGTGCCAACGTAATGTTCTTACACCACCTCAAGTTTCATGCTATTAAGCATTAACACAACATTGTGTCATGTCTTCAAACTGGTACACCACTCTCATGCATGTGATGCACACCTGTTTTGGATTTGGAAATTTTCATATTTCATACTTTAGCATGGCTTGACATGTCTCAGCATTCTATTCACATTTTGACTGTCTGGCTAAAAAAGCTAACTGAAATTTATTGCCTCACCTAGCTAGTATTGAGCTTGTCACTTGATCCCCCATGAATGAAAGAAATGAGACAGGAGAATCTTGCGTAGATCAGACACTTAGGTAGACTGTATGTATTAGAGAGAGTGAAAGAGAAACTTATTTGATCATTCTTGGGGTTTGCCATATGCAAATGTTTATGTTTTGGGCAGTGTTATTCATAGACTCAAGTCTCTGTTTTTATTCTAAACTCAGTTTTGGTTTTCTCATTTGACTAATGGTAATATTTAGTCATGCAATATTTTGTTTAATAGAAATGGAGTGCTTGGACCAATCAGGGAATGGAAACTTATAGATTGTGTTGCAGTTCATAAACTTCTTGGAACAGTTCTTGTTGATCAGGATGCTGCATTAAGTAAGTATCGTTGGGATTTTGTTTTGCTTAATTTTTTTTATGTTAAATGGCTTTAAATACAGACTAGTGCATATGATGAGCTTTTGGGAGAAATTGTGTATGATGGTGCTTGTGATTTCCTAGAGTAATGTATATTTGCTTTCTTATATAAACAATTTACTGATTGCTCTGAGGAGATCCAGATTTTTTTAAGGAAAAAAATGATAAAGAAATAAAAATGTTACATTGTAACGGAAATTTATGTTTTCTTTAATGACTGCATAAGGGAATTTAATTTGTAATTTTCACTATTTTCTTCTGAAATTTGAATTTGTATATCTGCTTGCTATTTGTCTGTCTGTTTGTTATTGTTGACACCCACATTGACATTGTAATGATGCATCACAGGAACTTGAAAACTGTGTCTTTATATAATACTCTAATAACTGCTATTTCCATTTAGAATAGCCAGAGGAGAATCCCCAAAGTAGATACAATATTTGATACTCTTAAATTTGGAAATGGTAAATTTGCTTGCAGGATGGAAAGTGCGTTGTGCTGAGCTTTTCCCATACTCCACGTACTTTGAGGGCAGTCGCAGCTCTGCCTCTCCCAACTCTGCCTTTAATCAGATACGCAAGAGCTCTGAAAATGGGAGTTCAAACCATTCGGTGGGTGATCACAATGCGGAATCCGGCACATCAAATGGCAAACTAGAGGCATTCAAAGATCTCACTATCTGACAAAGTTGAACAGGGGCTAAAAAAATGGTTTGCAAGTAATACCTAGTTTGGACTTTGGATGCCTGGTAATCCAAGCTGCATTTGAATCCCCACCTAAACTAGGCTGCAGTTCCCGACAAGGTTCATACTAAGTTTTGGTGCCGGTGTTATCAAATTCTGAACACAAGTCACGGATGTATTTTCTTTTCACGAGTTCTCCCTCTCCAAACTTACATGTGTTCGTTCCATTTGCAAATGTGTATAATTTTACCGCAATTATGTTTTAGGGTTGAATTTTTTATTCTCACCCTTTTTTTTCCCGAGATGTTTAGAGAGAAGGCTCCAAGGATTTGCAATTTAGTCCAAGTTTTACTATTTAGGTAGCAGGGAGAGCTAAAGAAATTTTAAGTTTCTGGTCCTGCATTCGGCCAGCACATATACACACCGAGAGCATGTAGTACTTTTCCTATTTGTTGGCTTATTTATCATGTATTAATTATTTAATGTGAGAATTTTGCCTTAGATTCCATGTGAAATATCTGCCGATGGTTGAGAAGACTTGTAAGAGTTATGATTAAAAATGGAATTTACAGACAAGTGGATTTGTACTTGGTTCAGATATTAGTTTAATTTGAAAGCCTTTTGAAGTTGGATTATAAAGTTGAATATCAAATTTCGTCTTTATTCATACCTTTAGTCTTAGATTTTTTTTTAAAATTCAGCTGTTTTGCATAGCAATTATTTGTTGGCCAAAAATAAATCATAATGTAAGTTATATGACCTCTTTTTAAGATAGTCTTTGGTCAGAGAAAAATGGTCATATTTTGCACCGACTTAAGTTGGGTGCATATTTGCCAATTTTATTTTTTTTTAGGTTTAAATATATTTTTAATCTTTGATAAATTGATACTTTTTATTTTTAGATTTAAATATATTTTTAATCTTGATAAATTGATACTTTTTTATTTTTAGGTTTAAATATATTTTTAATCTTAATAAATTGATACTTTTTTATTTTTAATTCATGTAAAGTTTATTTTTCTAATTTTAATTCTTGTGAGCTTGCAATTTTTTCTTTAATTATGATTTTTATAAGCGTAAACTTAAAGAGAATATTAATAAAAAAGTAGAATCTTAAAAGACATTAAAAAAACATCAACGTACAAAAACCAAAATAAAAAAAATGATAAATTAAGAACTAAAATTTAAAAAAAATGAAGTTATAATAAACATATTTAGGCCTTCCTTTTATTTCTGCAGCTCGTTTAAATTGATGATTGCATATGTATGTGGTAAATAAGTTTGATAGTAAATTGATCAGGTTAATACAAAGCAGTGAAAGCACGTATTTATTCTGACATTATAACGGGCCAATGATTAAAATAATAAATTGATAATGTTTATACTTCAAACAGATAAGACAAGTTTAGTTGAAGTAGGTGGTATTAGGACATCGAATGAAAAAAATAAAATTAATAAATGCTTCAAATTCAAACAAATATGAACCGATGCCAAGCTAGTGGAAGCAGGTGGTTGGGTTGACATCATCATCGCGATATAAAAAATAGTAACATTTAACAAAAACATTCAGCTCATTTTACAGTTTTAAATTAAAAAAAAAAAATTAACATTTTCACTAGAAATTGTTATATATACAGAACTGATAAACGAAGAAAGATTTGAAACATCCTATTTTCTACAAACAATACTTGGTGAGTATGTAAAACCGGTGAAAAAAGCGCAAAAAGAGAGGTGACCAGAGCGGGTAGAAACACATTCTCAACCTTTCACTAGCACGTAACATCACATGTTTAAAGGAATTACTTGATTTGCATCTATCCTTGGATCTCACCTTGAAAGCAGAATCCAAAAGTTTGATGATGTACACTTGAAAAGCTGCAACTTGATGGGGGATACGTGCCTTCAGCTACGTACTGGAGTTCCAGGCTGAAGGGGACCCTCCATTACTCGTACCAACTTCGTTTTTACAAAGAGGGCAGGTTGCATTTATCTTTAACCATTTGTCAACACACATTACGTGGAAAAAGTGAGAGCAAGGTAACTCTCTAAGCTCGTCATCATCTGCATATTTTGCTAAGCAAATGCAACAAACCTGCAACAAAATTCAGAAATTTATCAAAGTTCCATTAAAAGATGTGGCATTCTCCACATTACAGGATCACAAATCATAACAAAACCTACAATTCATAACTTTAAAACAATATAGTCAACCATTAGACTTACAGCGTCTTCTCCTGAAATCATTCGCTCCTTTTCTGTCCCTGCAGCCAAAATTCCACCTTCATCTATAGCTGCATTGACATCCTGGTCATCACCATTTTCATTGTTCTTCAATTTGAACTTGAATATCGGTAACGCATTAATTGATTCTACTGTTGCTCCTCTATTCTGAGAAAAATCCTCTCGAATGCCCAAAACAGAAATTATACAAGGTAGGCAGCAACAAATAGTTGCACAAAGTATAAATGGCATTGCATATCCGATACAGCTAAAGGTAAGAAAAACAATACATAACCTGCATGAAATGAAGCCCAGATTATTTGAAGACTCGAGAAAGTAAAATACAGGTTGAGCAAAAACAATGAGATACAAGTACCTATACAATTGTGGAGCATCAGAAGGAGAAGTGTGACCTCCAAAGATCCAAACATTTCCTACTACAAACCAAACTGCAAAGAAGCAATCCAGGGCCATCTTGAAATGGTCTACTAATCCATTAAGCCTGCAATTTAGCAAGAAATTTCTCTGCTTAGTGTGCTAGTGATTCATTAAACATGGATAAAATTAGATTCGGCATCAAGGTTTTGTATTAAGTTGATTTGTCATTCAATAGCATGATGAGGAAATAGTGTTACAACTTCAACATATTTTAAGGTTCCTCCATCTTCCGCAGTCACCAAGCTCTAGATGAAGCTTACAAGATGTTTCATTAAGTCTGTAATTTAACAAGCAATTTCTCTGCTTAGTGCATTTCTTTGATGTGGATAAAGTTAGGCAATGTATTGTATTAGTTGGAATTTGACATCAGTAACCTCAGAGGAAACAAGATGCTACAACTTAACCACTGCAATCATACTATCATTATCATCAACAAAAAGAAATGTCACTACTGAAAAATCTGCCTTCACATCCTGTACCTTACAATAAATATCCAAACTTTTATCAACATTATAACAATTGCTTCCAGAAGTATGTTATATAAAATATATGAATCTTATTTTAATTCAAAAATAGAACAAGATGAAGAGGATTATATATAATTCAGGACATGTTAGACCATGGTCAGGTATGAAGCCTGGTCAGTGTCTATGATGTGGGAGTGGAAAACCTATTATGCACAGGTCCTTCTCTGGCCCTTTCTTGGACACTTTCAATTAGCTAAAATTCACTTCTGCATTTAACCACAATCCCATTTCCACCCAGGATGAATATTGTTGGGAGAGCAATTCAAATTTCAAATGAATGCAATGGGTGGAAAGTGTTTTTTAGCAATTTGGTAGTTATATTTTTTAGGTATTGTTCTTATCATGTATATTTAGGATGTTATAGTTTGGGTCTAAGATCATGATGCTGATAGCATTTTGATTTTTGTATTACAGTTTAGCTATATATAGAGGCAAGAATAAAAACCCAAAAGTGTGTTCGATCTAAGAACCCTAGGGTGTGTGGGTAATTCTGTTGTGTGCCGACGTTTTCCCCAACAAATATTGGGCAAAAGTACATCACAGGAATAAGGTTATTTGCCTATAACAACAAACTAGTAGAGCGTACTAAAAAAGTGTAACAATCAAAATTATTAATTTAGAAAAATTCAAAGACTAGCATGTAAGAGTTTTAGAAAATGCAAAGAAAAAAAGTCATCCATAATACAGATGTTTCATTTATCATGCTAAGATGGAAAATTAGTTCCATTACACGTCTGTTTTAGGCAGCATTCAGCATACTATATCATTATCTAATCAATGGGGATTAAAAAGGTGTGATACTCGTGATAATAAAAGGCAACTACTAAATCCCGGGATTATTTTTTCCCACCCCCTTCCACCCCCACCCCCCCCCCCCCCCCCAAAAAAATAAAAAATAAAACAAAAAGAAGAAAGAAAGAAAAGGGTAAAAAAATACCTAGAAGTAAAGGCTCCAGGCATTATAGTGTTTCTTGAGGCTGATCGTGTAGCATGACCATTCTCCTCATCTGAGACATGAGAAACATGGATGGAATTATAAGAACGATCTGGAGGATTGCTTCCAGAAGATCCTTGAGATGCTTGAGAGGTATCTTGTTCATTGCTTTGATTACGGTTTCGAAAACGCCAGTAGAGAATGGGAAGTGTGGCAACACAACCAGATGCATAGCCCACAATCCATGCAAATAATGGGGCCTGGGGATTTTCATTCCTGGACAATGACAAAACGACGATAGATGCTATGATCTGACTCACAGTGACAACAAGCTCAACAGAAATCCACAGTCCAGAATTCAATGGACTCCTTCCATGATGACCATATCCCTCACCTCTTCTCAATGAAGCTGAATTTCTAGAGTTTAATCTGGGTGCAGAAGATGATGATGTTTGATGACTGGAATTTTGTGCATCCCCAGCTGCTTGATCTTCATTCTGTGGTAAATGCATTTCAGAGTATTGATCATTACGAGATGACGTAGTTAGAGCTTCACCATTCCTTGTAATGTCAATTACATGCTGATGACCGTTATGGGTTTCTGGCTGCTCCATCAACAAAGGGTGTTGGTCGGTTTGGGTATTGCTATTTGAACCCAGGGAAGTAACATCCATCTAAATCAGAAAAGTAGAACGCAACAAGGCATAGATTAGTAGCAACAAGCTTTGCAGTCTGCACTTTTTCCAGATTTGAGTCTTGATCACGTATATAATTCCACCATAATATTCCGAACCAAATGTAGCAAGACCTTTGCACGGGGCCTTGAAAAAGGAGATTAACCTTTATCCTAATCAGGAAACCACAGATAGATAACTTTATATATTAAAATCTTGCTTCTCCCTATTCCTATAAGCTGTTTTAACCAAAGTAATCTATATCTTGCAAGTGAGAACACAATAGTGCGTTTTATAACAATAGATTATTTAGCACATCATTTACATGAAGATCTAGTACCAATAACAACAATATGTAATACCAATTCCAAAAGTAGTCCACTAAGGGTTTGAATTCAGCATAAAATAAAAAACATGGCATTAGGAACTAAATCCATGTTCACAAAATAGTTACTAAGTTAGGTAACAGTGCATTCAGAACAAAAGAGTATTCCCAGAACAAGAAACCTAGTAAATCCTAATTTCGAGTTAAACACAACACCCAATCCCACCGCATCAGTTTCATTAAGAAATTAATTAATCTGTGTCTCTTAAAGGCAACAAACACTCTGATCCGCACAACAGAAACAGCAAAACATTTGACATCCGAAACCAAAATAAAATCGAAACGAAACCTGAAAACTGAAAACAACTTTAAGTTGTGAAAATAATAAAAGACATTAGGGAATGTGAGTGTGAGGAAGAAAGTCTTTACCTGAATGATTCTAAGCTCACTGTGTCTGCCGTTTCTTTTGCTTCAGATTTTTCGATTTTTACTAAACAAACAAAAAGAGAACAAATGTTTAATGAAATGAAAATGAATACTATTATCTGTAATCTATAATTGAAAAGAAAAAAAAAAAAAAAAAACGTCTGTATCACTTAACACGTCTCTGTTAGAAAAGAAAGGAAGTGGAAACGTTGATGTCAGATGTGTGCTGTCGTGTTGATCCACGCGCTTTCTCTACCGTTAGATTTGAAGAAACGCCTTCTTCATAATTTGATGATGCGAGGGTAAGTTGATCCAACGGCAGAAAATATTCCTAATATTTTTTTATCGACCAAATACTACTTATTAGTCTTTTTTTAGTACACAATTAGAAACAATTTGTTGTTCAGTATATGATCCAATGAGATATGTTATGAGAGCAAGAGATAAGAGATATAAGATAAGAATAAAATAAATATTAATTTCATCTAATGTTTGGTACACATCTTTATATATTATATTGCGATTTCATACCTTGTATTTAACATAGACTAGATAATGATACAATAAAATACAAATTGTATTTGAATAAGAAAATTATTGTTTTACGTACAAGTTTTTTAAAAAAATGATTTTCATTTTTACAAATAATAAAAACAATTTTAATTAAATTATACAAAATAAATTTCTAATCACATAATTATTCTTCTTAAAATTATAAAAAGTTTGAAAAAAATTAAATACTTATATATTTTAATTTTACTTTTCAAATTATCATAAATATATATTGTAACACCTGTTTTTCATAAAATAAATTTAAAAAAGTTTTATTTAAAAATAAATAGAGTTTTAAAAAATAATGAGATTTTTATAATTAAATAAATAAATAAATAGTTTTATTAATTAAGGTAATATTTTTAAGGTGAATAAAATAAATATGTACTTTTAGAAAATATTTTTTTTTATTTATTCATTTGATAGGGAGTAAAATAGAGTTTATTTTTATAAAATAATAAAATAAAGAAAAATGAAATAAATAATAGGCTTAAAGTACCCTAATCATAAATAAAGATATATTAGTTTAGTTTGTACATTTGCCACATGTTTCTACTTTCTCTCTTCCTTCCAAATTCATTCTTCCTTCTTCCACTCTCAAAATCCTTTCTTTTTCTCACATACATTTAAACTTGTTCCAGTAAAATTAGGATCTCGAACTCGTTGACCATTGGATCGTCCTGAAATTTGGATAGCACTTTCGGAACTCGTTCACACATTATCACCATTGGGATTTGCAAAATAATATTTGTAAAGAGAGAAATTTTCCTCATACGGAGACATAGTGAAATTGAGACTCCAGTCTTTTTTCCTTCTCTCTAACGCTTGAAAATCCTAGTAGAGCAACTAGAGAAAAAACTTGAAGAATCTTAGGGAACCATTAAAGATGCCGTTATCGTTGGTGGACTACACACGTGAGCCCACTTAAAGGTAAACATGGGGCATAATGACATATCGTTTTAGGATTATGAATTTGTGATTGAGTTTGAGTAATAAGTGGCAAGTTGAGCATGTGTTAATCTGTGAGATACACGTGAACATGTGATGTTGGATTGTGACATTGTGAGATGTTAAATTGTGGGCATGAGATATGGTTGTGAAGAAGTGTGTGGTTAATACTTGATGCGATATTACTTGTGTTGTGGGTTGAGAATTATACAATAACCCGATTAGTGTTTACCTTGAGAAATGTGTTTATGTATGAGGCGTTAAAAGGAAAGTGTAGGGTTCCAAGTTAGAAAATTGAGGTGTTAAATTATAACACAATGTGTTAAACTTGTTTGAAAACAAGTGGGAGGTCGTGAGTATTGTATAATTCATGAGTAGTGTCTACGTGCAAAAGTTATTTTAAGGGTTAAACCTGAATTAGTAAGGTGATGTCTTAACATATTATTCGGAGTTTAAGCCTTGAGGGTAAATACATTCTGTTCGAGTGTTCCTTTAAGCCTATGTTGATCCCATATGATTGGAGCATTCTTACAAAATAGAATGACCCTGAATGGTTACCTTATGATTTTACTTAGTGAGAGTGACTTGACATATCCATTGTGTGACGTGTCTTCTTATGTACTCTTAAACAACCTAATGTTATTTTTCATTGACATGGTACCACATTGCATATAGGCTTGAGTCTTAGTATAATTATTGCATAATGTCTTTGAATTATTTATTATGAAATTGGTAAGTGTTGTTACGTCTTGAGTCAAGTGTGTGATTCATGTATAATGCGATTGGTGATTGAAAAATAAATTTTAAATGATAAAGTGGTGAAGTGACGCACATTGTATTGGTTGGGCTATGTGATAAATATTTCTATAATGTATTTTGCTCATGTCTTTGCTTATCCATATTTTATTTAAAAATGTGATAAATCACTTTCTATGTGTTATTTGTGTTTGAATCCTATGATCTCGAACCTTGTATTCGTAGGAACAAATAATTAGGTGGATGACTTTAAAGAATCTCGTGCTAGAAAACGCTAGAACATAATGTTCTGATAAGATGTGACATTGGAGCATGTGTTTCTCTTTCAATTGCATGATATTTTGAACATATTATTTTACTTTATTTTATTCCACTCCTTAACTTATATTATTTTACTTTATTTTATTTCACTCCTTAACTTGAGTTCTTTTGTAAATTTGAACAGTCTTATTTTGAGTTGGAAATATTTTTAATGAGTTTTATTTTGTAACAATGAAGCGAATGTGACTATTTTACTCACGTGGATTTGTTTACGTGATTTGAATAAAATTGATTTAATTAAATTTTGTATTTTTATATGTTTTTCTTATTTATATGTGTATTAGAAGGTGTCATATATATAAGATAATATGCTTAAACTAATAAAAGAAATACACTAAAACAATTGTAATAGACAAGAGGTAGGAGAAAATTATCATATCATATGGATTTTTCATTTCCAAAAAGAATATAATTAATAACTTTGAGTTCCAAATTATCTCTTTCTTGGGACATATCTTGAGGAGCAATCATTTAGGAGCCTTAGCTGGTGATTCGGGTTGTTTTCCTTTCGACAATGAAACTTATCTCTTATCATCTCACTGACTAACCTTGACCCCCTTGTTATTTTGAGGTCATATCTAGTGTTTAGAGTTTGCCTTGATTTGGTACTGCTCTCACGGCCCACACTGAAATAGTGTTTTACCCCTAGATGTCTAGTCAATTGTTGCGCCTCCACACATATAACAAACAATTTATTAAAAAATGATAAAAAAATAATTATTATTTTATTCTGTTTCATTTTATATCTTTACTATCGAATGGGCTTTAAAGTTTTAATACATGTGCAAAGTGGCCTCAAGTTGCTACTTTAGAATTTTGTTCCTATGATTCCTACCATACGTGTTATTTTTTTTTAAAAGTAATTTTCATGTGACAATAATATAGTTTGTAATATAAATTATATTATTTTGAAAGATAGTTATGTTAAAAACTATTTTGTGGGAGTATTATAATATTTTTTTTAAAAAAACTATCAATAATTAAAAATAACCTTGTATCCCAGGGTATGTTGTTTATGTTATAACTTAACTTAGGTTTAGGTTAGATCAAGTCAAAGTTATTTATTAAATAAGTTAAGTAAAATTCTTTTAAAAGCTTATTAATTTAAAAAAGGTTAAAATTTAAGTAATTTATTTTTGAAATTTAATAAAATCTTACAAAATTTTATATTATTGTTATTATTAAAATTTTCACTGTAATAATTATATTATATATTTGTTGTTCTATTTAAATGAACAAACTTATCATTATTTTTTTTAACATAGGTATTATTTTTTAAAAGCAATTTTGTTAGAGATATCATCACACATTAATTACGAACATCTCAACCAATTATGATTCGAACTTTAATTCAATAAGTTGAATGAAATTAGTTTCTTTTGCGCTCGTTGGTTGAACTTACTAAATAACTTACCAAAATTTTATACTTATTAATTTATGATAAATGTTAAGTTGTTAACCAATGTTGTAACGTTAAGAAATTAAAAATTGTATTATTTATAATTATTTTTTCCCTCTTAATTTATTCATAATTAAGATTTTAATTACTTATTTAAAAATAATTCGTGCAAGAAGGTTTTGTACTAAATAGCACTCCTCTTTTTCTATACACAAAAACTAATGTTTTAAAAGTTGGATAAGTATCCATAAAAAAAAGTTGGATAAGTGTTTGAATCAATATAGATATTGACTCTTAGCGTATTGGTGGGATAATATACACATTGTCATAGGTTTAAACCTAAGTGTAATCATTATAAAAAAAAACAATGAATTAGTTGAATCATAATTTATCATTTTTATGATTTTATATTTGCTTGTTGTTAACAGATTTACAAGTGTACAAATTTTATTACAAATAATAAAGATTAAAATAGAAAACTGAGTATCGAGTTCACGTGAACTTTGTTTGTACTTACGTTAGAAATATTCAATTTGTAAGCGATAGAAGAGGAAGTAGAATAAAGAGAATGAAAGAAATTAAATTTAAAAAGACAATAATAATAAATTAAACAAGAAGAGAACAAAGATGAATGCGAAGGATGATTTTAGAATACAAATATATTGGAGCCTAATATGCCTAACTAGCATTGATGCAATATTAATGTTTTTATCTATTAACCGCTTTCCCGAATTCCATCCGCATGGATGGCCAAACCAAACAATAACAATGAAAAGCAGGAAAGAACAATAGAAATTAAAATTACATTAATAGATAAAAAGAACATTTAGATTAGAAGGACATTGACTATTAGGCTCCAACAGATAAGAGTTTAGCCTTTCATAGCCATGAGAGACTTTACACTCTAGAAACTAATAAAAGAAGAAGATGGATGACTAGTAACAAGAAAAGGGAGAATGGTTAAGAAAGAAGATTTCCCCCAAGGGAGAGACCCGGGCTTTGGATTTTTGCACTAGAGAGCTTTGAGATTCGGGTTTTATTTTTCTTCTACTTCATTCTCCTTATATAGGCACTAAGTAGTTTAATTTTCACATTGACTTCATCCTGAGCATGCATCTGCTCACTAAGCGTGCATTGAGCTTTTCCTCGTGGGCCTTCTCGCACTAAGTCTGACCTGCGCGCTAAGCGAAACCAGGCGCTGAGCGAGAATTGCGTGTTGAGTAAGGCTTCGCGCTAAGCCTGGAATTGGTCGTTAAGCGAGAGTTGCACGCTGAGCCTGAATTGTGTATAGGGTGAACTGTCCAATCCTTCCAACTCTTCTTCAATTATTTTTCTTCCATATTTTTCATCAATTTCCCTCTAAAACACTTCAATTTTTCTTATTTTGACTTCTGCTAATAAAAAATTATACAAATATTAATTTCTTCGTAGTTTCATTAAAAACAATAATAAAGTAAAGAAATTATCATCATTATTGACAAAAAATACTATTAATTTAACTCAAATTTCGCATCTATCACTTGTATACATATAAAACAAATTAATCAGTATATATTATGATGGCCACAAACAGTTCTCTACATGGGCCGTAAGTTCATAATGGACTAGTTACACCTTGATTATAAAAGTGGTCCATTTCAGCGGAAAAAGTGAATAATGATATTTGGACTTAGTTCAACAAGCATTCAAAAACCCAGACGCTCAATTGAAACGAAGGGGTTAATATCATTTGAGGCTATAACATTTATCTTGATGTTGATGGATTATCTTTTGCACAAAATATAATGTTTTATTCCACCTCAAATCTTTGAAAGTTCGAGAAACAAAACATAGTTGTACAGTACGTGGCTTTTGATGGGCCGTTGGAGAAAAATCTGAGGGAAATGGAGGGTTGGAATACACATTGCATAGTTTATACCCACAATTACAGCATCCTATGAGCTCAAAATTGGCAATGGTGGGCCCCCGATAAATCTGGGTCTTGTGCCACCATACGCATGACAAGTGGCGAAAGGCCCAAGCCCATGTCTGGGCCCACTTGTTTGTCGATTCCAATAATCACTTCTCGCAGCAAGGAAAATGGATTTGGTTTCAAGCGTGTAACTCCCACTATACTTGTTGGGGGACTCAAATCTTTTTCAAATTTAATTCACCCTCCAATTACCACAATTCAGATATTTGCCCACATTTATTTGACTTCAATTTTATTTTTTTTATATACTTGTTACTTTGTCGGTACCCAGGATACATCTATTCTAATCCTATGATGCTATTGCTATTATTATTTTTAAAAAGTGATTATTCTTAAAAAAAAACTGTAATACATCTATCCTACAGTTTTGGATTAAACTGGAAAAGAAAGGATGACATTGTAATAATTAATTAAGTAATCATAGAACTCCACTATTTAGAAGCACAACCAGTTTTAAATAGTACGCATTTAATTTTTATTCTAAAAGAAAACATGTTACATTATTTAATTTCTGTTTTTGTACTTTGTCATACTTATTCTAGTTATAAACAAAAAAAAAGGATGAATAATCAGTATACTTAGTTGCAGCAAAAGTCATGATTAGTATTGTTTTTTAATTTTATTTTTTAGAGTCATTATAATTGATATCTTTGATAACAATGATGTTAATTAATTTGTTATGCTGTTAGGTTTTGTTGATGATGTAGAATAATTAAGGGGGAAATGAACTTTGTAGGTCTGAAATAAAGTCCTTCTGTGGTCGATCATCTCATTAAGATCGTATAACGCACATCCACTTCTAAGATTAATTTCTTTCATTCACATAAGTATATGTACCTAGAAAGACAATATTAGCTACTACTATAAAAATAGAATTTCATCTGAATAGTTAGTGTCCACTTTTAATACTGATTTTAATTTGTCGTTAAAATTATCAAAATAAAACTTCATTTTTGTATTGAAGAACAATAGTACTGATTAAGTATCTAAGATGTTTCATTAAAATCCTAGGAAATAAAAAGATAATAAAGCAGGGACACAAACCAAAAAGGTCATTAAAGTGTGTTAGGTAAAGCAAGAAACATGTTTATTTGTCGAGAAAATTAGAAGAATATCAATAAAGTAAGAAGAAAAATGGAGGAAAAGCAACCAACTAGTAAAGAATTAATGGTCAGCTATGGTGTGCCATTAATTCCCCATGTTTACTAGATTTTACTACCTCTGATTTTATTGAATCTCTTACTTCTACGCTTCTAGATACAACTCATGTCTCTCTTTTTTCAACTCACTTGGTATATGTACATAATTTGTTTTATGAATTTTCTGATTATTTCAATGAATATTAAAATTATAGAGCTTCTCAGTAAGACCACATTGTCTATGCCGGTCCGCCACAGGTTTATACTTTAGACATAGCGACCCAAATTAAGTTTGAAATGTTGTGCACGTCAAATTATGTTTTATGAGAGACCAATAATAAAGGGTATAAAGTTGACGTAAAAACTAATTTGAATGGTAACAAAACAATAATAATTTGCCTTCAGTCTCAAATGTATTTTGTCGTTGGGTTGGCAGTTTTGAACCACAAACACAAAGGCTCATGCGTATGTCTCACTAAGCAGAAATAATTCTTTTACCTTAACTACTGCGAAATGAACCACAGAATGTGTGATTCTTCCAGATCTATTAAAAGACATCAATCTCTGGAATTGCAAGATTATTTTGTGTGCTTAGTGGACTATGTTCCCTTCCCACCTAGTAATTCAATTCTTCTTCACAAGCGCGTAGGGTCAACACGTATCACCAAGAGACCACTCTTTCGTTTCAACGGTCTAGTGTAATAATACTCACCAGTCACCACTAGGGAAAAAGATCCAACGCCAACACTTACATTATATACAATTAAACATCAGATTTTTAATGTAAAAAGGGTCGAATACGATATATAGTAAATAAATTACAAATTATCTTTGAACTGATGCTTTAAATAATTAATTATGGCAAGTTATAAATGAATGGCTAGGTAACAAACTTAATATTATCAGTGAATGCATTTTTTATTTTTATCAGTGAATGCATTATATATGTATTGACAGTCTAAAAAAATTAAAATTATTATTAGTTGACAATATAAATATTTTACATTGGTATCACATAGAAATTGAATTAAAAATACATATTTTATGTATCAAATTATTTTATACATTAATCTAGATTACATTTAACAGTTTAAAATTAATTATACCAAATTCTAAGCCTAGCAAACACATTTTCTATAGTATATTAACTGTACAACTTTATTATAGTTACCAAGAGAGAATTAAAAAGCCTGACATGGAAACATGAAATTAAATATTAAAACTTATTATACAATCTGTGTATATGAAATTAATAATAGAATTATTTTTTTTCCTTTTTGGGGCTGCTATTGTTCCCTTTAAAATAATAAATTAAAAATATAGAGCATCTTTTGAGCATTCCAAAGCCCCAGTGATTTTGCTGTTTGGAATATCTTTAGAAGATAATACAATAAGTTTGACATTAAAATTTTATGTTGGTTACATAAATAAACTTGATTTTGATTAAAAACTAGAACACTTAAATATTGTTAGTAAGTTTTATATTTTGCTAATTTGGGGGTAGAATGTTACTTTTAAAGATCAACTAGCTATATAAGGGCAATTGGATCAAATGACTTGCCTAGGAACAAGTCCATATCACGTGTGACTCTGTGTGGGACAATGGTGTGAATCTCATGCCCTTGTCGAAGAATTGGGAAACTTATGCTCGGTTGTGGAGTGACATTTGCTTTAATTAACAAGGTTTGAAATACATAGGTTAGTTGTGAGTAGTTGGTTCATCTCAATATGTATATTAATATATTGTTATATATGTTACGTTCACCTAGCACAATTGGAGACAGATGCATTGACTGTATATTCTTGAAGATAGATCTCCATCTTGTTGATTCTATATGTTAATTATTTGCCGCGTACGTATAGATTGACTCGATTTAAACTCTGCAAACCAAATTTTAAAAATGGATGTGAACAGACATAATATTATAGCATATGTGAGATGCTTAACTTTCAACTAATATCATTGATTAATTTTTTATTAGAAAAAATATCATTTCGCGTCGAGATCTGTATCCGCAACCATTTTATTTATCTAATAAGGCTTTTTAGATGATTTTAATACTTTGAGTGAAAGGACGGTCAATTGTTATAGCAAATCTTTCCTGAACACAAAAATAAGGATAATAAAAATTTGTCGCTTGGATTTTATGGTATATTTTAAAGATGTGTGTATATAAAATATAAATAGAAAATACGTTAGAGATAAAAATTCTTAGTTATTAGATATTAGATCTTTTATATTATTTAGTAACACTAGAATCATATTATATTGGAGAGACAAAGAAATGATTTTTTTTATCAAATAATATAATTAATATTTTTTACAATTAATTATGGTAGGTCTTATTACACAACTATTTTTTTCCTGTTCAATATAATCATATCATATTATTCAACAATATAAGAGAATTTAAACTCAATATAATTATACGATGTCATATATTTCAATTTTTTCAGGTTCAAGTAACGTAATTCTAACTGTTATCACATGTTGAATCTATCGTGATCGGTTAAGGATTTAAGGTCTTTTTCTTTTTTTATTTATTTATAAAATTTTAAGTGAGTCAGATTTTAAAACTTATCAAGATTATGACATATTTTAATATTTACTTACGTTTACAACGATACTTATAAATCATTTAATAATAAAATTCTCATATTATAAAGAAATTTAAATCTATAATATTCTTATGAGATATTAGTTTGATTCTTATAAACTAAATTAACCTTTTTTGACACTTAACATCTCCTTAGCAATAGAATAATAATTAAATGTATAATTTAAAAGCCAAAGTTTATTTTTAGATTATACTGTTGACATAACATAACTAGCTATATATTACAGTATTTCGCTTTCCTTACTTGCTTATTTAACTGATGACGGCTTTGAAACCTGGAAGTTCAATCCGAAGCATGCAATAAGGCGTGGTCCAGAAATTCCTAAAACGAAAGACATGCATACTCAAAATGCTATGAGAACTTGCCGAAAGTGGAAAAGCTATAATCTGCATTAATATTAGATGCTAGTATTATCAGTTGCTTGAAAATCATGCGCTAATTACATGAGGCAGATATGAAACTGATAAGAGAATGTGATAAAAATTAGTGGTTAAAGAATTAAAAATGAAAATTATATGTAGAGAATGTGATAAAAATCACAGTAAAATATATTACTAATATTTTTAATAAAAATATTTTAAATTTTTAACAATGATTATTAGTGTTTATCATAAACATTTTGTTGGAAAGTATAGATCTAACCTTGGGATTACCACCCTGAAACGAAATAATTAAATATTTAAACAGTGAAACATGCACTAAAGTCGAAAAATACGTTTCTAGCTTTGTTGTTTTCTTTTCATGCAGATAAAGAAAAGAAAAGAAAAAGTTGAAAAATACCTAATTGGATCAGTTTTAGACATTTCGTAACCCTAACGACGAGACGTCTCTTTGATCAGTCATAATAACTAATTTTACTCTATCCTTGAGACAATTTATCTTTCATCAAGTTGGCTAGTTTAACTTTCTTTGATTCTGACACATGTTTATATAATTTCAGCAAAACATTAATCACAATACTATTTAATTGCGGTTAGTTAAGATTCATATATACCGTAGCTAGCGTATTAATTATAAGTCGTGTGATCTTTATTTAGTGCTTGTAGAGAATGTGGATCCGTCCAACATCTATCATCCTTACCGGAATTGATTGAAATAATGTTAATATTATAGTGCCCTACTGTCCTCCGAAATTCAAGATATATGATGATCACTGCAATCCAAAAAAATAAAAATAAAGGATTTGTCGTGAATAGAATTTAAATCATCATCATGTTTGTGTAAAAAAAAAAAAAAAATTTAAATCATGCCTGGTACAGTTAACAAAGCATTACACAATAATTTGTTTAATAACGAATCCTAGCTACTTTATCTGAAGACGTGTTATTATGATTCTGTAGGCATATAATTGATCGTTCAATACAAAAATGTGTATTCTCTCTTCCTCCGTTACATTTTATATGAAGGTTTAGTGTAAAAAAATGTTCTAAATAATGGTTATTTTAAAAAACTAATAACACATTTTTTTCTCTATAGAGTACTGTTAACCAATATTAATAATATTCTTTTTAATTCTCGTATTTAATTAAAGAGATAAAACATATATTAAGAGAAGTTACATACTATTTTATTTATGAAATTCAAAATATTAGTTATATTTTTTAATACTTGTATTAAAATTTTAAACGAGGCATATATCAAATTGGGTAAGCAATTGAAAAGTAATTTGTTGAAGGTAACAACTAAAAGAAGAATACTAGCAAGTAGGGACACAAACTTTCTATAACATTATTTACTATTTGTTAAAATTTATTGATAACTACATAAAAGAAACTAGTTAAATGTATAGTAAAATCTATTAAAATTTATAATTTCTAATAAATTTCAATTAATAAAAAAATATTTGAAAGAATATATCAGAAATAGAGATTGTTATTAACATTTCTCCAATTAATTTTATGTATCACTTCCCGTCTTAATTGGGAGCTCGATCAATTATAAAACAAGGTTGGTGGTTACAAATTAAAGCTGATATTTTGTTTATAAGAAAATGTTTGTTATTTTTTTATATATATTATTGAAAAAAAGATTGACAAGGGTATGAATGTATTATATATAGTCCAAATGAAGATTCAAAACAACCACTTATTGTTTGTATGGAATTTACATCATAGCCAAATCAAGCCACCGTCTTTAACGGGGATCACAACCTTTTTAAATTTAAAGTATCTTCTAAGAGTAAAAATTGTGGTTATAAAAATAATAATTGAAAAAAATATAATGTATTTTGTGTTCAGTCTTGAGTCTTGAAGCCTTGTTTTCATTAAGTTCATTCATCATTAAACATGCATATTAGCGCAAGCCAAAAATTGACGGTAATGACATTTTAGTGTTGATCAACATTAACAAAGTCGAAACTAATGTAATTGTATCAGTTAAAATATGTTGAAGCTAGTTAGCATGGGCTTAATTCATGGTTGTTATAAGAAAAGTCAACACTATCTTCTTTTGTCCTTTTTGTCCCATGTTCATGCTATTACCATTGTGAATCTTAAACCAAATCTTTAATCACTAACCGAAATAACCATGTTCATGCATAACCATGAACTTAAAATTTATGGGTGTAGCTAATAACTCATTGATAAATGTATCAATTTTATCACAAATAATAAAGATTAAAATAAAAATTTAAGTGTCGAATCCACATGACTCTGGTTGTACTTAAGGAATACAAGTCCAATTATTAAATAAAATGAGAAGAAATGGAGGAAGAAAAGATAAAAAAACTGGAAGCATGAAATTTAGAATAGGACAAAGAAAAAGATAATAAAAAAATAAACAATAATTTAAATGTAAAAAGATGTAGTCAGAACGTGATAATGTTGGGTCCCAAAACTACTTATAATGTAATGTAAAAAATTTCTCTATCTAATCAAATCCCTATTTCTTTGTAGAGATAAAAATAACAATCTACATTAAAATAAGAGATACAAAAATTATTGGGTAAAACAAATGTGAATCTATTTCTAGCAATGAATTTATTTATATTAGATACTCTTTCTCAATTCTTTAGAAAATAATAATTTTTTAATGCATTATCCTCTAAACATTATATGGATAATCAAACCATAATAACATAAAAGCACAGAGAAGAATAATAGAAATAAAATTGCATTAAATAAACAATAAACAAAGTTACAATATAAGAGTTTGACCTAGAGACTCCCAACAAAAGAGATTTAGCCTTTTATAATCATGAGAGATTTTACACTTCATGGGTTAATATGAATAAAAGAATGGGCTGGATGAATAGAAGCAAGAAAGGGAAGAATAACTAAAGAAAGAGGGTTTTCCCTAAAGGAAAGATTCAGACTTTGGATTTCTTCACTAGAGAGCTTTGAGACTCAATGTGTCTTTTTCTTCTCCTTCCTACTCCTTTTATAGACCTAGAATAACTTACTTTTCACGCTGACCTCGTGCTAAACGCATCTTTGAACTTCCTTGTGGGTCTTCTTCGCCTTAAGCTTGGGTTGTGCACCGAGCGAGTTGCGCGCTAAGCCTAAACTTGCCCACTAAGCGAGAGTGCACACTAAGCAAGTTGTCCAATTTTTCCAATTCTTCTTCAAGACTTTTTTTTTTCAATTTTTGCATCAATTTTTCTCTAAAGCACTTGAAATCTTCTTCTTTTGACTTCTGTTAATAAAAAATTACAAAAATGTTAATTTCTTTGTTATTTAATTAAAAACGATAATAAAATGAAAAAATTACAACGAAACCAATTAAAATTAAAAAAGAAGGAAAAGTGTACGAGAAAGTCAAAATTGACTATCAAATTAATTCAGATTTTACGGCTAGTAGTAGTATGTAAATAACAACTCAGGATTGACCACGAGAAAAATTTATTGGCTTAAACTGCAATAAATAAGTACCCTATTGAAACGTATATAAAATTTCTTATCCCCTATTGCTTTTACATGAAAAAAGTAATGGAGAAGTAGGTTTTGCTACATAGATAACCCAACCATCATGTCATCATTTTGGGTAAATTTTCAGACAAAAATTAAAAGATAGTGTTGAGTTGATTATATATTGTGCCTCAATGGTGGGAATCTTTAACCTTGAATGCTTCATATTTATAATTCGCCCAAGTATGAATATGAACTATATATGAAGATGAAGTAGTAACTCTGTTTTCTTTTCTACCTGCCTAACGCCCTTTTAACTTTTGTGAGTACGTCCCCGAGTGTTCCCTAGACCTAGGAATAGTTAAGTTTGACTCATGATTAGCTGTGATCCTTCTCAGTCCAGAGAGAATTGCCTTGGGTCCTACATACTTGACCATTTCATTCTTATGCTCCCTACATCATCACGATCATGATGCTCAGATATCACACGCATTAATATGGCTTGGTATTGGTCATCATCATCTGATTTTCGTCCCTATACACACAATAATAAGGTGAAACATGTAATTATACATGTCCAGAAGCGCATAGAGATATACACCTCATTAAATTTCATATTTACTGTCCACACCGAATGTAAGAAAAAAATCTTGGGGGAGGGGGTGTGTGTGTTAAATTCTCCCTTAATTTTAATAACATTAAAAAAATTAACAAAAATTAACTAGCCATCGTTGATAAAAAATCTAATACCATTAAATAATTTCACTAAAAAGAAGTCATGTGACTTGTCTTTTAATTTTGATAATTTAAATACTATCTAATCAATGATTTATATTTATAATTTTCATTTTTTACTGTAATAAGAGTTCTAGATCTCATTTGACATGATCCTTGAATCAACTTACGTTGGTGCAGTTTATTCCAATTATTTAACCATTCAACAATCGTACTTAATTAGAATAATTTTATTTCAAAACTCACCATTGGTTAAAATTTATTTTCACATATGGATAATATTTACAAATTTTTATACTAATTCAAAATTATTAATATCACATTAATGTAATAATATATATTTAAAATATATAAATATATACATTATTTGATTATCTTTAATTTTATTGTTTAATTTTAACATAATTTTATACAAATAACCAACCTAATATATTTATAATTTAACAATTGGACTGGTATTATTGATGGTGTAATATGATGAGTAGATGAATTCATGTGACCTTTTTAGTTGTTATATGATTATTAACTAATTTTTAATCTTGACCATACGTATGTAATTATATTCATATATTTAGTATGTATGGTTTCAAGTTGGTTTATCTCAAATCATGCTTAAATGTCAACTAAGGTGATTTTTTGTTTACATGTTTGATTTTGAATTTATAATTAATTTTATATTGAAATAATTTAAAGTAAATTTTATGTTAAATCAAAAAAATTATATTGAATTTTTATACTACTTGCTTTTGAAATAAAAACATTTAAATACGAATAAATTAATTCAAAATCAATTTTAAAGAAAAAACAATTTTCTTAACATGTTTACCTAAACAAGAGCACCTTTCACTCTCATATAAAAACGCCCTTAACATATTATGTATATATGTATGTATGAGTATATATGTGTAATTGATAGAAAAATTTAAAATTAAAATATACAGAGGACGATTATTTTGACAACAAAAATTAAAGGTAGGAGAATATCTATTACAATTTCTAAATTAAAGATGGTACATGTGTAACAAAAACAAGTGGGAATTAACATAGTAGTATGAAAAAAATTGTATATGTAATCATATACACATTCTTCATGAAACCATGGGTATAAATAAATTCAAAGACTTGTACCCTCAATCAAGCAAATCACATGGCTTGTTCCCAGTCAGCTTATCAAACGGCCACGATGAAATCTGACCAAATCACAAGGCAGCAAGAGTTGTAGGATATGTCCCCATGTCCAACTTATGGTGCCGGGCTTCAATGGTTTTTGCGTCCCTACACTTGTTTCTCATGTGTCCGACCACTTCGCCTTAGTTGACCTGTCACTGCTACCACTGTGCACATAACCCACATTCCATTCACTTTATATATACACACACACACACTCATTTCACAGCCTCTTTTCTTCATACACAAAACCATTGTTCGCAATCAAAAAGTGACAGTTAATATTCTCTAACCAACCGAAATTAATTTCCATACACTCACCACTAGCTAGTTTGATTAACGGAGAAAAGAAAATGGAGAAAGAAGGTGTTGGGCTTGAAATCACTACTGAGCTAAGGTTGGGCCTTCCCGGTGGGGAATTACCTGACAAGAACGAGAAGATGAAGAAGAGGGTGTTCTCGGAGATTAATCAAGGTGATGAAAACAGCTCCTCCGAAGAAGATCGCAAAATCCAAACCAAAAACCAAGTGGTTGGGTGGCCTCCGGTGTGTTCGTACCGCAAGAAGAACACCATCAATGAAACCAAAATGTACGTCAAAGTTAGCATGGACGGGGCTCCTTTCTTGCGTAAAATTGATTTGGCTATGCACAAGGGATATTCGGAGCTAGCCTTGGCCTTGGAGAAGTTCTTCGGTTGCTATGGAATTGGTAAGTTACATTTTTTTCTTTCTTTCTGTTTACTTCATTTGAGCATATCTTATATATTACTTGTAAACTAATTTCATATGCTAGGTATAGTAAACGTAAACTTAGTTAAGGTTTAAGAAAATAACATGCAGATTAAAAATCTGTTTATGTGTATGTATACACGCACGAAATATACGTTAATTAATTGTGCAACACATAGTTTATGGCTAGCAGGTATGAGTAGTTAATGGTAAGAAAGGGTTATTAATTGTGGAAGGATTAATGCATGTGAGTTACTGTATCAACATAGAAACACTCAGAAATTAAGAAGATTATGTTGTGACTTGAAAAAAAGTCTACTAGGTAGGTGGTTTCTTTTTCTGGACTTACTAAATAAGGAGGAGGAGAAGCATTGGGACTCAATATCCCGTGAGAAGAGTGTGTATATTATGAACACGTAAGAACAATGCACGGTGCTTCATAGGTTTTAGTACTCTACTAGGCGTTTCATAAACTTAATTAGCACACCTCCAAATAGAGATGCTCATCCCTGTATTTGAAAATTTGATGCCACGAATATAGGGAATTAAATATAAGTTTTATCGTCAATTTTGTTTCAGAAAAAGTGTTAAGAACAAGCTTTACTTAATTAACTTTATAAATCCTGGAAAGAATAGGCCCAATTAAAATAATTTAGAGGGAGACAAAGAGGGACAAATTGGAGACGACGTCATATAGAATAGTGTTAGACATTCTCCTCAATAAAATATATGTGATGGCATGCAGAGTGTACAGTTTATCTACTCTTAAAACTCTAGATGACATAGAATCAACCATAATAGATCGATTTATTAAAGAACTGCAGAGATATAATTTATTAATATGTACAATTACTCGTAAACACTTAATTAAAACTAATATTATTATAGTGTCAATTTGTAATAATCTAAACCTATATATGACTATATATTCGCTACTGAAATATAATTTAAATTATAAATATATAAATATTATACAATTTAATTATAAATATAGTAGTCTAACAAAGTTTATCATACGATAATATATATTTACTCTTTAACACGGTTTTTTTTTACCTAACCATTAAAAGAAATTTAGTTATTCTGAACTCAGTTTTAATATATTATTTCTAATTAATAAAAGTAATTTTTTTAAAAATAATTTCTTCTGAAATGAATTTTGTTTATCATTAATTGTATCAAAATCTAAAACCAAAATATCTCTACCTAGCCTCAAGAAATTATTGGCAATCAACAATAGCGATAATTAATATTCTTGTTTAAATAAATGTTGACAGGCTCAGCGTTGAAGGATGAGGAGAATGTTGAACAAGTTCCCATATACGAGGACAAAGATGGTGACTGGATGCTCGTTGGAGATGTTCCTTGGGAGTAAGTCCTTCTGGCCCGCTCCCTCGCTTTCCTAGGATTATTTATTTTCTCATCTCATTATAATCATCATTTAAGAAAGAAAACATTTTAAAATAATTATTATTTATTTTTTTTATTTAATATTAATTATATTTTATTTATATTCCTTATAATATTAATAATAAATAATAAATAATAAAATCTATAAATTAATTAATAATTATATAAGATTGATTTTATAAAATTATTATTTTTATTTATTTATTTATTATTATTATTTATATAAAATAATCTTAGACCATAATTATTTTAGAAATAAAACAATATTATTCTCTTTTCATTATATTGAAGTAAAGATTTAAAATTATTATCAGTTCAAAAATTATTTTAATTTTTCATCTATATATCACAGTAAAATTTACGAACTTAAAATAAATCCCTTAATAATTTTGTATATACTTTTTCTCTTGGGTGGGAGCACCTATTCATGTTTCGAGAGACAAAAGTGATATGCGTGTCAAATACGAGTAAAGTAAACCAAAAAATTCTTCTGTCTACCACTGAGTCAGCTTCAGTGCCCGTGTTTGCGCTCAGAAAAGCCACCAAACACTTAAGTGGTGCATTGCATATACCACCAACTTTGATTCCGTGTCTTAAAACTGGGTGCTCCGTAATTTCGCTACTTAATTGATCTCTATCAGTATTAATATATATGTATAATTAATGAAGATTATTACATGCTAATTACAATTTTGTCTGAGATGCATGCATGGTTTTCTTTACTAATCTAATCATGTGAGTCAAATAAATTAAATACTATCCAACTTGGTCCATAAATTGAACGCCACAGGTTTGGCAAAATTATTTTGTAGTCTCCCAACACACAACACTTGACTAGACAAGTGCTGATTAAGTTGTGGATTGACCTAATTAAGTTCTAATTTGTTTGCTAAACATCATAATCTCAAAACAAAAACAAATTACAGAAAATTATCTTGGATCATATATTGCAGACATGCGTGAATCCCTCATTATAATGTTCGACATATTAACATGGGAAGGGTGGGGGGATAGATAATAATCAATTGTGGCATGACCTAAAAAGCAAACCTTTAGTGGTGGATACACCCAAATAAGAGGGAGAAAAGCTTCGTATTAGTTGGCCACATTTCCACAGAATGATCAAAAGTTTCAACTTCCATGTGAAGATAAACTTTTTAGTGGGATATAATTAAACTTTCTAATGTTAAAGGTAAATAAGTAAATTATCCTTATTTCTATTTGAAGCTATATATAATAGTTTTATTTTGTTATTTTTTCTATTTTAAATTTATACAAGTATATGTGTTCATATAGAAAGTGGGACTTTTGCAGGATGTTTATTGAGTCATGCAAGAGGTTGAGGATTATGAAGAGATCAGATGCAAAGGGCTTCGATCTGCAACCAAAAGGGTCTTTAAAGGGATTTATAGAAGGCGTGACAAAATGAAAAATATATATATATATATATATATATATATATATATATATATATATATATATATATATATATATATATATAGATGAAGCAAAAGGCTTCTAATCAATATGGTACACGTTTTGAAGACATCCAATTTCATGTTGTCGTTTTATTATATTTGAGGAAGCAACATTTTATAGTATGGTGCACGAATCAGACTTCTGTCTATGTTAAGACCTAAGAATGAAGGATATATACAGGAGTCTGTTTAATGAAATAGGGAAAACTCATCGTTTTAGTAAATGTCTTGTCGTATTTGTTAATATGCTGCACATTTCAGCAAACTTATTGTCGATCCATTTTTGCTTGCTATTTCCATTTCATCTCCTTTAATTTCTTCTCGTTGAATTATCTTTTCATGTTTTTTTTTTTTAATTATTTGAAAATTGATATGTAGTATAAACCGTTTAAAAAATGGCTTGTAAAAGAAAAACGATAGTTATTGTTCAGTTTTAAACCTCTTAGTAAAAGTACAAATTTTCGTGATTGATAAGTAATTAAGAAAGCAACCTTCAATAAAGAAGAAAGTTTTTCTTTTCATGACGTCTTTCTCTTAGGCCATTTTTACCTGGCTCAAAATTTAATAATTAATACATATTTAACCTAATTTAAACTTAATTAATATATTAAAATTAAATTTATTATACTACTTATTAAAAAAAATTAGATGCATACTTTAGCTTTTCTATCTTCCATATCTTGAACTGATTGAGAGACAAAGAAACAAAAAATTTAATTTTAAATAAGTCTTTAAATTGAAACTATCAAATAACTTCTACTTATTTTTTAAAAATTTCACTTCAAAAGATAATTTTAAAGTGACTTTTAAGATATATGAAAAATGATCCAAACATATTATCTATAATAAAATTTATTTTTTGAAAGTAAGATTTACTTTGTATTTTGTTTTACGGCTGTAATTTGGCCGTTCTTTTACCAAAAAAAAAGGAGGAAAACAATAACATAATATTATCTTATCAACGAAACGAATATAAATCAGTACTGTTCTTGCAAGTTAGAGTAGTTGAAAACTTGAAAAGTGCACAGTAGTGATATATAGCAGCGCAAAAATAGAGCACTACCTTAATCCTAGGCACAGAATCTTAGTTGAATCTGAACATCCCAAAATAAAAAAATCTAGCAAAATGTGACTTTTACCGTAACTTTGGTAAGAATAATAATAAATGTTCCTCCCATTTTGTTAAGATCTTTGTTATTTATTAATTTTTATATTGCATTAAAATTTGATATATAATTATTCAAAATATATAAGTAAGTTACATTTTTTGTATAAAAAAATGTGAGTTTCCACGAAATTTTCTGAGCCCATAAATTTAAAAAATCGACAAAGATGAGATTAATTTAAGTTTTCAAACTCATCTTTTCTAAATCAAACTTCTCCTGTCCTGATGTCGCGCGCGTACTTATCACCCTCAACTACGATTTCAAGAACCATTTTAGTGATTTCATCTAGAGAGATGCAAAGGATTAAGGATTCGTGTTTGCAATATGAAGAGATTTTTTTATATTTTACCATGTCGTAGGTATATAGTATTTACTTACTTTATCAAATAATTAATATTTTGCATAATAATCTAATTGATTGTTTTTTTAAGTTAAATCCCTTAATTATATTTTTGTATTGGTTCACAAAATTCGAACATGATATTTTACTTAAATAAATTTGAGTTTTGTTTCACTCCAAGCATAATCTTTGGTCCACACTCCATATCACGATACATAACATCAATATTTTAATTATTAAAAATTTCATCAGTCAAAATAATCAATTATAAGTTGGCCAACATCAACCGTTGTTTAAATGAATATTATATCAATGGTTATTAGTGAGTTGTCCAGTGAAGCTGCCCAAAAATATTCCTTAGCTTGTAATAGAGTAATAGGCAGTTACACTCTAACTAACTAACTCACCATTTCAGAAGTCAACTCATACACTTTTATGCAAGACCAAAGCTCGCGATATTGCTATGCTCACCATCTTTTACCCAATTACACTTTGATTTAAATAATTTATTTACCGATTAGCAAGTTAATAGGATTTGAAGCAATATTAATCATCTCTATTCCGTTTATCACGGCTCTGAAAGTATATTTATTTCTATGTTATGAATTGAATTCTTATTATATTGAGATCAAGACCATTTTTTTAATGATTATATTATTTCCATTCTTATTAAATTACGTGAGTTTTTTTATCAATAATAAAAAAAAAACAAGTTGCATCATGGAACTTCTTTTATGTTGAGTATTTAATTTTAGTTTTATTTAGATTTTAATTTGTGATGCCTATCAAACCGAAGATTTTTTTTAAATAAATTAATTTTTAAGATTTTATAATTTTAATAAATTTTAATTTGATATATTTATATAAATTTGATGTTTTTTTTCTCGAAATGAGATAAATATAAGTTTTTGTTAAATATTTATATCCTTGATGATAGTACTATTTCCTTACTCTGATATTTAGTCATGAAAAATAATAAAGACCTTTCATCAGTATTATATAAATAATCCAACCCATTATAGATTATTCATATATATTATTAATTAAATAAATTTAAATATTAACCATTATTCTTAAGATATTAGTTAAAAAATTAAAAAAATATTGAAATATAAAAAATTACGTTATTTATGATTTTTTTTTTATATTTTCCTATTATTTTTATAATAAATTTCTTAACCCATAGTACCAGATTACTTGTTAACAAGAGCTTTAAACATAAACTACAATTAAATAATAATAATACTAATAGTATCTATTAATAATATACTAGTAGTAGTATTTAATAATTTTAAAAATAATTCAATATTGCTACTTTACATGATTTTCAGATATCACTTACAGAAACACATGCACGGGTACACCATAAGCCGCACGCATCGCTATCAATGTTCCTTTGGGATCTTAATTGTCTGCCTGCAACGAATTTAGTTTACCAATAGTATTATGCAATTAGAGGAACTGTTTCTTATTTGCATTCATTGCATCACGAGGGTCCACTTAAATAAACGCATGTAAGAATTTTTGGGACCGTGAGTTTCAAGTATGCATGGCCAGAGACCTTCTGATTAATTTGATTCATTTCACATTCTTTGAATGGGTCCGTGTGTATGTATACATGGTCTATATGCTTGTAACATTGCAATTTTATTTTTCTGGCAATCCTTCCAAGATTTCTGACTTTCTGGTTTAGATAATAAAACTAATAGAACTTAATTAACTGCAATAATTGGCAGACTGTCTCTATTGTATTCTCATGTTTATTTTCATTTTTCTCGCTTCTTAATTGGGTCCAAATATCAATTTGAAAGTTTGTTTTATATAACGAGTCTTATGCATGAAGCAATCAAAATAGCAAATTCTCGGTTTCCCTCATAATGCTATAACAACCGCAATTAATAAATGACATTGTATATGAACAAAAAAGAAAGATTCCAAACGGATAGGAAACAAGTTGTGCCCTCTCAAAACAAGTAAAGAAGAAGCGATACAAAATACAAAACATAGGGCCATAGCTAGCTAGGCTTCAACAATGGTAAGTAATTGCCAGGTGTCTTTTTTAGCTATTTGGCAAGACAAGGCTCTATTGATCTTAGCCTCTCCCATACCATGTCTATAGTAAATTTGGCTATCTATAGCTAGCTGTTGTGAAGGCCACCCCATGTGAATCAGGGAAGCACAAATACTAGTATAGTACTATTGCACTTGCACTATAATAAGAAGAAAAGGGTCCACTATGGCATCAATTGCCTCCCCTTTAGGAAAGAACACGAGATGAGAGTATGAGTTGTGCTTGACCCGGAGTGAATGTGATGATAGGCTGGTAGGTGTCCTTTGCTTTGGGTTTGAGAGACTTGGAAAGGGAGCTTCATGACATTACACTTTCCGCTTGTTTTGTTTTCTTTTTCAATTGATTGCTAAAAGATAAAATATAAGAACTGGTATCTTGTGCATGAAATGGGGCATAGTGCCATTGTCTGAAATAATGTTTGTTTGCCAGTTTCTCCTATTCTCAAGGAAACTGAAATAAAATGCTATCTTGATCGTCCAAATTTTGACAACGCACGAAGCCATTTCTAAACCAATTAAATGTAAATCATTGAATACAAATCTCGTAAATAAACTATTGATCGAACATTAATTACTTATCTTGAAATAATGTGATCAATTCTACGGTCTTTCCCAACATTCAAAGTCTATGATTGCTTTCTCGAATAGGTCATTGAATTCAAGCTTAATGACCATTTTATTTGAAACATGAATGATTTTGTACAAATGAATTATTCATTTGGCCTAATCATGCATCATACTTTCTCTTCCTCAATGATTGATTACTACGTTTCTTTTTTCTTTTGATTCTTTTCATATGTAAAGAGTGGGATACATCATATGAATTTTGTTTAACTATTTTGACCAATATGAAGAAAATTCTACCTCTTTCATAAAGAGTTTTTCCAACCAAAACAAACTTCATTGACATGGACATGAGATTTATGAAATATCTTCTCGATTATTTGGTGGTTAAGATGAGATTAAAAAAAAAAGAATAATAGTAGAAAGATTCAGAATCGGCTTAAAATCCAAGCAGCCCAAGTAAGGATTTTAGGCCCCCAAAAAAGGTCTTAAATTTTTTTTTAGTACTAATATACCTAAAAAAAACTTACTTAAAATCAACAATTTAGATATAACTTGTTTATTGAAAAAGGAGTTTTTTAAAACTAAAAATAATAAAAACTTACTTAAAATCAACAACGTCTCAACAAAGATTGAACGGATTGAATTATTTTCTATTGAAAAAGAAATGTTAAATGAAATTTATTACGACAATTTAATTGATAATTTTGCATCACAAAAAGTCCAAAAAATTAATTTTAAATAAAACAATAATAATTTTAATAAACTATTTTATAATTAAATAAAAAACCTCATTTTTAAATTTATTTTAAGCCTCTCAAGTCCTTCAGCTATCCCTAGAAAGACTGAGTAAATAAATTCTTATCATATTTATTATTAGATATATATCAAATGACCAAATAGATAATAATATTAAATAATGTGCAAATAAAAAACTACTCTCATGATTCATGAATGTGATAGTAAATTGAAGACAATTATAGTAATGAATATGACAATATTAATTAGCAATAGTTAACAACATAATAAAAAAGGTGACATGAATGGTATTAATGACATATTAGGGGCATGTAAATGCGGTATAGTAGTAATGGTAACAACAAGAAGTATGATGTAAGCAATAATTATGATCAGTGGAGGATTTAAGATCTAGATTTAGTCGGGATAATTTTTTTTAAAATAATAATATTTATTATCATACATATAAAATAAAATATTCAACTAAATAAAGTCTAAAAATAACAAAATAAAAAATAAAAATCTAGTCAATAAATACAAAAATTGAAGACAACTAAAAAATTAAAATCAGCAAGATCAAATTATAAAAACAGGGGGACAAAAAAATAATAATATTAAGTATATCTTTATGTATTTCTTAGTCAAGGGAATACAAGTGCACTCAATATATGCTGACTCTCCCATTGATTATGATGATGATAATGATAGTAAAATGATGTTAATACCAAGGATGGCAATTAAATGATAATAGTGACAACTATGATTTTGTGTAAAACTGTATTTAGATTTATTTGGCCTTATGCAAAAATTATTAGAAATACTTAGGTGTAGAAGCATAAAAACGAATAAGAGACCTAAACAATTTTTATGAGAAAATTTTTGTGTTAAAATTTTCTAAAATAAATAGGAAAGAAATAAATTTTATCTGATCGACTTTGAAAATGGTTCAATAGGAATTAAAGAAAAGGGAACTGCCCTAGTTTGAACTCTAGGTTTCAATAGCCCTTGACATTAATGTATTGTTTGATTTAGACTTTCGTCTCTTGGTATCTAAGTATAGATCTTATTTGTCAATATTCCTTTGATTTAGACTTCAATCCTCATGGTATTTAATCACATATTGTATGCATTTATGTAGGTTTTGGCTTAGACTGGTCCCCATGGTGTTTAACTACATGTTCTACATTTCTATGTTGCTTCGATTTAGACGTCGGTTCCTATATATGGTTTTTAATCATATAAATTAAGAATAGTAATGATAGAATATTTTGAAGAAAAAAGTTAAATGAATAAAAAATTTATTAAATAAGAGTGTGTTTCATAAGTTATTTTTCAATTTTTATAATATATTTTTCTAACTTATAAATTCATTGATTAAAATAAATATGTTTGATAAACAAACTTATCTCATTAGCTTATAGTATTTTTTGAAATATTATTTGAAAGAATATTTAAGTTTATAAAGAGATTAATGTAACAATATTTTTAATATATATTAATTAATAATGGTGAATTATATCTACAAGAGATAAAAAGTAGAGTTAGATGTATTTTCTTGTTCAAGAATAACAACTGAAATTTATAATATAAGAATTATTTAAGTAAAATATATATATATATATATATATTTACGTATCATAAAATTTCTTTATTTTGTGAATTTAACTAAAGCTTAAAATACTTAAACCTCACAAGCAAAGAAAACAAATTACTGCCACTTGTAAAAATGATAAATGAAATGGTTTTATATATATTGATAACATCTACCAAAAATATGTCTTTCACTTTATTTGTGCGAATAATAAGGTTCTGGAAAAGCTAAGGTAGAAAAAATAAAAAAAAGTACAATAAAGTAAGATATTATTCAATGTAATTAAAATATAAATATATGTTCTAAATAATTTTGTAAGGTTAAATTTGAAATGATATTCAATAATTTTAAATTAAATATTGAGTATATATTCAAAATGTTATTATCAGATGATGCACAAATTCTAATTCAATGTTTTCAAATGTTTATTACGTGTTTGTAATTAAAAGAAAATCCTTTTACATTATTTATTATTTTTTTAATAAAATTAAATTTCACATTATTTATTCATAAACCTAGTAAAAGTTCTTTAAGTACGACTTTAACAGGAAAATATATATCCCCTGGAGCTTAAGCATGATGGCCCGTAGGAGTGGTTGCTTGTGGGAACCGACAAAGAAACAAAGTCACATGCTTTTGTGGGCCACCAACCCTAAACTATGACTCATTTACGTGCTCATGGACTTCGGTTAGAGTTGACCGTTTCTTCTAAAACTGAAACATGCGGACCCCACCTGTTTCCTTATTCTTTTCAATTTCTTTTTTTCTTCGTTTTTTCACCTTCTTCTATTCTATTTCTATGATTGATGGGATCTTAAAAATCTTTAAACACGATTACAATCCCGACCCAAGGTTTTGCTCCTTTCCCAAACTTGCCTTAAACGTGTGTGGTGTAGTGTCCCTTTTTTCTTCTTTTGATTTGTGCAGTACCCCTTTCAATGCTCATGAACTCATTCTATTTTTTTAATTATTTGAAAATTTTATCCGGCCGAAAAGAAAACCCTACGTACAGTATAAAAATTATGATACGTAAAGTTTAATTAACATGTGAAATCTATAATTATTAATAATGAGAATTACTTTATTTGGTGTATACATTTTATTGAACAATTTTACTATTAAATTATTTCATAAATTTCAAAACTTTGTTCGAACTTATATTAACTTTCCATTATTTTTTTATTAACTGGATTTAACTTTTATTTTTATTATTCAAAAAATTTACAGAGGCATAAAATACCTCTCTTCCCCTAGTAATAATAAGTGAGATTATTTTCACAGCATGTTTTCATTACATTATAAACATTAGTTTCATGCTCCGAAAGTCTTTTCTTACAGCAGGTGCGCTCGCACCATTCTCTAATTTGTCTCCATAGTACAGTTTGAAGATGATTGTGTGTGACAATACATTCTTCTCCACTACGTACAAGATTTGGATAATACCAAGGAAGTGTTAGTTACATATTATTTAGTGTTTAAAATCATTTTAAACAGTAATAATAAAGTAGTAGTACATTGGATATATTGCGTCGTGATTACGTGGAACGTTCGTGTTAGTTAGTGAGTGCAGGAAAGAAGAATGAAAAGAAATAAAGAGACTTTAGTTTAATTGATTAAGTATTTGAGTTATTGTAAAAAGAAAAATGGAATACTTGAAAACAATAAAATCAGAATCACACGCTTTCCTCCCCATAGACAAGCGCATACGTGGAAGAATCAAAGCCGGTGTTTAAGGTACACGTGTCATCCTCTGGCTGGCCCAACAACCTCGATGGAAGAAACAACAATATACCATATATACCGCATTACCACACTACTCCTAACTCCTATGTCTTTCAAATCATAAAGACAAAAGAAAAGAGTTAGTCATAGCAGCAAACAGGGAAAAGGCACGTACACGACCACCGTTTAGCTGTGTTTGAAGTTCGAACGTTGAAATTAATTGAGCTGCGCCTGCGCGTGTCACTGTTTGAGAGCACACAAACAATGTCCTCCGAATCACACGCCGTTGATTGTAACTTGAAGGAGACGGAGCTCACCTTAGGCCTTCCCGGCACCAAAACTACTGCCACAAAACGTGGCTTCTCTGATACCCTTCCTCCTTCTCAAAATAAAATCTTGCGCCCCACCTCCAAATTCCCAACACCCAAGTAGGAACCAACCTTCCATTCCATGTATATGCTAACCATTTTTATTAAGATACATAAAATTATATTATTTATAATTTTTTCTACACTTTCCTATTATCTTCACAATACATTTTTTTTAATTTCTTAATTAATGTTCTAATAACACTCATTAGTCAGACCCATATATATATATATATATATATATATATATATATATATATATATGTATAAGTTCTTTTTTTTTTTGTGACTAAATTTAATAATAATTTTTATTATGTTGCAGCAGGGAACAACTGGTGGGGTGGCCGCCGGTGAGGGCAAGCAGGAAGAATGCTATGAAGAGCTGTTGCAAGTTGGTGAAGGTGGCGGTGGATGGAGCTCCTTATCTAAGAAAAGTGGATCTTGACATGTACGATAGTTATGAGCATTTGATGAGGGAATTAGAGACAATGTTTTGTGGCTTAGCCATTCGTACGTATTAATTCCATCATCATCATCTCCATTCTCCAATTCCTAATTATAGCTGGCTTGAGGGTAATTGGGTCTTTTCGTGGCAAACCATTTATATTGTCGCAGGTAATCATTTGATGAATGAGAGGAAACTGATGGATCCTGGAAATGGGATTGAATACATGCCCACCTATGAGGACAAAGATGGTGACTGGATGTTGGTCGGGGATGTACCCTGGAAGTAAGTTCTATATATCTATTTTTTATTTATGATTTACGCTTGGAAACCTTAATTTCAGTTTTCATCAATTTTTTATTTTATATTTTATACAATGTATATATTGTTTCGTTTTCTTAAAAAAAATTTCTCTTGGTTCTTTTTCTAGAATGTTTGTTGAATCATGCAAGAGGATAAGACTTATGATTAGCTCAGAGGCCGTTGGTTTAGGTTCGTTCATTTCTTTCTTTGTGTAATATATACAATACTATATATATGCATGATCAAATTATACGCGATGATTTTGATTTTGATTCCTCTGATTTACTAATATTGCAGGTCCGAGGTCTACTTCTTCAAAATGTACGGGTTCCACTTAGCTAGCTAGAAGTGTGTAATAATCATAATAAGCTGATAGATAAGCATTCCGTGGATACCATCAACATGTAAAAGCTCCGGTTAGAACTTAGAAGAGTGAATTTAGTTTAAGGAAATATCCATGGTGCTTGATGTACATGTCCCTTTAGCACCTCTGGTTAAGTAGTTACTTTAAATGAAGAACTAGAACAAAGACTGGTCTCTATATTAACTAGTGATCTAAAAAAAAAAAAATAAGGGAAGGCTGGCATGTAATCAATATTATGATCATCGTTATATGAGTATGCATATGTAATGTATGACTTGGCTTTGTACTAGCTATATATTGTACCCCCAGTTTTGTACTTGTTAGATCTATTAGTTCACTTAATAATCATGGTTTAGTAGATTTCTATACTAGCTCCCTCCTGAATTTTTATGGGTTAATTTAACATATCATGCTGTACTTTAAATCTATTCTTATTCTTCACTTTTAATGAGAGATGGATTTATCCTTCATCAATTATATGTAGCGAATATGATTTATATAAAATAGGTTTCAAAAACTATGGATCTAGCTATTTTATTTTATTTTATTTTTAAAGAATATTTATAGAATTAACAAGAATAAAAAACTTGCCTCGTATGAAGAATGAACAAGAGAATAATATAGACATAGTATCACTTAAAAAAAATTATACCAATGAAAAGTGTCTAGTGTAATGCACTAGTTCTTCAAAATATGAAGATAAATTAATATGGATGTGTTAGGGGTTTGAATAGCTTGCATAAGAGGGTCCTAGCTTCTAACCTTATTTTGGTCTTTGTAAACCAAAAAATAAGATAAACTAATAAAAAAATTGTTATTAAATGATTTATCGTCGTAATATATTTATTAGATTGTAATCTATAACTATTAATAATAAGAATTATCTCATTTGGTGTATACATTTCATTCAATAATTTTATCCTTAAATGATTTTTTAAATTTCAATTTTTTTTCTAATTTACATTAACTTTCCACTATTTTTATATTACTAATTTTTTTATTGATTGTATTTAACTTTTATTTTTTTATTATTTAAAAAATTTAGAGAGGTTGCCCAAGTCAAATATAGAATGAGTTCTTTATTTTGTTTTTGAGCAAAAACAGGTTAAAGAAATTATTAAAAACCTAGTGAAATACGTTCTCAGTTTTCTATGGTAATTTTTTTTAATCGATAATAGGGTTACAAGACAATTAAAAAAACATTTCTATATTTTCATGTTTTTATTTAAAGCTTAAAAACATTTTCAGTTATTATAAATATAACATCTTTTTTATTTTGGTTCTTCGTTATTATTATTATCTATTTATTTTTGCAGTGGTCTCTTGTTTTCTTAATTAACTTGTTTCTCTTAACTAGTGTTAAGTGATAATAAAATGCTACATCATCACTACCGTTCTCGTAACAATATATATATATACATCATCACTACCGGTTCATGTATACAACGTGCTTCTGTTATATTCCGCTCGCACCGGTTGTGGAGGAAGTAATGGTTGAGGTTGAGGAGATGTTTCAACATAGGAGTATGAAATGACTCTGGGCAGTATAAAATCGTTAAAAAGAGATTTTGCCAGTTCTTAACTATCATAATTTTTAAAAAAAATGAGGCTTTGTTTGTGTTGTCACCTGATTGTGCTTATTTATTTAATGGTTTTACATAGTTAGTTTCAGTTTAGTACTGATTTTAAAAGATTAGGATGTAATTTAATTGCTTTAAGCGACTTTAAATCACTAGGATAAAAGGCTATATAATTATAATTATAGAGATTAAAATGAGATATTTTAAAATATGAGAACTAAAATTAAGATGTATAAAAAAATGATTACGTTAAGAAGAATTTGAAGCCCGGTGAATGAATTCGATTATTTTAGGCTGAGCAATTTTTTCCCTGTATGTTTCATCCAATATGTTCCAAATAAAAGCCTGAAATTCAACTACTAAAGCCCAAGTTCAATCATTATCATGCATTTAAAAAGACAACTCAATTTAATTATGTGCATTCTCTTCCCCTTCGAAAGAAATTATTCCCCGTCCTTTCCTTTTTATCTTGCTCTATGGCACCAAGAAAACAATCTCGTGTACCTGCCCAGTATTCTCCCTCGAGACTTCAATGCTAATTATAAATACCGAATCTATGCTTGGAAATTGGAAGTTCGACTCGTCTCTCTTTTAAGCCACCGCAAATGTTTGATTCCATTTGTTTTAAATTTTAATAAATTTGAATATAAACTATTAAATGTAATTGAAATATGTGTGTAAATCAATCTTAATAACAATTTTTATATTATAATGTATGTCTCCTAGTGTGAAATTGATTTTGGAGTAAAACTAAACAGGCCTAAATCTTATGGCTGGAGTCTGAAATTTAGAATTCAAGGCAATGTAAAATTTCCAACTTACTTCAGGTATGATGTGATTCAAACTTTACTAGCTCGTTCAATTATTATTCTTAACTGTTAAAGTATAAAATGGATTTCTTTTGACAGAATATGCTTAATCTGGAATTGACTTCACCAGATTTGGCTACAGGTAGGTAGTTGAGTTTCTTGCGCAATGAATGGGTTTGAAGGGTGGTTAGGTTGCAGTATGAGAGTTGATAATAAATTGGGGCACGGACCAGGTATGCTTCCATATGTGTGTTATTATGAATTTATGATGGACGGGTTGTTCTTTTCAATTATCTAAGTCAGTCGTTGTTATACAATTATTAAGTTTTATAAATTTAAATTATTTCTTGTAACAAGTCATGTGTAAAACTTTCTATTGTCTATTAATCATGTGGTAACTAATATGCCTGTCATTGTTTGAGTTTTATGCTTTCTTGAGATTTTTTTTATAAGAAAATTATATATATATATCATACTAGAAAACATTTAGATATGTGATCATCAACTATACTTAGCTAAGTATGCAAATTTCTTTTTTGGAAGAAATATAAGGTTTGGGGTCAGAACTTTTTTTTTCTTAATGAAACAAACCAACTATGTCCAACACTAATATAATGTGGTATAGTTGGTAGATAGATTGGAGATTCATGTGTATAGAGGATTAGAAGAATCAGTCTCTTAAATGAATTTTACTATCTCTAGAGATTAGTTTCTAATCCTAGAACATCAGTCTCTTAAATGAATCTTAATTAAATTAGTGACTGTGACATCTATCCACCATCAAAACACATTAGTAACTTTATAAGTAGAACTATGATTGATTTTTACTGAGAATTATGGTCTTTCCCACCATTCTGGGGTTGGTTTCATGAGTTTTCCAGCCACTGAAGCCAACCAATTCCTTTCTACTAACTACCCTAATAAATGGCAGGCGAGAAAGGCAAAAGGAGGGGTTGGGGGTGGAAGCCTTAACATGTTCGAGCAACTTTGTGTGCTTCAGCTTATAAATGAATGTATGGTCCAACACTGTGCATGAATCATCTTCTTCAAATCCCAAAATATGATGGGTTCTGCACCAGCACAGCAGCAGATGTCATACTATGATCATGTTCAGACACGCCGTGAGGAGAAGGGAAGCTTCTATGCTTGGTGTGTACATTTTCAGTTTCCAATTCTCTTTTATTTTCTTTTTCTCCTTCCAGAATTCTCTCTTTGTTACACAGTACACACTGATCAGTTGACTCTTTACTAATTCAGTTTGTATACACTCTGTTGCTGCTTTTGCTGCTATGAGAGTTGTGAGTGCTGCTTGGAACGCACCTGTTGTTGCTGTCCGTAGATTGCCCAATTTCCAAGAGACATTTGTCAAGTTTATGTTTCATCATTACTGTTGTATGAAATGATGATTTTGGAAGCCAATAAGGAATAGTCTTCATGTACCATGTGCTTCAATTAATTTTAATTTTTGTGATATTGTTCCAAGAACAAATGAATTCGTTATGCCTGTTAAATAAATCAAGTGCAGCAGCACATATTGTACTACTTAAGTCACCGGTGTGATCATAACTGAATAAAGTAAGTCTTGAAAAATAAAATGCCGTTAACTATCAATGACTAGTAATCTAGGCTTCAAACTCTATTAGATCAAATGATAAACAGCCATGTACTCCTCAAGGAAAAACAGAAAGCATTAGCCGTTATTGTGAATTAATGAAAATATTCTCTATACATTTCAAGGGAAATAACGCACATTCATTGACCGCTCCACTGATATGATGCCACTAAGTAATACTGAATAACCATTCAAATTCTCTCAGAACTGAAAAAATAGCATTGCTCTATCATACAATTAACCTAGGTAGCAAGGATGGGGTTTCTCCCTTCATCTATTTCAATGGTTAGGAGATGTTGAGGATCTGATCCATTTGGTCCCTCCGAGTAAAGTGTAGGAAGGTATGCATAGTATGCCGGTAGGTAGCGTGAAACAAAATCTCTCACCTGGAGAGCAAAAACCATGAAAATTCTTAGCTTCAATCATTAGAAGGTAGATGTCGCATCATTATTTATCACAAAGATACATCGTCATCATTCACCATTTCATCATACTTAAAACAGAAACCCATGTGAGCAACAAACCTCATCATCTGTCATTCCAGGGTTGCCTGCCTCCCTCATGGCAATCTCAGCCTGCATATTCAAAACAGCTCAGTACATGGATGCTACAACCAGGTTCCCAACACACAGTTTGTAATTTCTGGAAGAGGATGTTCAAAAAACCTACCTGTAAGCGCCATTGGAAGACACAGTTTGGGTCCTTAATCTTGATGACTATCCAAGACTTTATGTATTTGTCCCATGCATCATAGTAAGCTTCAAGGTTTTTATTTACAGTTTCTAGCTGAAAAATAAGCACAAATTGTTATATCTGTGTGCAAAAGCACAATTCACTAGCAATTACTCCCTTAGAAGAAAAGGGTAGAGAATTTGCATAATCAGCCATTCAGTTTCATAAACTCCATGTGTGTAATCTTGAGAAAGAAAAAACCAATTCTAACCTGGGGATCAACAACCTTTACTGCTTCAACGGGAAGGGGCTTGAAACCAAGCATCCAACCTTCGAACAACACAACCTAGAGCATCCATACATGTGTTATAATGGAAGGATCAACACTTTTGGATATTAACATAAGATGAACATGACATGAATAATACCACATTTCCACCTTTCTTATTATAATCTGAGTCTGGCAGCAAATCTATTTTTTTTAAGGTGAATACTATATTATCTTCATGATAACCACAAAAGGTTAATATTGAAATTTCCTTTTTTATAATTAGGGAGGAGGGTAAATTTTGGTAATAAAAAACATATACTAGAAAATGTTGGATCATGTTTTACCGAGAGAAAGTGAGGCATAAGAAGTCATTTAAGAGTTACAATTGAATATTCACTCACCGTCATCGGGCCTTCAACTTCTGGCCACCTTGAAGGATCAGCACGATCACCTCTCCCATTGAATGCAGACTGCATCATCAACAGGCAATCCGCCTTTAGCAACTACAAATTCAAAAAATGTTCAAATAAGCTGAACATGCAAGTTATGTCCTTACTTTATCATATCTTGGTAACTTCATTTTCATACCTGAACACCCACCTCAAATAATCAGAAATTACAAAAAAAATATACATATAACAAGGAGAAAACAAGTTGAATAAAGAGAACCACCTTCTCTTGTCAATTTGGTTAAAGCCAGTAGAGTTTCAACAGATAAAGCAAGATCGTGGCTTCCTGCATTTCCACGCAACTAGAAGGAAACAAAAGCCAGCAACAATATTTTAGTTGCCATAAACGATGATGTCCCTTCCCTGGATAATTTACTGTTTACTACTTAGCTTATACGTGCATAATTACCTCAAGAAGGGCATTTCCTGGATTAGCTTCTCTTAGTTTATTCTACGATCCAAACACAATTTGTCATGCCAAAGAAACAAGAGCAAGAGAAGCTACAACTCACAATACAAATATAAATAGCAGCTTCAATATACCTGACCTTCAGCCGTCAAATAAAAATCATCTATAGATACAGTTGCAGACTTCCTGAAAATTTTAGCATGTATCTACAATTTTGTTAATTAATCTCCTTTCTCTATTGTCATCGGAACAAAGGATAAATTAAAGATCACAGTTACTTCAAAGTTCAGAGCTTACCTGCCAATCACTTCAAAAAGATAGTCAAGAGCAAAGACAAGGGTTGTCTTTCCACAACCTTGAGGAGCACTAAAACCAATCTGTTTCATACATAATCAAGAAAATTGTTGTTATATGGACGAAAAACAATCTGAAAACAAGCTCACAAATTACAAGCAGGTTATTTCTCTTTATAGAGCTAAAACATGACTGAAAAATAAAACGAAAACTCCCTAAAATTATTAGAGAGCCCTTTTCTTTTTTCTTTTTTTTTTTTTTTAAAAAAAAAACTATGACAGAAGGAAGCCAAGTATGTAGCATACCACTAAAGGAGGTATATCTTCTCCATCTTTGAACTTGGACTGATGCTCAGCAATCTGCTGTTCACACCAGAGGAAGACAGGTACATAGTAATGATAAATCCTAGCCTTTTGAGGCTCTGTAAGGTACAATTCATTAAGCTGAAACAGTCTGCATAGGTACCGGCCATATAATAACCAATTATCGATGGACTCGGCCACCTGCTCTTGTGTGATGCCTATTTTGTCAAGCAAAGGTCCCGAGCAAATAAATTCATAGAGATCTTCCACAGAGGAAACTTGAGCAGGCTTTGTGGGAAATACAGAATATAGAGGACGCTTCCTGTACTCAATGCCAGCAACAAAGGAACTGTTTTGCAGCCATGAACTTCCACTCCCTGCAGAAAGTATTGCAATTGCAAATGAAAGATTTAAGTGACATGGCATAAATAATTTCCAACAGCAGCATCAGCAAATGTAGCTGTTGAAGATGAAAATACAGCTTCTAATGAAAGTTCATTTCATTTTTCATGCTCCTATTTTGACTAAAAGATCAAAGATGACTAGTTACTATTCAGTTAGTTGAAGCTTTAACAGCAAGGTCTAGTAATCAATCAGCTGGTATGAATTTGGATTGCATCAATTATCAATCAAGCTCAAAATTTGTCAGAAAATTTTCAATTTAAATGCCATTTAGTAAACATAGTATGATGTATGAATATGATATACTACACATTTATGTAATTTATCTAAATATATAATTTTGTATAACTGGGTTAAAAATTTGTAACCTGGAAAACAAGTGGACTATGGTAAATTTGTCAAGTGAAGAAAAGTACCTGACTTTGAGGAGTTGGTGGACAACTGAGAAAGAACAGAGAATTGGCGAGAATTGGAAAATAAATGTAATTTAGAATTGTTGGAATTGCTATTATGATTATGATAGGCATAGACAACGTTGTTGTTGTTGTTAGTATTAGAACAACAGAAAGAAGGTGAAATTGTAGGTTGCCATGGTTGAGAGAACAGATTCAGAGTCGCCATTGTTTTACTTATGTGTCTTTCTCTCTCTACTTTGCAACTGAAAACACTGACGGGTCTTAGGCGCCACGTAGTCTTCACCTCTTTGGCCAACAGATTGGAAGAGGAGCACCATAAAAAAATAACAAAAAAATCTGCAATTTTATCTAGTCCTCTTTCTTTATATTAAATATTTTTTTATATGTAATCATGCGACTTTTTCAATGTCAATCATGTCTTTGGAGTATTTAAATCAAATCAAATTAATATTTCTTTAATTAATTATTCGAAAAAAATGTTTTAATTTATATTTTTTTTTGTAGAGGGCGAAAACAAGAGGGGAAAAAAAGACAAACTATAATCGTACAAACTACTTCTTTTTCTAATAAAAGTATACCTATATTATTTGTACTAACAATTATCTTACCATTATTTTATTAATTAGAGCAGTTTTTAGAACCTTTTCAAACTAAAAAAAAATAACACGTATTTTTTATATTTTAATTCATTAGTTAAAAATTTCCTATTAATTGATTCGGTCTTTCTTAAATACTTTTAATTTATAACTCTATATTACTTAATCCCTCCTCTTTAATAGATATGTATGATTTACGAAATATTTGCTATTTAGTATTATTATTTTTTATTATAATCAACGGTGCTAAAGCCCAAGAAAAGAGAATTGCATAAAAACTAAACGAGCAGAGAGACTCCTAAAACATCATAAATCAACAACAGCTTTAACTGCTATCCGGTGCTTTAACTGAGTTTAGAAGACTTTGAAGCAACCGCTATACGAATTACAATATTAAGAAGGAAGCAGATGATCTTCAAAATTCTCTCAAGTATGAAAGCTTAAATGCTTCAAATATACTTTACAATTTGTGAAAGAATGTGTTTAATAGAAAAACATTACACTTTTAACTTGCAAAGCAGACGCACTAACCAACTTCCTGTCTGTATTTTGTATTTTTCTGTTACACCAAGCAAACATTAGTTTGCTTATCTTTTTTGGCTGAATACAAACATTAGTGTACTAAACTTATATAAGTGTCTTCCAAGAGATACTGTATTTGCAAGACCATTGAATATTAGTCACTAGTGTAAGGGGTAATGGTGCACCATTTACATTATGGTGACCATTTTAATTTTGCTTTAGGCTCTTCAGACCGAAGACACCAAGGAAGCCAGATGTTTAAGTGTTTCAAAACAAACTCAAACTCCATAGTACAAATACTAATTCGGAAGACACAAGGAACTCACGAAGTGCATTGTCTTCCGAATTAACTGATACATAGCATCTTCTGGTCTAACTTCTGTGTTTGAGTCAAGTTGAAGTTGTGGTAGTTCCACAGCCACAGATGCAACCACTTTGGTGGAAACATGAAGTGGAGCATTCTTAGCCAGCTTGCTTTTCTTAGCATGACAGACACAAAAATTTCTAATGAAAGATAGTACATTTCCACCAATATAGTTCAAGACCAACAACAGCAATTATAAGATGTGTAAAATAAAATGTTTTCTTGTTTGAAATCGTTGGAGCTCATTTTTCCTGTATGCAATTCTGAGAACAGTCCTCTTTTTCTGCGGAAGACTAGTGTTATCTGAAACTTCTCGTTTTGGATTGGCGCTTAGAGGCTTCTTTTGACATCGTGCTACCCATTTCGAAGGAGACAACTATTCAGATGCACCAATGGCAGCACTCAAATACGAGTCAACAGACCAGGAAGCACATCAGCTTTCAAAGTGACACTCTTTTCTTTCTTAATGTCTACAAGATTCAGAAGAACTAGACTCTAAATCTTGATGTGTAAATCCTACAATAAAAAGACCAATCATGAGACAGGAGACCAAAAGGAATCCATACAAGCAGTGCACATTAGTAAACAGTAAACACAATTGGAATACCAAGGAACTGATCAACAACCTAACATCAAAGAAGCACACTTCAATTGATGCATTCAGTGATCTCCTGATCCATTCTTTCAACTGAACAAAGAACACGGAAAATTTGGGTTTGATAATGTTACATTGGCACACCTTAAACATGCAGCAAAAAAAAATAATTGAATGCAACATTCAGAATTCAATGCACCTTAAATAGCATTAAGCATTAAACTCCAGTGACAATGGCACAAGGAGACTATCGGTATTAAGTGTAAGAGAAATGCTAGCAACACACTTTTCACTAATGGGGAAAGGTCATGAATTATGTTGAGACTACTCAATATTTAAAATCACTGCCTAATTTATGTTTTCATCCCTCAGCTAATTTAATTTATAGAAATTTGATTAGTCAAGAACTTTATTTATTTAACAAAATTAAAAAATAACGGTTTATCACTGCCAAAAAGATTTTGTAGGGGTTACACCACTATAAAGTTTTCTCTGATGTTAACACCAAGGACCAAAACTTAACTCTTATGCTTGTATAGAAACTAAAACTTACGTTTTCTCATATAAGGACTAAAACTTAAAATAGGAACAATTATAGGGACTGAACGAATAATTTAACATATTTTCAACACTGTTTGGTTGGAGGGAAATGGAGGAGAGAAGAGGGATTCTTTAAAATAAATGCCCTCAAGACATAAGAAGAACGAAATACAAATGTTAAAGAAGTAGAAGAGAAGGACAAATAAAAGAAACATATTCAAGTTGAAGCAGATGAATTTGGAATGCAGTGCAGCTATGTAGATAAAAGCTTTGAACAGTTGGAAGAGGAGTAAAAGACACCTAAAAGCTATTTTTGAAGATTTTTTAAGGCGTGTAAAAAACAGTCATTTAGCCTTATATGTGGAAAGAACACACATTACCAACTAACAAGCAAGACAAGACAACATCATATACACAAAATAGGAAAAGGGAAAGAAACATAATGCTCTGTTCCTCACAGTCTGTCTCATCTAAGTTTCCCATTTGAAAATGTGTGTGCAAGACTCCATCTTTCCCCTTTTTTCTTCTCCTTTTGGGGTCTATGCTGGCAGCTCCACAACCTCCATTGAAGAGAGATGTAAGTGAGGTCACAAATAAAGAAATAGTTCTTACTTCTTAGGGAAATCGTAATTCAAAACACGATTTACCCATATTCGTAATTTTTTAAAAATATACTCATCATTATGGTAATTTAAAAAAAAAATTACACCATTATGGTGCAAGAGCCAATGATGTTATTGAGACTTAAGGCTCTATATATAGAGTCTGAATATAAGTTTAGTAAGCTCCTCTACATAACATATCTATACTTACAAAAAAAAGTCCAATAAATTAATATCAGAGCTAGTAATGTGTGTTGAAGATACGTCCTTGCTGACCTGTGCTTGGGTTTGCTTTGATGGTTCTGTGCAGCTTCTCTGCCCCGCGATTGGTTTTCCAATATCCCATTGTCGGTTGTTGGTGGTTCCATCTGGAGGGCTCTTCAGCAAGTGTAAGTCGGACATAAATGTTTCATCAAGTATCCCTCCGTATGTTGTCTCTGAGGATCTCTATGAGATGAACCAGACATTTTTCTTTATCAATTTAATAACTGTCTCCAGGCTGCAGTTCAATGTTTTTTCACAGACGCTGTAGCATTCCCGTGTAATACAAATAAACTCTTCAATCCAAGTCCTACACTGCTACCATTACTCAGATACAGGATCCTGAACAATGTTGGTTTTGCATTCGAGTCGAACGAAAACCGATGTGCTAAATTTCTCATTGCTCCCTCGTTTGGGGTTTGATTCAAACTGTTTGGGGTTGGGGCTCAGTATTCCTTGCCACAAAGAGTTGGAAGTCTCTGAGGTGCTCTTCTATTTCTTCCGTGTAATGTAGCACCTAAGACTACACTTGGTAGGGTTTGTTTCATTTTGAAGACTCCACCAGCCTAACTGTTAAAATGTTTGGCTGAGACAGTGGGGGGTCATTTTGTTTTTTTTTTATTATTATTACGATGAGTCATTTAAATTTATTTGTTAAAAAATATTTATTCTAATAAAATAAATAGTTTTATGTTTTTAATTTTACGTTTGTTTAAATTATTTCTGATTAAAATAATAATTTTCTAATTATTTTGAGAAGAAAAATTATATCTGCTTGTTAAATAGGTGATTTTTTTATAAAAAAAATACTTATTTTAAAATTTAAACGAATTGGCTTAATGAAAATAGAGAAGATAAACATTTGAATCAAAATAGAGTGCAAGGCGTAAGATCCACCTTATTTCTTTTATGTTTCTTTCCTTCCATCAAACACAAGCTTAAACTTCACTTAGTTCTTTAAGTTTAGATACTTTTCTTACTCCTCTAAATTTATTGTTTTCTTTTAGTAATGGATTTTGTATATTATCCCTTCTAGTGCCTCTTTATAATGGAGAATAAGATATTTGTGATTTGTGGTGATTTTTTATTCATTGGAAATTGGTATTTTATTTTAAATTTTGAAATATGATTTTTTTTTTCAATTTCAACCTGTCAAAATCAATTCAATAAAAAATTAAGACAATTTTTAAAGTAATTAATGAGTTTTTTTATTTACTTGATTTTAAAGTTTTTAACTGGCATAAAATCTTAATTTAAAATATAAAAAAAATTAAATTCTGGTTGTCAAACAAACTAAAAATGAAAAAATGACCAAAATTTAAAAGAATAAAAATATATTTAAGCCTAAAAAAATTAAACATAAGAATATTTGATAAACAAAGTAAAAGATTGTTTGAATAAACTTATTTAGAAACACAAAAGAAAAAGAAAAGTTATTTAGTAAGTTAAAATTAATTTGTATAAGTTAAAAATATATTTTTTAAAATTATATGAAAGAAATTTTATAAATTAGCTAAAAAAATTAATTTTAATTTGTGAAGAAGCTTTTTTTTTCTTATAATTTTTTCTAAAAAATTTGTCCAATTAGACCTAAATAGTATGTAGTCAATGGAGTTTCAAACTGATCAACCCAACCTCTCCTCAACCATATGAAATATGTGTTGGCTACTTGGGTTTGATTGAACCTAGTGTTGTATTAGGTTGAAAGGAGGTTGCTAGTTGAATTAGATTGACCCAGTGATAATTATCTTAGAAATATTATTTTAATGATCATTTTATGGGTAATTATGTCAACATTTTATTATATTTAAGCTTGGTTGGCCTTGTTTATAATTAAGTTTTGAATAAATTAAAATAATTTTAAAATAGTTTAAATGTTTGATTTTTCATCTAATTTTAGTTTATTTTGTTGTAGAAATAGATGAAGAAAGAAAAAAGTTGGTGTTGGGATTCAATTCAAGGCTCTTTTAAGGGAAAAGTTTGAGGTTGAAGGGGTCAGACATGTTAGGCTTAGTATGCACCTTAGGCTTATCCTGTAGCCGCTTTACCTAGTGATATGCCTCCTCATCGAGCAAGTGTGCGCTAAGCGCACAACTTAGTTATACAGAAATGATAATGCAACACGTTTAGATCTATTTAAGCGTCAAGGATGCAAATAGAAGACATATTTGGTTGGGAGAACTATCTAGGATTTTAGATTGCACCTGAGAAGCTCTCCCTTGCCCTCCATGGCTTTTCTACCATTTCTCATCATCTTTTTCATCTATTTTATTCTTGTAGTCATGTTGTTAGGTTTACTCATTTTGGGTTTGATGTAGTTGAACTCATCCTTATGTTTACATTTTGATTATTAATCTATGTTTATTGTTCATTATTAAGTGTTCTCTTCTATGCATTAATGCTTGCTTTGGCTTGATCACTCTTTGCTTCATGTTGTGGTTTGAATTGTCATTTGGGAAATGCTTTTGAACTTGAAAATAGAGAGAAACACCTAATGGGTTTTGTGTTTAGGGATGTAGCAAAATTTGTTAGTCATCTTTTAATTCATGCTCTTAAACACAAGTCATTTGGTTAGACTAGTCAAGAAATTGATAGTTTGGTCAATGGACTTAGATTCTTTCCGTCCAGGGGATCAGGGTTTGAGTATTTTTTATGAATTGACGATAATAATTGGACTTTGAACTAGATTAATGACCTTTGTGTTGTATGAGGAGATGATTTAGTGAAATCAATCTCAACTCTTTTATATCCTTTGTTATTTTCCTTCTTTTTATCACACTCCACGTGTTCATAAAAATGTCAAAAATATTTTGTTTATTTATACTCTTGTTATTTACATTTTCGTAATCCAATCATTATAATTGTTGTTTCCAAAAGTCATAGTTAGTGAATATTATTATTTTTTAAATATTACGTGAGTCCATGCGAATACGATATTTGAATTTTTGTTTTATACTATTTGTACGACTTGATATGCTTGCCAAGAATTCAACGAGCACCTAATAATTTTTTAAAATAAAATAAATAAAAATATTTTATTAACATTTTTCGTTCAATAATCATTTTAATTTAACTCAATTTTTAGGTAAAAACTCGTTTAATCTATTTATAAAAATATAGTGCAATTTGGTTTGAATTAATTTGAATATCACATCAAATTGAAATTCGATTCAATCTAATATTTTGCTATTTAAGTTAAATATTAATGGTTTTTAGTTACTTTTTAATGCAATACATTATTTTCTTTTATCATTATATATTGTTTCCATTTTTATTTCAGTGAAACATTCTAACCATTAGTTAACATTTTTCATTCAATAATTAGAGTAGCCAATGGTTTAATTTGTAAATGAAAAAAGTCACATTAAAGAGGATTAAATTGTGATCTTATTTTTTTTTTTTGCAAGATTTTCGTAAATGAGCTTTTGTCTTATAGGAGGCTTTAAAAATAGTTTTTAACACAAATAGAATTAGACAAAGATTTTTATATCAAATTAAAAACTTAATTTTGTAAAACGAAAATCACAAGTCACTCAAAGTTAAATAGATGAAGTTAGGGTGTAATTTAAGAGGTTGAATTTGAGATGCAATTGAATTGAGGTGATTTAGAGATGAAAGGTGTGAGATAGAGGATGATTTTGGGCTGCAAGCTTTTAAAAAATGTGGGTTCCATTGAGTAAAATTTTCATTGTAAAATGAGATGAAAATGAGTGAATTTGAACTAGGGGTTGATAAAAAAAGTTATCAAAATTGGCGGTTGAGAAAAAAAGCTGGCGAATGAAAAGTAGAACTATGTTCCTCATGGAATTCAACATTTTGGTGTCTATATATAATTGATAATCTTATTCACATAATTGATTATATAAGTTAATGAAACTTTTAAATTTTATAAAGTTGATTTCGGATTGTAAATATAATTAATTATACTTATAATAACATAATCGATTAGGTATGACACTGCATTAAAATATTTTGATATCGGAATGATCACATAATTAATTATAATTAATTAGCATAATTTCAAAAATGAGATATAATAGGTTTCAAATTTATAACATAATCAATTAAATGATTAGGTGATTAGACAAAATTGCATAATTATTTATGTAATTTTCATAATCTACTAACAATATAATTCTAAAAAAAAATTGTCACCTAAGGAACCTTTTTTTATTTAATGGAAATAAAATTGACATTTATTCCATTTTTATTTTTTTAATTTTTATTTTTAATTTTTTACATACTACTTTAATTATAATATTTCACATTTTTTTATATTTTCTTTTATATCAACCAAACAATTTAAAATTGTCACCTAACGAACCTTTTTTTATTTAATGGAAATAAATTTTTATCTCTGTTTACCGAACATTATCTTACTAACACACATAGAGTTTATATTTGTTTGTCTTTACCTTTATTGACAGGTGACAGCTCACCATTTTAATTTTTTGGGTACACAAACGTGTTTGCAACAACGGCAAAAAAGGAAAGAAATTTAAAAAAAGATCATACGACATCGTTTTTGCAGGCATATACAATCTTGAGTTTTGTCCGTATGTTCATTGCATGACCCACACAGTAGAAAAGCACGCAATCCAAAATGCACATTGTTTTTGTTCAAAGATTCTTTGTCTTCTCTTCCTTCCCAGAAGCTCACCCAACAATTCTTTCCCTCAATTTCTGCGAGTTACTGTCCCCTGCATTAAACAACTTCACACTGTATATTAAGTTTTTTTTTTTTTTTTTTTTGCATGATTCCCGCAATATACACGCTGTATTTCAGTTTCGAAAAATTACCCCAAAAACACAAAAGAGACAATTTTGACACAGAGTGAAAGAGAATACTTACTTGGCTGGATAGAGTTGTTTGTTCCATTCTACAAACCCCATCCGATTCGATCCTAGTGGGAACTGACTCACTCTTTTCCCTCCCTCTAAATACATATTCTGGCAACCCAAAGTCAAACAAAGAAAAAGCACCATAAAGCAACTGAACTAGATAGATTGATTGTTTTATGATAAAAAGGCCTCATGCCTTGTCTCCTATTTTTTTTTTTTTTTGTAAATCAAAAAGTTCCCTTTCTTTTTGTTATATTGGTGTTTAATAATTTGGAAAAAAGGTAAAAGGTTAGCGTCTGAAAGTTGGTCTCTTTTGGTTAGGTAGGTTCACGGGTAGGCATTTTTATTTGCACGTTTCTCTGGTGAGGGCAAGATCACAGAATTGGTGTGAGAGAGATGGGTTCGTCCGTGAAGCTTTCAAGGAGGGCCTTGGAAACTGAGATGCCCGTTATGGTTCAGGTACTCAGACTCAGTACTCATTCTCATGCAATTTCTCTCTTCATTGGAATTTGATCCCTTCCAATGAGTGTTTGATCTTTGGATTGATGATGTTTGCTTTGATTTGAGAATGACTTGTTTTTTGATAAAGAAGGTTGTTGGTGTCTGTGTGTGTGGTTGCAGATGCAGGAATTGCAACGAGGAGCTAAGAATGCCTTGTCTTTGGCCCAGGTCTTTTTTCTTTTTGTCTCTCCAATGGTAGTTTATATTTATTAATATAACCCCTTGGCGATTTTTGCGAGGCACTCAAAGGAGGATATGGTGTTTCCAATGTCTGATTATAAATTGGTTTAATTTGCTTGCTTGGGATTGAGAAATGGGAAAACTTTACTTGCTATTCTTCAACAATTAGGACGTGCTTGCCTTGGTGTGGGTTTAGATGGCCTTGATTGTATGATCTAGCTTACATATAGGATTGTGTACTAAAGTGAAAAGCTACATGGTTTTGATTTTGGGGTTCATGGTTCCGCACACTTTTAATCCTCAACTAAAGTTTGCCCATCAGTTTTTAGTTTTTTATTTCTCTGACTCGTGACCACTAGGATTCTTTTAGCTGCAATTTGTAATGGATATTTTTAAATTATCTACTGTAGGGGGTGGTTTACTGGCAGCCTCCCAAGCAAGCGTTGGAAAAAGTGAAAGAACTTGTATCTGAGCCTTTAATTAGTCGTTATGGTAACGATGAAGGTATTCCTGAACTCAGAGCAGCATTAGTCAAAAAGGTAAATGGTATAATTTCTTCTTACAAGATGTACTAGTGGGAATTTGGAAACTCTAGTTATCTGTTTGAAGTTCGTCATCTGAACGGAGCTTGGGGATTTCATTAGATAACAAACCTGTTGAAGGCCATTTGTAGCAGTTGAATTGGACAATCCAAAGCAGTTTACAACATAAATGTTGATAGATGTTTTGTTTTGTTTAAGGATGATAACTCTCATTATGTAGAGTAATATGTGCTATTTTCTTTTTCCTTATGTTGAAGCTGATTATATGTAGATAACATAGTAATGTATTGTCCACAAGACAAAACTTGTGATATCATTTGAGATAATAGAAATTTAATATTATGTAGATTCTAAAATATATTGGAACTCAACAAAGATTGACACTGCAGTTATGTTTGCATATATAAGGAGAAACTAATTTAAATTGATCATTAATTAAATTAGCTCAGCTAAATTAATAGACCTACTAGTGTCTAGTATAGTCTGTAGTCTCTGGGCTTTATCCAATTGCTTGTTGGTATTTGGTGAACTTAAATATGGATTCAGCTGAATTTGGTTCTCTTATAACTTAATTGTTTTGGATGAGTCAGGATAATTTTTACATCATAAATTTTATTTGGCTATGACTGAATCTCTTTATTTTACATGATGTAACAAAGCCTTCTCCTAGCAATCGGGTAATAGCTAATTTTTATTTTATGCTATATATCTGTGATACCTATCTGTTTTTTTCCTTCATTGATCAAGATTCTTGCACATGCATTGTTTTTACTTCCCATAATCACATAATGTTACATATAGATGTAATCCATCCAGGTCTCTCCCTCCATCTATGTTTTGGATGTTGTTTTTTTTTTTAAAAAAAACTAGAAATTATTTTGCTATATGAAATTTGGATCTTGGTGACCAATGAATTAATTGCTTTTATCATCTTCGTGTAGTTGCGTGATGAAAATAATTTGCACAAATCTTCAGTAATGGTTACATCAGGTGCCAATCAGGTGAGGTTAACAATAATAATTGGCCATGTAATTTTGGTTTTATGTTCATTGTCTTGTTATACCCTCAAAAAGATAACATGGTGAAGTGTATCGGCATTTCAGCTTCCATTTATTTGATTTCTTTATGGTTGCCCATTTAAAATTATAGCCTTTCGTGCCTGCTTATGTGAAATCTTATCTTTAAGCATCATAGTCTTGTCACTTCTCCTTCCTATAGCTCAAAAAGCATTTGAAAGAACATGTATCTGATAGAAATAGCATGGTTTTTGTAACTGTGGAGACAGTAACTTTTAGAATTGACTGAATTAGCTCAACAGTTTATAGCTTCTATCACTTGTGGTCTGTTAATTTTATGCTACTTTGATCTCTTTCTGAGTTTGAACTTTCAAGTTTCAACAGTATTATTGTGCTCATCTCTAAACATCTGTGGTAACTTGTTGTATTCCTACAAATACAGGCATTTGTGAATCTAGTTCTTACTCTCTGTGATCCGGGTGATTCTGTGGTTATGTTTGCTCCTTACTACTTCAATGCGTACATGTCCTTCCAGATGACTGGCATTACCAATATTCTAGTTGGTCCTGGTAGCTCAGACACACTCCATCCTGATGCAGGTAAGAAGCTACATGATTTGGTTACTGTGATCCATTTTTTACTGGCATGGACTTGGGAAGCAAAGGCAATCTTTGGTTGCTAAGAGCATCTTTTTTCCTCCATCCAGGGGGTTCACATATTGGTTAAATGTTGGATGGATTGGGTCTGTATACATGTAAACCTTTCCTCTTTTCAGAAGGTATATTGGGTTGCTATAAATTTATGCATGTCCAACCAGTTGAGTGTTTTATGATATTGGATTAAGTTGTAAGTTGCGTTGTCTGACAAGTCATAATCATGTTGATTATTTAACTGAATTTTGGGTTTCTTGTTCTTTTTAATGATTGACTATTGATTAGGTTACTCCATCCGTAATTTCCCTTATTGTTGTGTCAAAAAATTGCTCGTGTTGAACAACTATCTACTCAATGTTGTCCCTTATACTGTCGAATATAAGAAGAGAAAAAAACCTTGTGTTTTGGTCTCAAATATAAGCAAATCTCAACTAGCTTACCTCATTTAATGAGATCATTCCTAAAATGTCCTTCATTTAATTGAGGTTTTGTTTCCAACAACACTCTTTTATTCTTGATATCAAGTTTCAAGGAAGGATAATTTGTGAAAAAGGGTTTGTCTTTTAAATGAAATCGCTATAATTAAATGATTCTAACCAATCTTCTTAATAAACATAAGTTAGTTAGTTTTTTTTTCTCATATTCGAGACAAGAGGGAGTATATGCATAACAAGAATCTTAGAAGGATGATTGATCTCTGTTGGACATTTATCATCCAAGTTTACAGTTTCTTCTGATGTTGGATTTCTATGTTTAGGCCATTTATCAGGAATTGTATTGATTTCCAGATTGGTTGGAAAGAATATTATCAGAAAATAAACCGGCTCCAAAGCTTGTTACTGTTGTAAATCCAGGCAATCCATCTGGAACTTACATTCCAGAGCCCCTTCTAAAGGTCTCTCTCTCTCACTCTCCCTCTGAATTTATCAACAGCTAGTACGATTTTAGAAGTGATCCTTTTTTAATCTTCTTGTGTGGCCACCAGATAATATTCCCCAAGAATATGCTGATTGACCATAACTGTAAAGTAACTTTTTTTGTTATAAAAATATTTATAAAATTTCTGAGTATTTTCTCTTATTTGATCAGAGGATTTCAGATCTCTGCAAGAATGCTGGCTCTTGGCTTGTTGTTGATAATACATACGAGTAAGCCTTTTAACTTGCAACGCTAATAGAAGAAAAAAGGTTAAATTACTCATTTGGTCCCTATAGTTTCACGATTTGTACTTTTTAGTCCTTATAGTTTGAAATGGTTTTTTTAGTTACTATAGTTTATATTTTAATTCTGTTTTAGTCCCTATAATTTAAAAGTGATCTTTTTAGTCTTTATAGTTTGTATTTTAATTCTCTTTTAATTCCTATAGTTTGAAAGTGATTTTTTTTATCCCTATAATTTGTATTTTAATTAACTTTTAGTCCTTACTACAATATATATATATATATATAAATAATTAGCTACAAATTAATTATAAATTATCAACTATTTTTTTATTACAAATTATCTTGCGATAAATTAGTTACGAATTAGTTACTAATATTTTTGTAGTTAATTATAATTGATAATATTACTTATATTTTGATGATAAGGACTAAAAGAGAATTAAAATATAAAGTACAAGGACTAAAAAATCATTTTCAAACTATAGGGACTAAAAGAGAATTAAAATACAAATTATAAGGACTAAAAAAATCATTTTTAAACTACAGGAACTAAAAGAGAATTAAAATATAAATTATAAAGACTAAAAAAATCACTTTAAAACTATAGGGACTAAAATGTATAAATGATGAAATTATAAAGATCAAATGAGTAATTAAACCAAGAAAAAAAATCATATTATTTCTTTAATTATGAAAGGAAACAAAAACAAAGTCTCTCTATTCTGATTAGGACCATTTGATAAATTGGTTACATAGCTTGTGTTCAAGAAAATTCCTAATTATTTTATTGATAAGTTTTTCCCTTCTTTGTCATTTCAGATAATTTTTTAATCTTTTTCACTTATATTGTGGTCAGCCACTGGTGTACAATATCCTTATGAGAACCTACTTGTAGTCTTCACTAAGACTACCTATTACCAAATCCACAATCGTCTCTGAATCATGTTGTCTGAGCTGCAAGTTGTTGATATTTCAAAAATTGTTTTTAAACAAATTAATTTTGTCTGCAGGTATTTTATGTATGATGGCCTGAAACACTCTTGTGTTGAGGGAAATCATATTGTTAATGTTTTCTCATTCTCAAAAGCATATGGAATGATGGGATGGCGGGTTGGATATGTAAGTACCACCTGTTGTCTTTATTTAGTTTCATCGGCGGGAGAGAGAAACATCATACTTTGTAGTTTATATGACCATCTTTAGTAAAACAAAGGATTTATCAATAATCAATCATGTTGTACAACCGTTGGAACTTGTAAATGGTAGTGATGTTCTGTTGGAGTTTTGTTATTGATATTCTTTGAAGTGACTTTACTTATAAATTTTAACTGTTCAACCAATGTGACGAAATATGTAAAGTCCTATATTTCCACAACTTTAGAAGCCATACTTGGTCTGGTTTCCTTTTCTTTTTAACAATTAATGCAAGTTACCATAGTATTATTCTAGTGTAGAGACAAAAAAAAAAACGATTCTATTCTGTATCATACAGTAAGCAAATCAGTCAAGAATTATGATAATGTTTTTAGGGTTAATTAAGTTTTTAGTCCCTCAAATTTTTTAGATTCCAATTTTTAGTCCTTCATTAATTTTTTGTCAGTATTTTTAGTCCCTTTAATTTTTTTTGCCCATTTTAATTCCTTGGTTTATTTTTATTACTCAATTAGTTCCCTGCTTTGTTCATTTTTAGTCCCTCGTTTATTTTATGAGATTAATTTTGAGCAATAAAAATAAATGAGGGACTAAAAATGAACAAAAAAATTTAGAGGGACTAAAAGTGATGACAAAAAAATAATGGAGGACTAAAAGTTGTAAAAAAAATTGAGGACTAAAAATTGGAAGCTATAAAACTTGAAGGACTAAAAACTTAATTAACCCATGTTTTTATTAGTAATGTCCCCCCCCCACACCAAGAAAAAAAAAAATCCCTTTTCTTTTCCGGTATCATTTATGAACACATATCTGTGCTGCTTGCTTCCACTTTATTTTCTATTGTCTCATCAGTTTCTTCTCTGTAACGTAGTTGTTACTTTTTCAGTTGCAACCTTCGTAACTAGTTAAAAGATCAGCACTGCCTAGTTTTTCCTAATATCTGATTATTGCAGATAGCGTACCCCTCTGAAGTAAAAGACTTCGCTGAACAACTTCTCAAAGTTCAAGACAACATTCCCATCTGTGCTTCAATATTATCACAGTATCTTGCCCTGTATTCATTGGAAGTGGGGCCTCAATGGGTTTTAGACCAGGTAAAAACTCTTGAAAAGAACAGAGAAATTGTTTTAGAAGCTCTCTCCCCTCTTGGAGAGGGTTCTGTGAAAGGAGGAGAAGGTGCTATATACCTGTGGGCAAAGCTCCCAGACTTAGACGCTCACGATGATTTTGATGTTGTTCGCTGGCTAGCTAACAAGCATGGGGTTGCAGTAATCCCAGGAAAAGCATGTGGTTGTCCCAGCAATCTTAGAATTTCATTTGGAGGCTTGACGGAGAATGACTGCAGAGCTGCCGCAGAAAGACTGAAGAAAGGCTTAGAAGAATTGGTTAGAGACGGACTGCGGGAGTAACTGAAACTAATCATAGAACATCCCCTTCCCAAGCCAAGCCTCCAAAAAACTATAGATATCAATAGAAAGAAATTTCACTTGCCAATGTAGCAAGTTTGCAACTTTTGCATTTGAATAAATGGAGGATTTTACTTTCTATCCGGTTAAAGTTGTGGGATATCAATAGAAAGAAATTTCACTTGCCAATGTAGCAAGTTTGCAACTTTTGCATTTGAATAAATGGAGGATTTACTTTCTATCCGGTTAAAGTTGTGGGATAGCAAAATTTTATTATTTTAATTTTGATAAATTTCAAAATATTGGCTCCAAATAGATGCATGCAGTTCTTTCATAGAATTTTATCTGATTGATCCAAACTACCAAAAAATGTGGCCGAACAAGCAGGAAGGAGCCTTCTTGTTTATGAAAGCTTCATCAATATTTATTTCATCCTTTGTTAACATGAGAGTTATTGCAGAGTGGTTGTTGTAGATTTATGGTTCAAACTGATTAAACAGTTAGCCGTCTCTATACGTGATTGTAATCTCGGTAATGGGTCAATCTAGATCTTTTATTTTCCGTTTTCTTTTGCTACTGTCATAGATACAAGATATTAGGTATGCACTGCTGAGTTTATGAACACATTGGTTTTCTTTCATTTAATATATGAAGCTATAGTCAATTAGATGTGACACATATAATGTAGATGCAATAGTAATTAAAATTTCTCCTTAAGAGACACTACCGTTCTCCTTTATCTCTCTTGTTTTATTATGATTAATTTCCTCTTTTACCTATGCCTCATTCGTTAACTTACTGCAAACAACAAACAATTTCCATCATTGATCATCGGTTGTTTTCGAGAAGCAAGTGCAAGTGCGTACTTTAAGCAACCTCATGATGTTGCGCATCAAGCATAACAATAGATAGTTTTTGGTTGTAGCCTCTTCATACCTACACAAATTACATTGGATACAAAATAAATATAGATTCAAATCATAACTCGTCGGATGTGAAAACTAGCCTTTCACCTGTCCTTGAGCTAACAATTTATCATATAGCAAGAGGTATTCTTCCTAGATCCCATCATAGTGATTGTTACAATGTATCATGCAACTTTGGGTGTTTTGACGCACAACAATAATGATAAAAATGACGAGGGTGAGGGTAACCGGTAACCAAAGTCAGCATCCCATGAAACAGGTAAGATTAAAAAAGGAGAGAAAGTATTAATATTGATTAAAAGTAAAGAAAATGAGTTGGTGGAAGGTGGCGTTGGAAATAGACAACTGAGATGAAAATACAAAGTTTGTTGAGGGGTGGTGTGGTGGGATGAAAAATGAGTGGGCTGAAAGAGCACCTTAAACTGGCAAGAGAATACGCGGTGGAAGGGCTCTACGACACCTCCGTGATCTTCTTCGACAACGCCGTTGCACAGATCAACAAGCACCTTAACAGCAACAGCGTGGAGGACCCTTTGGTGCGAGCCAAATGGATGAAGGTGAAGAAAGCGCTGTGCGAGGAAACGGAAGTGGTGAAGCAGCTAGATGCTGAGAGAAGGGCGTTTAAGGAAACAACACGATCGCCATCTCAATCCTCGTCCTTTGTTTTTCAACCCTTGGATAACTATCCCACTACCTCTCCTCCTCCTCCTCCTCCTCATGATCCCGACGTCTGGAGGCCGCCCAGTCCAGACGATGCCAGAAGGCCCACCAGGCCCACTGCTCGCAGCAAAGATGGGGCTTGGGCTGCCCGAGGTTCAGCCAGGCCCGCCCCTCGTGCCGCAAAGCCCAACAGCAGGGTCAGCACAGGAACAGGAAAGAAAGGAAAGGATAATAATAAGTATGAAGGCCCTGATGGTGAGTTGGCGGAAATGCTAGAAAGGGATGTGTTGGAAACGTCCCCTGCTGTCAGATGGGATGATGTTGCAGGCCTCACTCAAGCCAAAAGCCTTCTAGAAGAAGCCCTTGTACTTCCCTTATGGATGCCTGAATATTTCCAGGTTACCTTCCTTACGGTCCTCAAATATTATTATTACTACCACTAAAAGCTCTGCTTTTGATTATATGTTTGGTTTCGGAAGAATACCTTCATCCAAACACACATATAGTTAATGACTTTTAAATAATTAGTGTATAATTACAAGTTATTATAAAAGAAATTTATAAACTCATACCATATCTTATTTACTTATTATTATAAGCAAGACTTTTAGGTCATGTTTGGTTGATTTACATTTGGGTATATTTGAGATCAAAATTTCAAAAATAAGTATAAATTTCACATATTTACAGTTTGATTTAATTTGAATATTTAATCTTTTTTCATCTCAAATCACTTTTACACTTCTTTCATTCCTTTAAAACAAACTCACCTAAAATAATGAGTCATGTTTATTGAAATGGCCGGAAAGCTGAAACAAATTTGACCGGCCATGACTGTAATCACAGACAATTGACAAACCTTGACGTTGTGGTCAGCCACATACCGTTGTTTAAAACCTTGATTATAGGGATTATTATTTATTTCCCCCAACCAAAGTGTTGTCTGTGAAGGAGTATTATAGATATGAAAAATAATTATGGAAATAATTGGTTATTGGAAAATGCTTCACGGAACAAATTAGTATCTTACGAATTCTGTATGCAGAGTATCCACCAATCCACCAGTGAACTCCGTCCAATACTTTTTGTTTAAAAAAAATTGTCTATCCAATCATATTTTAATACTGTAATTTGGTTTTTGTATGATTTCGTGTAGCATTGCTTAGTATCCTGTAGCAATATTGTTAATTTGTTCTTGATTATTTATCATTCACCACCTGTTAATAACTACTGGTTTGCATTTATAATGTTTATGTTGTATTTGTTATCATCGCAAGTAATATGCTGAACTAATTAATCTTCCGTATAACCTCATTTTTTACCTTCTTCCAACTGCTTGTGAAATTGTTGTGACAACTGACAAGATGAAGTTCATGCACGTAAATACAATGAAGTTCATTGACAACAATGTAATTGTGTCTGTGTTGCTGCAGGGAATAAGGAGACCCTGGAAAGGTGTTCTCATGTTTGGACCTCCAGGAACTGGGAAGACGCTTCTTGCTAAAGCAGTTGCTACTGAATGTGGTACCACTTTCTTCAACGTTTCTTCTGCTACTTTGGCTTCTAAATGGCGTGGAGAGAGCGAGCGCATGGTCCGGTGCTTGTTTGATCTTGCAAGAGCATATGCCCCCAGTACAATTTTCATTGATGAAATTGATTCTCTATGCAATGCTAGGGGGTAAGTCAATCTTCTTCTTCATGGGGCATGTATGCTTCATCTTCTCACCAAGTAATATTAGGGATAATTTTTATCAACTGTCACGAAAGATTGAACCCTGATTGTTGAGTTTTTTTCAACAGGGCTTCTGGGGAGCATGAATCATCCAGAAGGGTGAAGTCTGAACTTCTAGTTCAGCTTGATGGTGTAAATAATAGTTCCACAAATGAAGATGGTACCCGCAAAATAGTAATGGTTTTGGCAGCCACTAACTTTCCATGGGACATAGATGAGGCACTGAGGTCTATCTTCTTTTTTGCATCCTTATCTTACTTTTGTGAATGTTGAGTTATATTTTTGTCTGAAATCTTTTACTGAGCTAGTCACCACCAGTAGATTCAATTTGATGTTAATGCAAAGCAGGAGAAGATTGGAAAAGCGTATATACATTCCTCTTCCAAATTTTGAGAGTCGAAAAGAGCTGATCCGTATCAATTTGAGGACTGTAGAGGCAAGTTATTAGGATGTTATATTACTTGGATATTCTTTAATTGATTTTTAGTATTAATAATAAAAATTGAGCGTTTAAGAAGACAATAAGTAGTGTTGTGTTGCACCATGCAGGTGTCCCCTGATGTGAACATAGATGAAGTGGCTCGAAGGACAGAGGGGTATAGTGGAGATGACTTGACAAATGTATGTCGTGATGCTTCTCTGAATGGTATGAGGCGTAAGATAGCCGGAAAAACGCGTGATGAGATCAAGAACATGTCCAAGGATGAGATTTCTAAGGACCCAGTTGCAATGTGTGATTTTGAAGCAGCTTTGAAGAAAGTCCAACCAAGTGTTTCTCAGGCTGACATTGAACGCCATGAGAAGTGGTATGCCGAATTTGGATCAGCATAAAATGGAATTTGTTTTCCCCCACTTATATGTAGTTTGTTAACTGATGCTTGTTGAGGATTACATTTTTCTTCTAGGAAAAAAATGACGGATGCTTATTGTAATCTTCAGGTTTTGGAGGGGTATTCAATTGTTTGTTTTGTATATCATTTATGAATTATGAAACATAATGTTATCTGATATGTTATAAATCATTAAGAAGTTCTCTTGCTGCTAGTAAGTTTAGGAAACAAGTATAAGAAAATGGGTCGATTCAATCACAAATTATTATTTGTATAATTTTACACTTACAATTTTTTTCTCTTACTTATGATAACAAAAAAACTAATGAGTTGTGAGCGAAATCCAATCTCTTATCAGTGTTTGATTGAACTTTTCATCAAAGTACAATGAGAACCATCACAATTTGTCAAGGGTCTTCAATCAAATATAGATGTATTATGTATAGTTGCGCTATGACACATACTATCATGGTTTATAGAGGAAAAAACATACGCAAGAATAGAGAGGGCGAACCATGAAGTCAGTGGGGGACCATTAGAATTGTCATGGGTTTTCTTCTGTTAGTGTTTTTTTTTTGTCATTAGTTGTCATGGGTCTTCGATAGATCAGTTATTCACTTCAAATGCGATGACATATCACGATACAGTGGTATAGATAAGTAGAAGCCTAACTTATAAGGCCCAAATTCATGTTTTTTAACCCTTTTCAAACAAGAGGATGACCTAATTAACCTGTACTGGTTTGTAACTGACTACTCAACCCACGTTTGGAAACAAGAAGACAAAAATTAGGCATGCAAATAGTTAGTTTTTTTTTTTTACAGCAACATGGAAATAGTTAGTTAAGTTTAGCAAGATATTTAAGTTAATTTTTAATTTTTTTTATTAATTGAAAAACTTATTTGACTATTGGATAAATAAACTTTTTTAGTAATTTTTTAATAATTACTAATATTTTTTCAAACTCTATTTTAGTTATGTCTGACAAAATTAGCTTAAAGTTAAAGAATTGACCAAAAAAACAAAATTAGGATTTTATTTAAAAAGTGTAACTCTGAAATTGAATAAATATACTAAGGATAAAAATATAAGAAAATATAAAAGTTAGAATTTAGCATTTTAAAAAATGCTACTTCAAGTAACATTCAAAAAACATTAGAAGCTACTAAAAAAAAGTTTATTTATCGAACTCGATAAACAAGCTTTCAGCTAGTAAAACAAACTAGAAACTAGTTGTGTGACAACCCTCTACCCCATACATATATGTATTAATAATAAAACCGAAAGAAATTATAATTAATTAAAAGTTCTTAAAACACATTTAAATAAAATTCTTTTAAAAAGGTAAAAGACTCACATTCATTTTTTTCACATCATAATAAAATTTGTCCAAATAAATAATAAAATCATCCCGACTCAAACAAGGTCGTCAAAGACTTCATCCAATTAATATAGAAACATATATCTCAATGTCACATCCTATCAGAGCATTATATTCTCACATCCTTTATCATGAGATTCTCCATAGTCATTCACGTAACCATATGCTCGCACGAATACAACGTTCGAGATCATCACAGAATCCAAACACAAATAACATATGGGGAGTGAGTTATCACATTCCTAATCAATAAAGAGAAACGAGACAACTAGATATACATATCATGTAAATAAGATACAACTTACTTAAATATAGCTCACGTAATTCCACCACTTTGTTGCGTAACATCACAACACAACACATCTCATTCATTTTCACATCATTCACGTACTCAAAGATCAAAACACAATATCACTACATCAATCAATATCAATAAATACACAAATGTATAATTTTTTAGTTACATGTATATATTTTTTTTAGCTAAATTTATGTTCACGGGAAGGTTTAGAGGAATGTTACAATTCCAAAAGTGTGATTGAATGAATATCAAACTAAACACTTACCGTGTTCTCATGTCATGGATGCTTGTAAATCTATCAATGTTGATCCCATGAATTCACTTTACAACACATTTTATACGTCTACATAACTCCTTTACTTTACTGTCACACAAATTAATGTGACAAGAATATGAAGGAGATCAATGGGTCTTGATCCAAGGAGAAAAAAGACCGCAAATGGTCGTTCGATTTCAACTTTCATTCCTATTGAGATGGACGAAGACGAAAATGAACGGAAAAGTAAAAAATGTGAAATTTACCAGCAACATGACCATAACAGAAACAATTGTTCTAACATGTCTTCATCTTAAGTTTTTTCCTCCTGACCAAATGTAATTGTTTAAGTACTTTATTTATAAATTTAGTATAATGTTCTTCTATGAATAATTTGTTAAACAAAAAGTATTATTATTTTTTAAAAAATTTAATGATATAAACAAACAAATTATATTTAGTAACATAATAATATTAAAAGTTTTAATTTTTTTACTAAAGCAAATATATTATTAGATAGAATTGATATTTAAAAAAAATATTCACCTACATAATGTCTTATATAAATTAAATAATACAAAATAAATATTTATATTTAATAATATTATTTTCTTATTTAAAAAATTATTTTAATAAAAATTATTTTTAAAATCAATTAAAAATATATTTATATAATATAATATTTTGTATTATTTTAATAATTTAAAATAAAATAAAAATTTAAACATATAAATTAATTTTAAAAAAAAGAGACCCGCACGGAAGTCAGGGTAATGAACATAAAAATACGGTATAAATTAGAATTTTTTTTAATAAACTTACGTAATTTACTTCCAATACATTTGATGAGACAGAGTCTAAAACTTGAAATTATGATTCTTCAGCTAGCACAATGCCAAACATTATGATGAATGAAAAAAAATGCTTTATCCAATTTAGACTTAAGTTGAAAGCCACGTGGATCCAAATATACTCAAAATTATTCCATGGCGATCACATTATTGTTAGCATGATAGGGTAGGCATATAAATCCCAAGCATATATTTTATAGATAGCTGCATAGGCTTACGAATGAATATGAGGAAGATGCCACCCAATTATGTTGAAACATGAAGAATCTTGCTTTTATTTTTCTACTTTCTTAATCAAAGTCATTTGCTGAAAGTAGAGATCTAAACAAAGTGGTATATCTCCAAACTTAGACACTCTATAACTCAAGAGTATTCATCGTTCTTGTCATCATATTATATTAAATCGTAATATCCGACTCCCCTTGCGAGACAATTTTGGTCTTTCTTTCACGATGAATATATATATATATATATATATATATATATATATATATATATATATATATATATTAAATTGAACCAGAAAATTTAACAATTTAAACTAAATTAATTATATCTGTTTAGGTTTATTTAATTTTTTTTACTTTACACTTAAACTAAATCAATTCCAATCGGTTTGGTTTTGAATTTATTTATTTTCAACATGAATTAACTCCATGACTCGATCAATAATTTTTTAACTTTAAATTAATATTTTAGATTTTGGTAGTTAAATTTGCCTCTATTTTTATCCTTTTTCTTCTCCATTTCTTTTTTATTTTCTTATGATCTCGTGTAGTGTATCAAGTGTCATAACCGAGTCAAATATTTATCATGTAGCTTTTCTTTTATCATATTTTGAGTTAAGAAATTAATGCGATAACTATATAGAAAAGGTTAAATGTTAAATAAAATAAATATTTAGTCATTAAAAACAAAAATTATTTTTAGCTTAAATTAATATAATATTATAAATTCATATAAAATATAATAAAGTATATAATCTTTGGAGATAAAACTTAAAAGATATAATTTTTTATGACAACTACTCGCATTTTTTAATTATAATTTTTGGTATTCAACATCTAGTTTTTTGTTTTTTTTACATAACATCTAGTAATTACTAATTAGTGGCTTCTTTGTACAATTAGAGATTGCTGTTGAGCATCGGGCTTGATTTCCTTTTTTACGGTGTCCTATTTCTTCCTAGATTCTAAGGGATTCCCTAGTTATTATTTTCTTGGGAAAAAGATAAGTGAAGGAAAGAAAAGAAAAGAAAAAACTTTCATATAAGAAGTAGAAAAGAACTAACCATTCTGAACCAAACTCTACTTCGATTGGTTATTCCCAGAAATTTAGGCAAGAATGTGATGTAATTGACTCGTCCTACTTATCATATATTTTAATTGATTAATTAATTATTAGTTATATTAAAATATAAAGACAGGTACAGTGTTTGAAAGGCATGCGAATTAAAAAAATTTCAAACGTACGTCATAATCTATAAAACATGATAAGGCAAGATATTTCTTATGATTAAATAGTTTTTCCAAATCTCTTAGAAGTCATTACATATCTGAACGTGTTGTGCCTAACAATATGTTAATGTTTGAGATGAATTTAGAGCCTTCAATTAGAATTGTAATAGGCACCATAAGAAACTTTGTTTTGACATATTGGGAAGACATTAAACCGCATGCACGATGTTATCTTGTAGGGCAAAAGCCACCCTTTTCTTTTATCGAGAGGACCGATTACAAAAAGAATCCCTAAGAAAAAGTCAATACGAGATCTTAGAGAAACTTAAAAAAAGAAAGAAAAAGAAGTGAAGTATATTGCGTGATTTAAACTCGTTCATTCTGTTATGCACTTATGCATCTTAAAATTCCATCAAAGGAGGAGCGATTTCATGAATCCATCAACGAAGCTTTTCATCTTCTTTAAAATAAGAAAAATGCTATTTCATACGAATCTTGTTAGTTAAATGTGCACGCGTCGCGAAGTGTGATTTTTGTCAAAAGTTGTTTTATTATTTTTATTTTTAATTAATATTTGTTTTACAGAATGGTATTAACTATTAAGTCCTGTGAGTGCGTTTATGATTTTCGTACTGAATAATAACATAATTAAAACTTTCTCTTAATTTATCTATAACTATTATTTTACTTATTTGAGAAACATAAAATAAATAAGACACCCCCCCCCCCCCCCCCCCTTTTCCTATATTTTGCCGTCCATGTAGAAGGTATTTTTTTGTGCACATTTTGCTCTGCAGTATGCCGGCCGTTTTATTTATACATTTTAAAAAACTGAATTAAAGATCACGCACGCATTAACACTTAATTAATCTCTCTCTCTCTATATATATATTATTAGTGGTACTTTATTAATACTTTTACACTTTCTAATTTTTAAATTTTCCAATAAATGTATTTTTTGGAAACTAAGACAATTTTATAAATTTAAAATTATTAATTGATTTTAACATTTTTTAACATGTGTAAATTAATTAAGAGTGACATACACACAATCTCTCTATATATAGAGAAAAAATTATATATTATAAAATTTTTTTATAGTCATTTAATCATAATTTATTATGTATAATAAATTTATTAATTTTCAAAATAATTTAAATGATAATTTATGATTGAATAATAATATAAAATATTTTTACATTATTACTTTCGGCACATTAACATCCACTTTTTAGTATGAGTATTTTAACAAATTACACTATTAATATATTTTAAGATAATCTTTAATTATAACTCATCAGTTTAAATGTGTGTATTAACAAATTATTATTGATATATTTTAATTGACTACCACTTTCATACTAAAAAAAATACCATTATGTAAGTTAGCAAATATTTTATATATATAATAATTAAAAAAAAAAGGTGTGGGTTCAGTTACTTGAGTAGCGATCCAAACGGTCCCGACCTCAGCATGTTTGAGCCACGTGAAGTGCATGTGCACGTAGAGAGAGTATTATATGTGTGATGTTGTGAACACACACGAGCCCATGTCCCGTGAATGCATGTCATGTCATGAGCAATTACAGGAAGAGGGCCATAACTGTTATTAATCAATCAATGACGTCATATATCGTTTCATTTAGGTGCCAATGCACGGTCATGGTAAATAAGTATACTGTGAACCACATAAAAAGCATAAACCAGAGACTTATTATTAGGAGTATGCTCGATTTATATTATTTTTTTTTAACAATTATAAAAATATTGCCTTATTTATATTTTATTTCTTTCAATATTAACAACTCAAGTTTAATTTTTCAAATCAAACAGAAAGGAGGAATAGATCATAGTTGTCAAATTCTAGAGTCAACTTGTAGACTCTTACGAGTTTAAGAGTTTACTTCATTCCCACGAGTTGACTCGGAAGCAAACTTGTTTTTGAGCAAACTCGGAGCGGACTGTGTAAACTCGTAAGAGTCTATGAGTTTACTCTAGAGTTTGACAACCATGCATAAGTGTTCAAAATTAAAGCATTTAAATAATTATAAAAAAACACAAATGTCTTCAAAGAAGCATGTCCAATCCTCTAATAGGATCATCTCCATGAATATCATCACTTTCATCATCATCTCCATCTCCATCATCATCATCAAAGTCTTCCTCAGATTGTGCATCATCATTAGGTTCCACAAAAATTAAATTATCTAGATCAAAAGCTTAAAATAGATATCAAATATGCTATATTAGAAATAGTTAAAACTCAAAATAATACACAAACAAATTTTAAATATGAGAAAGTTAAAAAATTATACATTTTCTTGGTGTTATTAAAGTTTCATTTTATCTTCTCTTTTGCGTTTTCCATCTCCTCAGATATGAAAAGTATAATTCTATTGAATTTCAATAACAAGATTGATCCAACTTCAACATTGTAGGGTCACTTGTTGTGTTTTGTAATAGACTAATATGAAGTATGAACTATGAACTTATTGTCATCTGTTTGCAAATTGATGCATTTTGAATATATTTACTTATTATTCATATTTTTTTTTTTACGAAGTAGACTCTTACGGGTCTACGAGTCGACTCTACAAGTTGACTTGTAGAAGCTTTCACAAATCTGCGTAGACTCTCGATATTGCTTTCACAAATCTGCGTAGACTCTCGATATTGATTAGCTTGGTGATGATATTATGGGAACAATCCACAAAATTGTTGTAGTTTTGTCAAGCGAATGATGTTGCTGAATATCAGTAAGGCCACTGGAAGCACTGTGGGGACAGGTAAAACCACACCAATCTAACTGCAAAATACCAAAATACTTTACTGGTTTTTCGTTAAAATAATCATTTACGCAAGTGAAGGGCATAGGGAAGAAAAAACTCCCATCCACTCATTTATACTTTTGTGCATTTATTACTATTATTTTTCGTGTTTTGTTTCTCTAAATAACTGTTGAGGACTAATTTCCACTGAGTATTTTTATTTTAGGAAATTACAAGTATTTTTATTAGAAACAATCTTATTTTCTTCAAATAAGAATATTATGGATGATAAAATTATTTTTTTGAGTATTTAAATTCAAAACTAAAAAAAGATATATCTAATTGTGTCTCTTAAACATATTGAGAGAAGTTTAGTTCTTTAATCGTATGTATAATTTTTTTTTGAGAGATAAAATTCACTTTAAAATTATTTACACTTTGATATTATTCTTATGATTTTCTAACTACAAAAATATTTTGTTTGGAAAAAAAAAAGAAAACTACTAATTAAATAAAAATAACTCCTTATTAATTGATATGATGTTTCCACTTTGCTATGTTGCTCAATTATGTGCTATTATTGTCTTCTTCCCTTCAAAGTTTTTAGATATGTTTGTGAGTTGTCATCCGTCAGTCAATTCGTTCTAGTTCAGTTTTCTGATTGGTTGAATCGATAAATTTAGGTTCATATATTTTTACAAATTAAAAATGAGTTGAGTCATTGACCATGTAGATATTAAAGCTGATTTCAGCTTACCTTGAGTTAGGTTGGCTTAATTATATAGGTTATTTGTGGTAAAATTAGTTGAAAAATTAATTGGAAGATAAAAAATTATCTTATTAAATTATAATTATTTACTAAAATTAATTGTTTGAAATAATTGAAAAATATAAAATGATAGAAAAATAATAAAATAATTATTTATTTTAAAAAATAACTACAAAATTGAAGATAAAAATAAAGAAAATATAAAAAACTATAAATTAGAAGTTAACATTTTAAAAAAATTACTTCAAATAATATTTTTAAAAAACATTATAAATTACTAAAAAAATTTAATTACCGAACATTCAAACAAGCTTTACCACTAATAAAAAAAATTAAAACTAATAATTAAAATTAAAACCATTTTTAAAAAAGTGACGTTATTAATGTTGAAGTTGTTAAGTGATTTATAAAATTTAATTTTTAACAAATTATTTTATTATTTTTAGGGTAAATTATAATTTTGTTTTCTTAATTTTCTAAATTCACAAGTTTTGCCCCCAAATTTTTAATTATAACATTTGATTTTTTTAATTTTACAAATTAACAAATTTGATTCCTCTATTAGATATTAACTAATAATTATAATTAATAGATTCATTATCTAATAAATTATTTACTTCATCTTTTGAAGTGATCGAGTTTCTCACTTCCCATTTCCCAAGCAAAGGATTGTGTTGAGCAATGTAATATTTCTAATCCAAATCGTAGAAATTTTTCTAAAATATCAATTGGTTTTGTTTTGATGTATAATATATTTTTAAAATGTAAATAATGCTTTAATTGAAAGAATTCATATATTTATTTGAAATATATAATTATTAAAATGTTTTAACAATTAAATTTGTTAAAATTTGGGATCACATGCACACACCTTAATTGTATAAAATTTGATCATTTTCTTTTAAAATAATAATAATAATAATATATGCATTATTGATAATATATTTTTTTAACACGCGAAGATATATTAACTTACACACACACACCGATATATTAATTTACACTGTTATAAGTTATATCATTTTTACTCTATTTAATAATTTATTATTGAATTTGAATTTTTCATCATATAAATCATTTCTACAGATATTAAATTAATTAATTTAAAATAATTTAGTACTTCATAAAATATACATTAAAATTAACAGTATATATATGTATGTTTGAATATATAAAAATAAAAACCATTTATATATTTATAGTCGTTCAAATTTAATAAAATTTTTAAAAATATATAATTGTAACTTAATAATTAATTCAATAAAAAGTATATCTATATAAGATTATCAAAATATTTAAGGCAGTATCTCCTCTCTCCCTCTCTCTGTATAAACACTTTTTTTTTTTCTTTTTTCTTTCTCGAGATGGGCAATTTGGTCACAATGGCAACCAACCCAAATTAAGGGTATTGTGGTTATTGTCGTATAGCGAATGTGATATATCGGAACCAAGTTGGAAGATTTTGATTTAAATGTTTTTCTACTTGAGGACAAGACAAGGGCACATGTTGAGGTAGGGGCCCTTCTTCTTTCGTGGAACCCTTAAAGTTGTGAATTGAGAGGTTGAGGTGCCTCTCCCATCCTCATTCTTAGTTATATTTTTCTGTGTAGAGGAAAAGATGGTCCTTTCCTATTTGTTTTTTTTTTCCCCTTTGTCTAATTACAATACACCCGTTTTTGTTTTTTAAATTATAATTTTAGTATTTTTACATTTTTTGTCACCTGTTTTTTACACCTTAATTATTTGTACATGTATTTTACATTATATTTCTTTCATTTTTTAACCTTTTTCATCAGATTTATTATATTTTCTTTCCTTTCTTCTAGAGTATATTTCTTCTCACTTAAATTACATACACCTCATATTAATTAAATTATTTATATATCTACATTTCTCTCTATCTTTTTCTAAGTGTTTAGTAAGATAATATAAATGTCCATGGATTATATATATATATATATATATATATATATATATATATATATTATCTTTTTCATATACACATTTTAAAAATGCATCTAAAATTAAATAGCTAGCCTTTTATTATCTCAATTTTTGTTAAAATTAAAATATTTTTGGAAAACTTATGCTCCAACAGAAATCAACACCTGAAAGGGAGAAACAATAAAAACAAGGCATTTTCTCTCTTTATCTTTAGGCTTAGGGCACGGACAACATTTTGTCCCCATCTACCCCATCATCTCTATATATACTCACTACGCACAATCATGTTTCTCACCTCATCATCTCTATCTTTCCATGCGGTACCGTGTTTTCTTTGCATCAACGGCTACTATTTTTGAACTTGTCATAATTAGTCTCTATTTCTAATTAGTATCGAATACACACACACACCTTAAACGTAAGTGGTCACTATTTGTTCCACACTATTATGCCTTCACTCTCAGAAGCCTACCGATCCCACCCCGTGCACGTTCAACACAAGCACCCTGACTTAAACTCCCTACAAGAACTCCCCGAGTCTTACACTTGGACACACCATGGCCATGATGATCACACTAATTCCCCTGCTTCCAACGAGAGTGTCCCCGTTATTGATCTCAATGACCCAAATGCTTCAAAGTTGATACACCATGCATGCACAACTTGGGGAGCGTACCAAGTGCTGAACCATGGCATACCCATGAGCCTCCTCCAAGACATTCAATGGGTTGGGGAGACCCTATTCTCTCTCCCTTCTCACCAAAAACACAAAGCAGCTCGTTCCCCTGACGGTGTTGATGGCTATGGCCTCGCTCGCATCTCTTCCTTCTTCCCCAAACTCATGTGGTCTGAAGGCTTCACAATTGTTGGATCCCCTCTTGAGCATTTTCGCCAACTCTGGCCCCAAGATTACGACAAATACTGGTTGGTCTACAAACTCTCTCTCTCTCTCTGACACACACACACACACACATTAATATATCCTCATGCACGTGTTCTCAATATGCTACCTAGTAGCTAACTACTACTATCCCATCTCTCTTCCTCCTTAATGTACTCTTTCTTCTTTGTTTTTCTTTACTAATCTTTATTCTGTTTTAAAAAGACATCTTTGGAAGTTTTTGTTGTGACAATACATGTGGCTTAATTACAAGCACCCAATTTCTTATCCTAATGCAATTAATTAGCAAAAGATCATAATGAGGGGTGTGGACCCACCTTGAAGATTAATTATATTACTAGAGTGATCATGAAAATCTAATGCACCAACACCGAATTGAATGATCAATTTACATATATTTGCTAACATGTTGGAAATCTCTTGGCTAATATGGTCAAACCATGGTGTGATTTTTCCTAACGTTTTTTTTTGTTGTCCTTTTTCTTCAGTGATTTCGTCATGCAATATGACGAAGCCATGAAAAAGCTAGTGGGAAAGCTGATGTTGCTCATGTTGGATTCTCTGGGTATTACAAAGGAAGACCTTAAATGGGCTGGCTCAAAAGGCCAATTCGAAAAGACTTGTGCTGCCTTGCAATTGAATTCATACCCGACTTGTCCGGATCCGGATCGGGCCATGGGTCTAGCCGCCCACACCGACTCCACCCTTCTCACAATCCTTTACCAAAACAACATAAGCGGGTTGCAGGTTCACCGAAAAGGCGTCGGGTGGGTGACGGTGCCACCACTCTCCGGCGGACTTGTGATCAATGTAGGCGACCTCCTCCACATATTGTCGAACGGGTTGTACCCGAGTGTGCTCCACCGGGTCTTAGTGAACCGGATCCAGCGAAGGCTTTCAGTTGCGTATTTATGTGGGCCCCCTCCAAATGTGGAGATATGTCCACATGCGAAGTTAGTGGGCCCAAATAAGCCTCCCCTTTATAAGGCAGTGACTTGGAATGAGTACCTTGGGACCAAAGCAAAGCATTTTAACAAGGCACTCTCAACTGTTCGGCTTTGTGCACCTAGCTAGATGTAAAACAGCCTCACACCAATAGTGAGCAGCAAGTGGGCTATAGATTGCTTTGAACCTTTTGCATGCTCTATTTTGTACCAAACATGAATGAAATACCTTCTTCTTCTTTTTTGCTTAACTGGAAACTTGGTGGTTAATCAATTAGATGTGGTGGGGGTCGATGCCAACAATAAATAAGTTGAAGAGATATATATTTGTTTGGCTCTAAACGGGAGAGAGAGAATACAGGGGATAAGATAGTCTCATACTCTCATCGATGTTTCAATATTTGTCTTTGTATCGAAAGGGACATCGCTATATTGTCCAATATGATTATTCAATTCGACTACAGAACTCGCCAAAAAAACATTTTCTTTCCCGCTTGGTATATATATTTATTTATCTTCATATTATTTTTAGGGTGTTAAGCATTTATGATATATATACTTTTGACTTGTACCTTTATGATGAGAAGGAGTTTGGTCCAAGAACAGATCGCTTAATTATAAAGATCTTAAAATATGCAAGAATCGTTACCCAATTTTCGATGTCTCAGATTTGGAGGAAAACATTTTTAAAGACATAGCCGCCCAATTTTATTTTATTTTTTATACTGCCCAAACCTATGTTTTTAAGTCTCTTATTACTATTGCTTTTATTATTCCTCTGAAAAAATGGATCTAGTTGAAGCCGTATATGTACAAACTACAAAGTGAGGGACATGCATTTATGAGAATCTTACAAAATCACTAGAGAATGGATTCATTCCAGCCAAGTTGTGTTTGCCCACAGAACGATGCATGACTGACATGGTTGCAGTTATAATGAGAGCGACGGAAGTGTTTTAGAATTTAGACGGTAAAATGCATAGGTTTAACATAGATTGGTTTCAATTATAAAATTATTTTTAGGAACTACTTATTACTTAATATGCAATTTTAATTAATGATTAGACATGGATAATTCAGCAACGAAGTTAATTTGTTGTTTCACATAGAGGACCAGGTAAAAGGGAGTTTCAAATTATAATTTTTATGATATATTATACTACAACTATGGAGTGGAGAAAAAAACCAAAAATTTAGATGGAAAAAACGTCATCAATTATACTAGTATATGAAAAGAAAATACTCTTAAGAAAATCAAGGTATTAACTTGGCAAAGTGAAACTCTCGGGAATGAAAATAGAGCTAATAAACTTTTTTGTCTTTACTCCTGCATTCGATCAAAGTAGTCTAGTATTTTTCTTCTCGGGCAAGATAATGGCAGAGGGAAAATGGATGAACGACAAATGGGGAGACAGCAAAAATTAGGTTTTGAGATGATGATGGGCATTATTGTATTTTTATGCTCTAAAAAAAATTCCTGCTTCGCGAAAATCGTGATTCCCGCTGACCCACCTTATCCTTAAGAAAATGTTTAGTTAGGAAATATAACTAAAAAACATTTTTAAAATGTTATAATTTTTTTAAATATCAAATATGGAAATATGAAATTTCTAAATTAATATTTCCAATAAACTTAAAAAATAGTTTAAATGATTATGCACTAATTATTTTTCCGATAAAAAATCATCATTTCAATGATTTTTAAGATAATTATTATAACAGTCAATAAATTTATCATATATAATAATTTATAATTAAATGATAATATAAAATATTTTTTTAATATCATTTTTATAAAAAGTTAAATAAGGGAGCTATTTTAGTCCATATATAGTTGTTTCATTGGAGGTAAGGACAACAATAGAGCCACGATAGCATGAGAACCCTCCATGAAGAGAGTACCTACAAAGATATATACTTTAATACTGAAGTAAATATTATCTAACGTGTGAGTTAAATATGGTTGGAATGTATCTAAAGGCATGAGATTTCTTATATATATAGCATTAAAATGACAAGAGAAACAATTAATTAAGTGGTTATCATGAGTTATAGAATAGGTGTATTAATTCATTTAAATTTATATACATAAAATTTAATTCATTTTATCCTTTTAATTTATTTTATTTTCTTCTTGTATGATTTTTTTTTTCTAGATATATGGAAGTATTTTTCATAGGACTCTTTTTTCCATACATACTCAAACTTGAGATGTTATTTAAGGAAAATCAAAGATGAAAAATCATTTGTTAATTATTTTTTATGTGCTTATTGTATTTTTTTTTTCAAATTAACTCATAATTAATAAATATTGAAAAAAAATAAATAGCTTTGAATTATTTATTTATAAATCACCAGCATATGAATATAGATGTTGAGTATATTTAAAATATAAGGTATATAATCATAATATTTGTCATAATAATTTAAACAATTAATTTAGCTTAAGCTAACTTTGCATATATTTGAATTAGGCTAATAGTTGTCCTTTTCCAATTCCAATAATTGATCAGTACGTTGTTATCACTTATTAATTAATTTTTAGAATAGAATAAAATGAAATAATACTAGAATTCATTATTTAAATAATTCAAAATAAGATTTAGAGTAGGATATAAATGATGGGCGCATTTAATATCATTTAACACCCCCATTCCATTAAAAAAGAAGTCAATTTCTATAAAAAAAGATTCTATTCCATTCATTTTAATCTTTATTAAATAATATCATCCAAACATATATATCCTGCAGACAACGCCCTTTCTATAATACAGCTTCTCACACTTTAAGCGACAAAATAACAATTCGTAGATAATTGATGGGCGTGGTAGATAAAGAAACAAATAAGTTACCAGCTTCATGTATTATTATTATCTTTTACTCCAAAATAATGAGAAACAAACTCGCGGGAATAATTCTCAATCATTTGGGTTATGAAATCATTGTCTAAACATAAAGTTGTTACTGTCTCTCTGCAACCACGTGTTGGTGGCTAGCTAGCAAGTTAAAGCTTATCATGGGGAATTGAAGTGCCTATTTTTACCACTCTTCACACACACACATATATCTTCTTCATATCGTTGTTCAATTTGCATATGCATCTTGTCCCTACGTCTGTGTTGTTGGGGTCTTCACCATGTTAATTTATTCAACCTGCATTGCATGCCCGTCCTAAAGTTTCTTTCTTTCTAATCATTTTCTTTATTGAATATATAAAATGAAGCATTTATCCTCTATCTTAAAATAAAACCACAGAGAGAAATGTATTTATATGTTCAGTGGTGTGAACCTTCGAGGATTGAGGACACGTACCGATGAAGGATCAGAGGCAACGGATATCGACGTTGTGGTGGGCAGGGGGAGGGGGATCAAAGACAATTCATGACCATGGAAGCGAATAATATCCTAGTTTTACGTGGACCCTTTTCTTTCTTCTTTTTATTATTCTATGAACCTTCACGTAAACCTTCATTCAAAGGGAAATTTTGTTAAACAGACAGGATTCCAAGGGACTGATGACACCTATTGGTAAAAAACCAATTAACACAATCAAAATTGAAAAACTATGAAAACTCATATTTAACTTGATATTGACACCTTTTTATTTATGCTAGAGAAAACTTCAATAAATATTCATTATCACACCGAAGGATGTAATTTTAGTAGTCAAACTTTTTTTTTTCCTTGTATCACTATACAATTCATCCATGGAATTATAAAATTAATTTGATGATAAAAGAAGAAAAGAAAATCATAAATTTAAATCTTTCCATAAAAGAATTAATAATTAATTACTAACATCATTTGTCGATAATAATAAAAATGTATACAAACTTAAAAGCGTGGAAGATTTGTGTGATCCAAAAATTTCATTTCCACTTTGTTTGTACCAAAAAGAGTAAAATTCATACATTTTTTCCTTTCCTTCATTTTAAAGAAGTCAAATTTAAATAAAATAAATAATTTTTCTGTGAAGAAAAACATATTTAAGTTCATTGCTATATTTAACTGTGCTAGTTAAGTATTGCACTTAGGGACAATAATTAAGAAATTAAAAGTGATTTTTTAATTAAAATTCATAGCATTTAATGCTATAATACAATATATCCAACCATATAATTTTGATTAATAAACTTTTCTATTTATTAATTTCTTCTTCATCATCATTATATATATATATATATATATATATATATATATATATATATATATATATATATATATATATATATATATATATATATATATAATACTCTTAGTTAACCATTAAAACCAGTTATTATATATCTTCCTCCTTTTATTCTAGAGCAAAGAAAACGTAGAAAAGTAACCGATAAGGAAATCTTGTGAAGTTACTTGCATGCGTCATAATTGAAGGAAAAGTGATCTATTTCCAGATATTTGTACGTATTTTGTTATGAATGGAGTGTAGGATCAGGTGCTGTAAAACTATATCAACTTCTGAACTTGTCAACAATCTTTTCACGGGTTAATTATCTTTGTTATCGATTGTAATTAATTGTTCTCATTAATTCCGCGCGGATCATGAATTAATGTTGATTACACATTAATTAGTAGAGTGATGTGAACTATTCCATCAAATGATTAATGAATACTAGCTTCCAACTCATAATGACCGAATGCAGCTAACCAATTTTATGATTCTTAATTAATTAATATGAGTTATATATTATATTAAATATTTATATTAGTTATTTATATTTAGATGAGTTTAATATAAAACGTTCTAATTCAATGAACCCATTAGATTGTGAACATAAAATTGATATGGGTTTGATGAGCAGAAACTGATTTGACTCATTAGGGGATAATAAGAATCCTATATGTTAAAACCTAAGGCATGTTTATGGTCTCCAAGATACCAAATCAAGAAACAGTTTCTCCTCTCTCATCTGGAGAGAAAATGAAGGTCCCATAAGGAAGAAGGTGATTTAGTTGAGAAAGGTTATTAAACCAATTGTTCGTGACCGCTGTAAGATTTCGCTGCGTGTTGATCAAGCTCTATAGATCCAGGTATTCCTTAAAACCTCTTGATAATCTGACGTAATGTATTTTGATGCTCATTTGGTATTTTATAAGGTTTATTAAAATTTCTCAACAAGTGGTATCAAAGCCACCATTACTGTTAGATTATTGAGATTTAAAGTTGTTTGATATATATTATATCTAGATCGTTTTAGTTGTATGAACCCTAATTTTATTTTGGGGAGAAACTATTTCGATCAATAAAATTGTAAAATTCGTAAATTTCTGTGTTATGGTCGTAAAGTTTTTCTTTTTTTTTTTCAAATAAATAAAAGGCCTTTGCATTTGATTTACGGGTTTATGCACAGTTTTTTGTTTATGTCGCGTGTGCTTGCATATTATTCTATTTGGGATAAAGGTTCTACGTATTCGGCGTTGGTTTTCTTGAACAATATATATTTCGTGAGCAAGAAAGTTTTTTTTTTTGTTTTATACATATAAAGTTTACGAAAACTCTTTACGTCGAATACAAAGCCACAGGGACTTATATTTTTATATAAGGTTGTTGAGTCTTTGGTAAGTGTACCAAATCGCTCTAAGTAATATTTCTCGGAAGTCCGAGTATCGTTTCCACAGGGATTTTGTTGCACTTTTATGGAATACTTTTCAATTTGTGAGCAAGAAATAGTAAAGACAGAAATAAGCGCAAGAGTAAATTGCTACTACTAGATCAAATAATTTAGAAAGATAATTAATGAAGATACCGAGACCGGACAAACCTAATTGGCCTACGATGCATGAAATTATGATTGTTCATTACCAATGTCGTTGAATAAGTTCTATCCACATCTGTTAATTTTACTTACCCCTAATGCCTCACGATGACAAGCCTATTTTAACTACCTATCTCTCAAATGCCTTTGTGAAGATTCAATAGTTAAAATGCATTAAGGTTGAATTCTAGATGTTGCTAAATGTATGGGCATTGGGCCATCATTCTATGCCTAGCAATGGTAGCCCGACAATTCTTTTCTTTATTTGTTCTATTAGGTGTTACCCTTTCCCAAGCGTATAACCCTTAAAACTGATGCATGCATTGCCTTTTAAACCCTTCTTAGGAAATACCCTCTCCCGAGCGAATAAAACCTAAAAGAAATTTAAGACATAAATGCAAGATAAAAAGAAAAGAATTAGAACATAAAACTTGGAAGGAATTCTCTTTGCATTGATAACTCTTGAAGTACACCATACATCGTTGGCTTTTTAGGCCTGTCAGGCCCTAGCTAGGGGATTAGCCACTCATGGCCATTGAGCGGCTTTACAACTGGGGGTGAAAGAAAGAATGGATAGGAAAATAAAGAATATAGAGAGAAAAGGGAGAGCTCAGGCTTGGCATGCTGAGAGAAGTGCTTTGAAACGAGGTGTACGTTCTCCCTTGGCTTAGATCTCTATTTATAGGTGCAGAAATGGGCTTTGGGCCTTCGTAGGCGTGCTTAGCGCGACACCTTGCGCTTAACGCGTTCAGATCGTGCGCTTAGCACGTGCTGTAGGCTTAGCATGTGCTTCTGTTGGATCGCGCGCTTGGCGTGTGCCTCACGCTTAGCGCGCGTAATGAATCCTACATCCTTGTGCTTAACGCCTCGCTTAGCGCTTGTGCTGCCTTGCACGCTTAGCGCGTGACGCGCGCTAAGCACCTGTACTGGATTGGGCCTGCTTCAGATTTTCTTTTTTTTCTTCAATTCCTGCAGCCTTTTTGTTTGTTGTACCTTCAGTTTTCATATCTGTGGCAAAAAATTCAAACTTAATTATTTTTTTAACATTTAATCACAAATAACTGCTAAATAATTAATTTTAAGCCAAAATTTGACTGATTCTCTACTATTAATTCACAATTATTTAGTAGTTATCAAAGGTCATTGTGTGTGATTTGTGAATCTATATGTATGCCATTATCATGATGTTTTATACGTGGCACAATTTTCATATATATATATATATATATATATAGGTATATATATATATATATATGTATATATGAATATGTAATAAGACAATGATCTTTTGTCTTATATGAATAATTTATTGTTTTTTTGTCAACTACTTTTCCTTCGTGAATCAGTGATAGGCTAATAGTTTATGATATTCTTGTGGTTAGTATAAATTTGTGATAGTACCGTGATATGCTCGTTTCGGATGTGTAATTAGTTTACCATGATGTTGTTTTCAAATATTTACTGCTATCATAATTGGGTGCAAATTTAACCATTACGAATCCTTTCCATTTATTTGCGTGTCCGGTAATTTTAATTAAATTGATTGAACCATTATGTTATCAAAGTAACCTCTATTGTGTAAATTGATTTAATTGAATTGCATGGATGTTAGTATGGAATTATTTATGCGAATTGTGCTCGGCCCAAAGGAAGACACAATTTGGCCAAATAATAACATACCTGCGATGATAAATATGTGACAATTATAAAGTTTTTTTTTTCATGTGAATAATAGTCGGTCCAAAGAAAGACTATTATTTGACAAAACTAATTGTCAATATTTGATCATTGCGTTGAGAGTACCAATTACAAATTGAAATTCTGATACTAGGGACAGATGTCGTACAGGATGTCACGACATCACGCTTCAGAACATGCAGATTATATTTGACAGTGTGTACAGTTTAAACAAGAAGATAACACAAGAGAATTGTTAACCCAGTTCGGTGCAACCTCACCTACATCTGGGGGCTACCAAGCCAGGGAGGAAATCCACTAAAATAGTGTTAGTTCAAGGTCTAACAGCCACTGTTTACAACCTTCTCACCTAACCACTACCCGTGCAATCTCTACCTAAGAGCCACTCTTAGATATGAGAACCCCGCTCACTCCCTCTCAACCACACTCCCGTGTTTACAAATAAATCAAAGACACACCAGAGATCAACTCTGAACAAAAGGGATCAACCCTACACACTAGAGATCAACTCTACACACACAGGTCCAACACTTGATGTTAGGATAACATCAAGGTGGCTCACAAAACACTCAAGTCCCAAAACTCACAAAATAACCCTTCAATCCCGGACTTGGTACAGAACTCGTGCAGCCTCCATGTTTATATAGCAATGTGCGTTTCTGGGCTGCAACGGCTTGTGCTGGAGGAGATCTATCATTCTTCCTGAAAATCTGCAGTTAAAGAACTAAAAGATACAGTTTGATCTTTTAGTTTTTATCTTTAATCTTTAATCCCTGAACGAACTCTTCTACTTTGAAATTCGAACTTTAATTATCTTTTAATTCGTTCCAGAAGATAGATCATCTTATCTCTTGCTAACTGCACAATAGTCTGTTAAAGATATAACAGATTTATGTGTCCAGTATTTTCGGGCAAGATGTCAGGACATCGTATCCGACATCGTGGATCCTGCAGCTTCAATGCTTCATTTGACATTTTATCTTGACTTATGCATTGTGCAGCAACTCCAGTATTTTCGGGCAGGATGTCAGGACATTGTATCCGACATCGTGGATCCTGCAACTTCAATTCTTCATTTGACATTTTATCTTGCCTTGTGCATTGTGCAGCCCGATCTTATTCCTTGACATAACGTTGGACATCATGTGCAGCAACTCCAGCTTTCCTTCATTGTCTAAGTGCTTATGTTTTAACAAAATCTTAGCCAATCTTTTAAAACTCCGTAGAGCTAAGCACTAACACAAATTAATTTATTTGTCCAAAGACTAGAATTAATGTTGTGCTGAGTATCTTGTGATGGATCTATTATGGGAAATATTTGCATGTCTTGTTATATATACTTTATATGATTTGCTTGATTATTTGTGAACATGTTATTAGTTTTTGTTCTCTCTTTAGTTAACATTGTCAGTGCTGCAAATGTTACTGCCCAAGTGAATTCTATCCCAATGCTGAATGGGACAAATTTTAAGGTCTAGAAGGAAGCTGTAGAAATTGTTCTTGATTGTATAGATTTGGACTTGGCACTGAGAATGGAACAATCCATTTTCACTCTGGAAACCTCTAATGAGGTAAAAATTGAGAAGTGAGATCAGTCCAACTGAATGTGCCTTATGATCATGAAGCTCTCTATTTCAGAGGTGTTTCAGGACTCTATTTCTGAGGGGCAAAGTGCAAAGAAATTCCTTGAAAAAATTGAGCAATACTTTGCCAAAAATGAAAAAGGGGAGACGATTAACCTTTTGGCTAAACTCATCTCCATGAAGTATAAAGGCAAAGGGAACATAAGGGAGTACATTATGGAGATGTCCAATCTCGCATCAAAATTCAAGTAACTTAAATTAGAGCTTGGTGAAGACTTGCTCGTGCACTTGGTTTTAATCTCTCACACTTTGGGCAATTCAAAGTGAGCTATAACACTCAGAAGGACAAATGGTCCCTCAAGGAGCTTATATCTCACTGTGTGCAAGAGGAGGAGAGGCTGTAAAGAGATAGGACTGAAAATGCTCACTTGACTTCGACCTCTCAGAATAAGAAAATGTAGAAGACTAGGTGCTGCAGAAGGGACTTCTCAACAAAAGAAACAAAAGAAGGATGAGAAATTTACCTGTTACTTCTGCAAGAAGTTGGGACACATGAAGAAAGAGTGTCCCAAGTATGCCGCATGGCGTGTGAAGAAAGGTAAATTTCATATTCTAGTTTGTTCTGAAGTTAATTTGGTTTTTGTACCTAAAGATACTTGGTGGGTAGATTCTGGTGCTACTACTCACATAAGTATGACTATGCAGGGTTGCCTATGGAATCGACTGCCAAGTGATGATGAAAGGTTCATCTTTATGGGTGATGGCAAGAAGGTTGCAGTGGAAGCTATTGGAACTTTTAGATTACAATTAAAAATTGGATTTTATTTGGATTTATTTGAGACTTTTGTTGTACCGTCTTTTAGATGGAATTTGATTTCTATTTCTAGTTTGGACAAGTTTGGATTTTCTTGTTTATTTGGAAATAATAAAGTTAGTCTCTACCAAAATTCAAATATGGTTGGTTTTGGTTCTTTAATTGATAATCTTTATATGCTTGATGTTGTTAGTTCCTATAATGAAATACTACAAATAAGTTCATGTGGTACAAAACGAAAGTTGAATGAGAATTCAGCCACCTTATGGCATAAGCGTTTAGGCCATATCTCTAAATAGAGAATTAAGATATCTGTGTTGAATGCATAAAGGGAAAACGAACAAACATAAGGAAATTAGGTGCCGAAAGAGCTAAAGACATCTTAGAACTAGGGCATACAAACATTTGTGGTCGTTTTCTTACAACTTCTTGGAATGGACAACAATATTTCATTACGTTCATAGATGACTACTCTAGATACGGTTACCTATATTTGATACATGAGAAGTCCCAATCCCTCAACGTTTTTAAGACTTTCAAGGCTGAGGTTGAACTTCAACTTGGAAAGAAAATTAAGGCTGTCAAATCTGACCGAGGTGGTGAGTACTATGACAAATATGATGGATCAGGAGAACAACGCCCAGAACCTTTTGCGCTTTTCCTCAAAGAATGTGGAATTGTTCCGCAATACACTATGCCGGAAAAACCTAGCATGAATAATGTAGCAGAACAAAGAAACCAAACTCTTAAGGATATGGTGAGAAGTATGATTAGTCATTCTTCTTTGCTAGAGTCACTTTGGGGAGAAGCTTTAAAGACCGCAGTTTACATCCTTAATAGAGTTCCAAGTAAAGCAGTTAACAAAATCCCTTATGAACTTTGGACTGGTAAAAGGCCAAGCATTAAACATTTGCACATTTGGGGTTTTCCGGCTGAAGCATGGACTTATAGGCCACATGAAAGAAAGTTGGACTCAAAAACAATTAGTTGCTATTTTGTTGGCTATGCTGAACGCTCTCGGGGCTATAAATTTTACAATCCCACCTTAAGATCCTTTTTTAAGACAGGAAATGCGAGATTTCTTGAGGAAGTTGAGTTTGGGAAGGAAATGAACATAAGTTCTTGTACAAAGTTGGTATTTTGTACATGTTCGGCATTGGTATTTTGTACGTGTCTGACGTTGGTATTTTTGTTTTATACATATAAGAACATAAGGAATTTTGTCTTTGAGGAAGAACCTGTTATTTATAGTGATCAAGTCCTCGTACCTATTACTGTTCAAGACACAACTCTAGTAATAAAAGACAATGTTCAAACTATTGACATTGTTCCAGAACAAGACAACAATAAGGTTCTCCCTCAAATACCTTTAGAGAAACCTCAACAACCTCAAGAAGTGCCATTAAGGAGATCCATTAGAGAGAGGAGAAATGCAATCTCAAATGATTATATTATATTTCTCCAAGAATATGAGGATGACATTGGTTTAACAGAGGATGATCCAATCAACTTCTGTCAAGCTATGTGCAGTTCTAACTCTAAAAAATGGATTGACGCCATGAAGGATGAGATGAAGTCTATGAAAGATAGTGAAGTTTGGGATCTAGTCGAATTGCCTGAAGGTGTGAAACCTATTGGTTGTAAATGGATATTTAAAACCAAGAAGGATTCAAAGGGTAATATTGAGAGATATAAGGCTCTTCTAATTGCTAAAGGCTTTACTCAGAAGGAAAGCATTGACTATAAAAAAAATCTTTTTTCCAGTATCTTCAAGGGATTCTTTTAGAACTATAATGGCACTGGTAGCTCATTTTGACTTAGAGCTACATCAGATGGATGTCAAGATTGCATTTCTAAATGGTGACGTTGAAGAAACGATTTATATGGTGCAACCAGAAAACTGTGTTAGGTGACTCAAAGTCCATGGTATGCAAACTAAAGAAATCCATCTATGGTCTCAAACAAGCTTCCCGTCAATGGTATTACAAGTTCCATCAAGTCATTACCTCGTATGATTTCAAGGCAAATGTAGTTGATGATTGTGTATATCATAAGTTCAGTGAGAGTAAATACATATTCTTGGTATTATATGTCGATGATATATTGCTTGTTAGCAGAGATATAGGCTTCTTACAGGAGACTAAGAGATTTCTAACAATTTTTTTTTGAAATGAAAGATCTTGGGAAAGCTTCTTTTGTGTTAGGTATTAAGATACTACGAGATCGCTCTCAAGGTATCCTAAGGTTGTCATAAGAGAGCTATATCGATAAAGTACTTGATAGATTCGACATGAAAGATAGTAAACCAGGAGATACCCCAATAGCTGAAGGAGACAAATTCAGTCTCAAACAATGCCCCAATTATGACCTTGAAAGAACTGAGATGCAGAAGATTCCCTATGCGTTAGCAGTAGGAAGTCTGATGTATGCTCAAGTTTGTACTCGTCCCGACATAGCATTTGTTGTAAAAGTTCTGGGCAGATACTTGAGTAATCCTGGATTGCAACATTGGAAGGTAGTGAAACGCGTAATGCATTCCTTAAAGAGAACAAAAGGCTACATGCTCACTTATCAGAAGTCTGACAATTTGGAGATCATCGGGTACTCATACTCTGATTTTGCTGGATGTCAAGACAGCAAACGCTCCACTTTTGGATACATATATATGTTGGCTGGAGGAGCTATCTCTTGGAAGTTTGCTAAACAGACTCTTGTAGCTTCTTCAACCATGGCTGTGGAGTTCATTGCTTGTTTTGGGACATCTAATCATGGGATATGGCTGCGAAACTTTGTCACTAGTTTGCGTGTGGTCGATGGCATTGAAAGACCATTGAAAATTTATTGTGACAATAACTCTATAGTTCTTTACTCCAACAACAATAGGAGTACCGCCAAGTCAAAATTCATTGACATCAAGTTTCTGGTTGTGAAGGAAAGAGTTCAGAATAGGCAGATTTTCATAGAACATATAAGGACTGATTTCATGTTAGCTGACCCACTTACTAAAGGTTTGGTACCTAGAGTTTTTCATGAGGACACTGCTCATATGGGTGTAGTTCCTAATAATACCTTAGTTTAGTGGGAGTCCCATTTATGTTTTATATCTTATGTTTTCCAGATATTTGTATTGTTTGGATTTTCTGCAGAAATAAAATTGATGTTTATCATTCTATTATAAGCTTGTTTTGTGTGCAATATTTGTATTGCACTTTGGATTGATCTCTATAAAGAATAAAGTTTGGACTAGTTAGAAATAAACATGATTAAGATCACATTGTATATAATTTCCATGCCGTTTATCCATATTTGATCTATGTCATCGAGTATGAGTAATAGTGGTGATCGTTGTGGCTTAGTCACACTGAATTGTGATGAAAACTGCAGTGGTTTCCTGTTGCTATATGAGATAGACCAAATTGTATAAAAGGAGTCTAAAAGTAAATAACATACGGTTGCGCGCCTAAAGAATTTTGTAATATAAATGTCTAAGGTTAATATGAAGCCTAAGTAGGAGATTGTTAGAAATTTTATAATTCCTAATTAATTAATATGGACTACATATTATATTATAACATTTATTAGTTATTTATATTTAGATGAGTTCAATATAAAGTGATCTAATTCAATGAGCTCATTAGACTGTCAACAGAAAATTGATATGGGCTTAATGAGCGGAAACCAGTTTGGCTCATTAGGGGATAATGAGAACCCTAATAGGTTAAAACCTAAGGCATGGTTATGTTCCCCAAGACACCAAATCAAGAAATAATTTCTCTTTTCCCCATCTGAAGAGAAAACGAAGGTCCCATAAGGAAGAAGGTGATTTGGTTGAAGAAGGTCATTAAATCAATTGTTCGTGACCGCTGTAAGATTCCGCTGCGTGTTAATCAAGCTTTATAAATTCAGATATTCCTTAAAACCTTTTGATAATCTGACATAATGTGTTTTAATACTCATTTAATATTTTATAAGATTTATTAAAGTTTCCCAACAGTAGCTAGCTTAATATGCAGATTAGACTACCGCCACACCAGTGTTTCACTCTCTTGTTGATAAAAAAGAAATGGTGCATAAAATTGATTAATTGGTGGCACACCAGGATATATAATGGTACATTAATTCCTATAGAAACTTCTCCTCAGTTCAAGATTTTTGGATATATGTGTTACTATCTTATGAATGAGTTGTATGATCTATGTAACTAACCTTATTCAGTGGATAAGACTTTGTTATTTTACTCTTAAGTTCAATTTAATTAGTTTTAACTACTCTGCTAGCTGTGTGAATTGCACTGCTGCATTAATTAACTACAGTACTAAGCTTAGTGTGGAGTGCAAGTTGATGATCCTGCAGCTAGCATATAGGTTAAAAGTACTGTTTGTTATATTCTCAAATTGGAGTTAGGCACAACACGATATGCTAGCAGTACTACAAAACAAAAGACATAAAGACACAGAACATGATATGAACGCATGCTTGAAAAATACATTAATTAATATGAAAATTGTATATGTGCATGTCTTTTGGAAGGTGCAAAATAAGAAGCACAAAAAGCTGATTTTCTTAATTTTTATAAGTATTAGGTGTTGAACTAGTTTGGCCATAGTGTATGATTGACACACGTCGGTCAAGCTTGAATAAGATGAACATTTTAATTTCTTCAAGTGTTGGCGTGGTTTCATTTAGTTCAGAGAGAGCCTACGTAATAATGAAAACATACAAGAGCTTGAAATTTTGAGGCGTTTCTAATTACTGTGGTATGATTAAGGGGTTTGTGACGCAAGGTGCATGATTTAATTAATTAGTTTATCTTTATCCTAAGGACTCCATGATGATGATTGAAGTGCATGCCTCAAAGCGAAGGACGGCTAAATCCCAACTTTGAACAAATAATTGGTGACTCCGTGAGAAGAGAAGATTGTGGTGAAGTTTAGTAGTTGTGTTTCAATATGGGCGAAATGTTTAGGAAATCACAATTATAGTTGAACTGATTCTAGTTTTGTTGCTACCTTGAGCTGCATTATGCAATGCCAATTATAAATTATACCACGGGACTAAATATGCGACTCTTTCCAATGAACCCAAATCAAGATTTTGTCAAATATCAGAATCAAGCAATATCCGAATCAATCTGAGTCACATCAACTATAGATCATTTAAGCTAGATTTGAGTTGCGATTTTTTGAATGAGATGTTTTACTTACACCAATCGAATAAGACCAATGTTCCTCATCAAACCTGTCAGCACGGCTTCAATTTACACCTTTTCAATTAATTCATATAATTAATTGACGTGTGAAGTCCAAAGTCACCTTGAGAGGAGGATCAATGATCTGATACCTACCTCTTTTTTGATCCCACCACACGAGAAGCAAAGCTATATATGAATATCATATAGCACTCGGTGTCAAAATTAAGATAATAGTATTAATGTATAAATAAATGGACTGACTTCTTTTTCCTTAGGTCAATGTCTTTTCAAATTGTGAATGACTACTATACCTTTTTGATCTATGATCGGTATTATAATAATAATAATAATAATTATTATTATCTTAATCTTATCAATTTGATTGAGAGGTACCCCTCTTAATAAAGAAGGCTCAACCTCCCTGGGTCTATATTTGACTTCAAAGTTCCAAAAAAAGCATATCATTTTCAATGATTAGGATACCGCACGGGCTGGCTCTTAATTGGAAGCAAAGGCCATTACTGGTTTTTTCTAATTTTCATATCTTACCCTGTTTTGACTTCCTTTCTCTTTAGGGTTTAATATGTTAAAATATGAGACGTCCGATTAATCCCGTTGCACCTAGGTAATAGTTTCAATTGTTACTTGTTAGATTAGAGTTAACGATATGATTTAGTTAAATTTAGGATCTAACTAACGTACTAAAGATTAGTATTGGAGATATGCAGTTCTAACACAGATTCTATATTCCTCGTTTAAGCGTACTATTTAATAGTAGACGTGACAAAGTAGTCTCTACCTTATAATAATAGACTAGTGAATTATCATAATGAAGATCGAACTCTAAATCCAATATATTATCTACATTAAATAAAACTTTAAATGAATTATAGTATTTGAGTTTTATTTTCACCGCAAATGAATTATCTAATAAAACTTTTAAGTTAAAATTTCTATGCCGTCGTTAAAAATATTACTATAAAACCTTCATAGCTTATTATTTTCAGTAATCGCAAACAAAATGGTTTAATTGACGCTGATTAAAGGTATGAATATCTTCTGGATTTCCGCGGAGACGGACCACACAGCTAAAAACTAAAAAGTATGCATAATGATTAACTAAAGCTATAAATTAGGAGCAGTGTATTTTCTTGCATGGAGACCAAAAAACAAGACAACATGTTCTAGCTATTCCTATACCGTAAATGGGATGGATTATATCAGTTAACTAATGCTATGTAAAGTAAAAGCAGAACAAGTGGCTGATATAGTGATATATATGGTCAAAAACACAAAGCCACTAATTTCATCAACGAAAAACATGGGGAAATGGTAGACAAAGTGCTGAAATTTTGCTAATTTTTGAACCGACCGTACAAGGAATACTGGAATCTCATTTGTAAGTATATAATGAATTAAAATACACTCAAAAAAATTAAATTATGAAAACATTTGACTAATAGAATTGATGATTTTAATATTAATATAATATTTTTATTTTTAAATCAAAATAAGTATTATATTAATAAGAGAAAACATAAACAAAATTAAGGAAAAGATAAAAATATCTTAAAAAAGAAAATAAAATCATGAATGATTAAATTTAATAAATTAAGTGAGCTAAAAATTAATATATTTTATATTTAATAATTAATTTATATATAATAAATTTAATTATATAGTATGTGTTGGGTTGGGTTTAAAAAATAAAATTCATTACCTAATTCATTTACTATTCGATCTTAATTGGGTGAAGTTAAATTTAATATGAACATTTAAAAAATTTAACATAATAAACTGGGGTTGGGTAAGTATATTTGGGTTGTGAACACCCTTATAGAAAAACTTGAAGAAAGAACATTATGTCTAAGAAAATCACATGTAGTCATTGTAGGATAGTGATAAGTATTTCCACCTGTCATGCGGACGACCTGGGTTCAATCCCCGGCAACGCCCTTTTTGTTGTCATTTTTTGTGATTTCCGAGTTCTCTTTGAATGGGCGAATGTGTTCTCTTATTTTTAGTTTGGTGTAAAAAATGAGCCTACCACTAAATAATGTTACAAAAAGTGAGGCCCAATTAAAACAAAATTCCAATTCATCAGTTGGATTTGATGTTTACAATTCATCATTTGTTGATGGTTTCGGGTAAGGTGCACTTGGAGTGGATTGGGTATCTGCGCATGGTTTTTTGTGAGGCAAAGTGAGAGAGGGGTGTTTTTTATATGAACCGTGATAGGGGTCTATTTTGATGTTCCTTGGTTACTTAGTATTTCATATTGCCATATTAATATTTTGTAACCTTGATAGTAGAAAGTTTTTGTTTTGGGATATGTTGAGCAACATCTGTTAATAGGTTTGGGCACCCTTTGTACGCCACTTACATCTATACACGTTCTCATTTTGCTGATTAAAAAAAAATCTTTTAAGGAAGGAGAAGAGCAAAAGTAAACTAATTGGCACGATGGACATTGATTCATTTGTTTTTGTTTTATTAAGAGATATACATATGAGAAATTATTTAATTGTGTGTGTACCTGTGTTACATAAACAATTTCTCTACATTCCGTTTACTCTTCTACAAATTTTTAGATACTCTTCTCAAATTATTTATTCTAAGTGCAGGAACTGCGTACTTTAACGTCCTGCAAATCATTGTATAGATTTAGAGTTAACCGCGAAATATATATAACCGAGAGTTGAAGACACTTTTTATGTCATACTCTTATTTTCTCTGCTCACATCGGCATAATGGATAATCTTCTTACAGTGTTTAATTTGTGTATTCTCCAAGTCCAATGGAGTTATAAAAAAAAAAAATAGCAGATGTTGGTGTCTCAAAAACATATTCTTAATGTAAGATTACTTTATTCGAGGAGTAGATTTTGCCTCATCATGTAGCATTGGACAATCTTCTGCTTTATGTTTTGAGGTTCCAAAATTCCATTAGCACTATCTAAGTTGATGATAACATCTTTACTCTTGAGAGACACCTTTGTTTCTGTACTAACTTAAATTTTGTCCACATAGTGACCCCTCCATAGGGCTTCAATTTGCCATGCAAAATTTTGTTCAAAACCAACTCATTAATTCAACATGGATGTCTTCCTGTGCTACCAATTAACATCAATATTTTTCATCTGATTGGACCTAGAAGATTAAATCTTGAATATATAGGAGTGCTCTGCATAAATTATATCAAATGAAACAACGTTGCTATGAACCTGCAAAATGTAGGGAAAAAAAAAAAAAAAAAGAAACACTCACTCAACTAATAGTCTACTTCCAGTTTATCTATTGATATTTCTTTAGATGATGAGTTGGTCAATGTGTATAGAGTACGCCTAACTTCATCCAAAATATAATTGTGTACTGAAGTAAACCTTTCCAAAAGTGTTTTATGCAACTATCCCGAAGACACTGAAACTTCTTCCGTGTTTCTTTCGTTGTTAAGGACATGAAAGAGTACAATCAACTATAAAAAAAATGACAAAACAACTGGCGATAAGAATTTTAAGTATCTTGCCTTCCCACCGTGTCAATTATGGGATAACTGTATGGATGTTTGCATCAAAGGCACTGGACTTGTATACTGCATCTGATATAAGAAAGTGGATGGGAGATTTTGATGAAATTAGAAATGTTGCCAACTTGCCATATATGCTGCAAGGGCTGGGCCAATGATTCAACTTTTCCAGGGAGACAGTGAGTGTTGGCAGACATAGAATTGAAATTATCCCTAATATAGAACTAAGAAGAGGTGAAATCAAATACTGTTTCTCTGAGTGCATTGGGAAGATATCTGCTGAATTGGCTCAAAAAGTGGCTAAGAAATGTGGTTGTAGGGATAATATTCCATCTGCATTTCAAATCATATATTGGTGGGTATAAAGGTTTTGTTGCTATTGATCCAACTTCATCAACTAAACTGTCCTTAAAAAAGAGCATCATGTACAAGTACAAATTAGAAAACACAAAATTCAATGTTTTGGCATGGAGCAAATGCAAACCTTGTTAACTTAATCGCCAAAAAATCACCCTCTAGTCCACACTTGAGTTCAAGAATCAAGTCTTCAGAAAGAAACAAAAATGATATCAAGGAAGTGGTTGAAGATACTAGACTTGATGTCTTCAGGAGAGATTACAAACATTTTAAGGGAAATGCTCATTTGTGGTTTTCATCCAACTAAGGAGACATTTCCTTCCATGATGTTGTAAACATTGAAGGAAAATGACAGGAATTGCAGCTCAAGACTAGGATATTTGTTAAGAAAGGCATAACAATGTTAGGATGATTAGATGAAACTAGGAAATAAAAATATGGAGATGTTTGTGGAGATATCTCACTAAAGAAATAAGCAATTTCATGCTATTGCCTCTCTTTCTTCTAACAGATATGGAGCAAACAAAAGTAAACATATTGTTAAGGAAAGGTAGTTGTAGCTAAAACTAAAATACTTTACTGCACCTAGAAGATGTGCGTGTTTTAAGAGCAGTGGATGTATCTTCCCTGCATCATATGGTGGACTGTGCTGTTTTTCCACAGAAGGGGAGAAGCCGAGAAGGTAAGACTTCCATTTTACTATTCCCCATTCCCAGCACAGCACGCACACGGAGACATTGATTCAAGTGCACACTCCTTTTAGAATAACATTCCACAATAACCTGTCCATTCAATCATTTATTTTGAAAGCAACATAACTTTAAGTACCTAAATTTCACTTGAGAAAATTACAAGGTATTAGGAGGATAACATAGTATAGCATTAGCATATAAAGCATATTGTATGAATAAAATTGACTTATCACAACCTCAATTTCTCTTACGGGTGATGGCATGGTTTTAAATTACTTGGAAAGGAATTTCTATATTGGAAGGACTCGATAACATTCTTTTGGATTTTCTTTTCATTCCTGTTCCAGCATTCCTAGAATAATTGGCCTATTCACTATTTACCAAAGTCTTCCTTTTAGCCACTACCATGGAAAATCAATGGAAGAAAACACATTTTTTAATTTTTATACTGTTTTCTGATTTCATTTGATTTTTCATGTAGACTATATTCTAATGAATGTTTGGGAAGTGACTTGGATGGAGATATCTACTTCATCAGTTGGAACCTTGATCTTATTCCTTCTCGTCAGGAAAATCCAATGGATCATGCAACATCTCAAGTAATGTGGATCTTGATGTTACAATACAGTTATATTCAGTTATGGAAAAAGAAGTGTAATTGTAAAGTGATAAGTAAATTCAGTTATATTCCTTTCAAAAGACATCACACAATTTCTGGTTACCCATTTTTTCTTCACTTTCTTATCCTCAAAATAGATATCTATTTAAATAAGGAACCAAAAGGGCTTCTGATTGATTGGTGACATATGTCATATGTTTCTGGTTAAGATTTCACACAATACATGAAAATTGGTCAATCTTTCTATGATCATCTCATTATTAGTGTTTTAGAAATAAAATAACTATCCAAAATTGTAAGAAAATCTCTCATTTTTCTTTGTGGTATACTAATTGTACATCTAATTGCAGATGGAGTGGGAGGGGAGCTCAAGAAGACAGCAGAGATAATTTTACCAAAGATTGTTTATCAGACAACTCCAACTTCTAGTTCAGCATTAAGTGAAAGAATATCCATTATTAAGAATTGGAATATAAATTCAGAACACAAGTGATTATTATAGGTTGGCGTCAAAAATACATTATCTTTCATTGATAATACAAGTATTATCTTATTCATCTGCTTACATTTATATATAAAAAGAAAAAACCTTCAAATTTGCTGCATATATGGTAGATACAAGTAAGTACATAGGTATAAAGCTAAAAAGAAAAAAACGAAAATGTAAAGATTCTATCCGGTTGGGGAAAGAGTCCGATCTATCTATCTCTTTTGGAAGTTAAAGGTCTTGATTGAAACAGCAAAAATCAATGCAAAGAGAACGGCGATGCCAGCAACCACAACAGCACTAACTCCAATAAAGTCATGTTTGATACCATAATAATCTTCTAAGAAATCTTTCACAATCTTTTGACCTTCAGACGTCATTGGTTCTGTTAAATCTCCAAATTGAGATGCAACCAATCCATATATGGTCCAAGCCACTGGACAAGCCCAATAGTACCATCTCCACCACACGGGGATGCTCTGTTGAAAATGGAAAAAAACAATAAACATAAGTATACATTATTATGTACATCCATTGAAACCATGCATGTCTCTTCTCAATGTATTTAACTATTTATTCAATGGGTCGCAACAACTTACTGGTCTTGTAACAACAAATCCAGAGAAGAGATTCCAAACTGCATAAAATGCAGCAGCCACAATGGAAGCAATATGGTGGTTTGGCGTCAGTCCCACTGTCATCATGCCGTAGAAGGTGTAGTACAACAATGTGAAGTACATGAAAAATAGATACCAAAAGAATTTCTCAGCAGTCCACTCAAATCCGATCATGGCATAAACTATTACACCATATGTCACTGCTTGAACAAAGACATAGGGTAGCTCTACCAGAATCTGTGGAAAAAAAGTAGGGAGTTTGTAAATACAATCCTTGTATGCAACTATGTCTGTAAAAGAAAGAAATGAATACATAATGATATTAGTTACCTGCGCAAATGCATAGGGTAAGGCGGAATACATTCCGGCAGCCTTTTCTCTGTAAAAAACAGTCCTTTCAATTGCTACCACTGGCTGTACAGAGGAAGCATTTTGTACTCCAAGGAAGAGAACAGCAGTGTACATTGAACCTATCGCATTCAACAGGTCTCCTCTTGTAGAACTGTAAAATTACCAGAAGGAATCAGAACTTGAGTGGATTTGGGAACATGTGACAAAATATTTCATAGGACTTTTTTCTTTTGGTGAGTAGTAAGAATTTATTTTAAAATTTTACTAATTTTAGGACTTACTGTTTGCCTCCGAGGTCCCAGAAAATTGTTCCAAACATCAAGGCTATGAAAGTAGTGAAGAAAAACCTCACAGCAGTGTATGGTGGATTGCGCCAATATGACCAACGTTGTTTCCATAAGCAAGCTTGGCATTGGACCAAGAATGACTGAGAGTATTGAGTAGGGAAATGAAGATCCTTTGAACCAGGAGCAGGCTGACCCAGTTCTTGTATAAGCTGCTTGTTTCTCCTGAAAACCATGAAAAACTCATTTAAGCATTTTGAAAATCAAGAAAACAAAGATGACAATAGCCAGTGTAGTTAATAAATTCATATACATAGTCATTGGCCTACCTATACAGATCAGAATTCTTGTACAAGTCAGTAAAATCAACACCCAAACTAAGTTCTTGTGCTGTTGCTGTAACTTCCAACATCCAAGTAGCCGGATTATATCCATCTTTGATTTTGCTCACCCCTTCAATGCTCTGGACAGTAGAAATTATTGGAAAATCTTAGTATTTGTCCTCAAGAACTATAGTCGTTCACTTAATAATATTGAACTTAAGTATGATCTCACCTCAAAATACTTGATCAAATGACTAGAGTGACGACCCAGTGGCCCAACATATATTTCTTGTCCTCCACGCTTCATTAGGAATAGCTGGAATCACGCATAAAATATCATGTTCGATTCAAGTATAATGGAGAAAGAAACTAAACAAGACACAGCTTCATTTATTATTGTCGTCATTCACCTCATCAAATGCTTCAAATATGTCAATGCTAGGCTGATGGATGGTGCAGACAACGGTTCTTCCAGTGTCCACAGTGTTCCTGACTGTTCTCATAACAATTGCAGCAGCTCTTGCATCTAACCCAGAAGTAGGCTCATCCATGAAAATTATGGACGGGTTAGCCACTAATTCAACAGCAATAGTCAGCCTCTTGCGTTGTTCAGTTGAGAGACCACTCACACCGGGCAATCCAACCAGTGAGTTCCTTACTGGGTTCAGCTCCACCAATTCCATGACTTCCTCAATGAACATCTGCAACCATATGTCAGATCCAAAAAGTTTGAACAATTAGCCTCTAAGGAGAGAAATCAAGCTATCTCAATGACCAGCTTATACACGTTTTACTGTTTTTAGTTCTTACTAACTAACCTTTCTGGTTTTGGAATCAACACTTGAAGGTAAACGAAGCCATGCCGAGTAGAGCAAGGATTCGTAAACTGTAACATGAGGTGAGTGGATATCATTTTGCTCACAGTAGCCAGAGATACGAGCAAATGTTTCTTGCTTCTTAGGGTACCCAGAAATTTTGATGCTTCCATCAATGTATCCACCAGTTTTCCTACCCGCCAGAACATCCATCAAAGTAGTCTTACCAGCTCCACTTACACCCATCAAAGCTGTGAGAACACCAGGCCTGAATGCACCACTAACACCCTTCAAAAGCACCAATCTGTCCTCTTGTACACCTTGCTCCTTCATTTCCTGCCAGTTGAAATTAATTGAGTTAGAAACGCAAATTGCTTCTGGCTGAAGTAGATTTCTAATAGAAACACTGTTAGAAATCTAAATGCTAAATTTATAACTTTGAATGTTATTTACCTGTGGCATGTCAACCGAGTATACGACTTCATCAAAGGTGATAGAATGTGGCTCAAAAGGAAGAACCATTCCTTTTTTCTTTCCATGGCTGGACTCCACAAGGGAATCACCTCTTCCTGAACTTTCTGCGAGACATTTGAAAAAATGTTCAACATCTTGAGGTATATTATGAATTGTTGCTACTCAAAGAGTATGCTTGACATTGAGTGTTCATAGTGATTTATAAGTGTAAAACAGCTTACCTATGCCTGGTAATTCAATATCTGCTAAGGTTCCTTCATTAGATGATTCATCTTCAGTTATTGTTGCTTGTGGCTTATCAAATGCTGCATGGACATTCAGATGCATACTTATTAATAAAACCTTGCATTGCTTTTCTGAAAGTGATGAAATTTTCATTTATTTTTCTAGCTATAGAAAACTACATCCTATCATTCTATATAAACAACAAGAAATAAGAAAAATTAGGCATGAATAGAACAAGAGAGCAGGGGAATAAAAGAGAAAAGAGTTTTCAAAATCCATATACAAGTCATCCACATCCCCCTTTGTTTGTTTCATTAACGGAATTTTCATGATTCGAGCTAAGTTCCATAATTTTTAAGTACAGATGATTTGAAAAGTACTCACGGCCAAGGAATTCAAGAGCAAGACCAAACATCACATTGAAAAGGAACACAAATCCAACCAGTGCCCCTAAGCCTAACCAATACCAATATGAATCTGTGAAGAACGCACGAGACTCCAGATATTCAACTCCTAAATTGTGGGTAGCCTGTAATTGGAGTGCAAAAAAATTAGAATCGCACTTCTGCTAACCAAAATTATACAAATTCTGAAGTTGTGAGTTCAAGAAATTACGTTGTGCCAACTGTTTGAAAGAAATTCATTGACCATCAAAGCATTCTGCCCATACATTAAAGGTGAAATCCAGTAACCCCAAATCCACCAGCTTTTGATATCCCCTGTTTCATTGACAATGAAATGCAGAAGCATTAGCTTAGGTTTGTTTAGTATGATAGAAATGCAACAATTTTTTTTGTCACATGTTCATGTTAATTGAACTTACTTTTTGACAGAATGAAACCACCCAATGCAACAACTGTGATAATTGCAAAGGCTCCAAATGTGTTGGCAACAATCATGTTTCTACCTAGCGCTGCAATAGTTCGGAATAATCCCGAAGCCATCTGGCTAACAATTAATAGCACGAGGTACTGCTTGAAGAACCTGCACAAAATTCAAGAACTCACATCATAAGTAACACGCAAATTAGTAGAAGCAACAACATTCGCATGCTCCTAAATGTTTAAAGTAGTTTCTTTACCTCCCAACATTTGGATCAAATCCAATAACATAGTAGGTGAGGAATACCCAAACAGCAACCTCCACAATTGTAACGGGAATCTTGAGAATCCACGAAGGAATAGCATATGCCCAAGAAGGATAAAATAGAAGGTTTCGTTGCTTGTAGAAAACAGGAAGCTTAGCAATGGTCATAGAAATCTCAGCCAGTCCATTAAACATAACCGTTATTAACATAAAAAATACAGCACCGGCATAAACACCCGCATCATCCATATTTTCATGATGCATCTCAGTTCGGAGAAACAGTGTCATTGCAACTAATGCCATGATGAAAAGCTGAGAAGCATCAACAACAAAATGATAAGTAAAAATAATCATCGTATACATGTAAATTATATAAAGGCACTATAATATATAGTTTTGATTATATCAAACAAGGTAGAAGTTTAAAATCAACCTGACTTAGCTTGAAGAGATAAACAAATGAATTCCTTTTCATAAGCAAATACTCCCTTGAGAAGTTAGCCTTTAACAGCTCCTTTTTATTGATACCATACTTCTTGGTGGTTAATGCAGCAGGGTGGCTCTTAGTCCTGTCAAATGGAACTGTAAGCTCCTCTCCAAGTTTCCCACCAATATGGAATGATTGAAATGCCTCAGCAAATTGAGTAACCGTGACAAATCTGTAAGGTTGATCTCTACGCACCCAGTACTGTGCTTGATCTTTTTTGGAAGTAACTTCTTGAAGGAAGTCAGCAACACCTTTCCTCTCAGGACATCTGAAACCCATAGATTCAAAGAAGTCCAGAACATATTCACGGGGACCATGGTATACAACTTGGCCATCAGAGATTAAGATAATGTCATCAAAAAGGTCGTAAGTCTCAGGTGCTGGCTGGAGCAAAGATATAACAGCAGTTCCATTTAGAATGTGGACATAGTGCCTGAGAGAGCTTACAATCTGAAATGTTGTGGAACTGTCCAACCCAGTAGAGATTTCATCCATGAATAAGGCATTTGCTGGTCCAACCAACATCTCTCCTGTAGTAACACGCTTCCTTTGTCCTCCAGAGATCCCACGCAACATTTCATCCCCCACCATAGTATCCGCACATATATCCAACCCCAGAATCTGTAGAATTATAGTTAAATAATTCAATTTCTTGTCCTTCGTAAAAGATTTTAATACATGGTATCACATAATTGAACTGAACCTTGTTTAAGCATTACCTTCAGTGTATAATCTGTCACTATGTTTGACTCCTGGCCTTCAGTTGCAGTTGCCTGTTATATCAAAAGATAATCAGAAGCAAAGATAGTAAACATATATATATATATATATATATATACACACACACACATACATATTGGTTTTGTTATTTTACTGAAATTAAATATTAATAACAGCTTCTTTTTCCCACCTTCATGTAGACATCAAGATCTGGGTCAGGCTTGATATTTGCTGCTTTCTCTCTTCTAGACAACTCAGATAGCATGTCTGTGGATCCCAAAAATGATGATCAGTCATGCTTAGGCTATATACATGATAATTGCCTTCAGAACTTTATTTTAGTGATTATTTTGTAGGCAATTATGTCAATATTTCAATACATTTAAGCTTGTTTGGTCTTGTTTATAATTCAGTTTTGAATAAATTAGAATAGCTTTAAAATAGTTTGAATGTTTGATTTTTCATCTAATTTTAGTTTATTTTGGTGTAGAAATAAATGAAGAAAAAAGATAGATGGTGTTGGGTGCCAATTCGAGACCCTTTTAAAGGAAATTTTTTGAGGTAGAAGGGATCAGACATGTCAAGCTCAAGGCACACTTCAGGCTAAGGGAATTGTTTCTCCTGCATGGTATTTGGGCTCAACGCCCACTTTAGGCTCAAAGCGCAGTCACTTAATCTAGTACTGCTGTTGCAAGCACGCTTAACACGACATGCTGGACTAAGCGCGCTGGCAATTGTGCAGAAACGACGGTGCAGCGCATTTGACCTTATTTAAGCTCAAAGGAAGCGAATTGAAAGTAGATTTGGTTGGGAGAGCTATCTAGGATTGAGGGTGAAGGCTGGGAAGCTCTCTCCCTTGCTCTCCATGGCTTCCCTACCATTTCTTGTCATCTTTTTCATCTATTTTGTTGTTGTAGTTATGTAGTTAGAGTTATCCATTTTGGGGTTGATGTAATTGAACCCATCCTTATGGTTACATTTTTATTATTAATCTATGCTTATTGTTCATTATTAAGTGTTATGTTCTATGCATTAATGTTTGTTTTGCCTTGATCACTCTTTGCTTGATGTTGTGAGTTTTGAAAAATACTTTTGAACTTAGGAATAGAGAGGAATACCTAATGGGTTTTGTGTCAAGGGATGGAGCAAAGCTTGTTAGTCATCTTTTAACTCTTGTCCTTAAAGCAAGTCACTTGGTTATACTAGACAAGGGATTGATAGTTTTGTCAAGGGACTTAAATTTTTTCCATCTAATGGATCAGGGTTTGAATATTTTTGTGAGTTGATGATAATAATTAGACTTTGAACTACATAACTGATCTTTGTTTGCATGAGAAAGTGATTTAGTGAAATCAATCCCAACTATTTTATTCTTTGCTATTGTACGTTTTTTTTATCACACTTTGTGTTCGTAAAATGTTAAAAACAGTTTTTTATTTATTTATGTTATTTTTATTTATATTATCTCGTTCAAATTAAAATTGTTGTTTGTGAAGGTCATAGTTAATAAACATTATTATTTTGTCTATTATGCATGTCTCTGTGAATATGATACTTAGATTTTCATTATATACTATTTGCCTGCCTTGGTATGCTTGTCAAGAAACTAACAAGCAATACATCTTAAATTAGATATGTTGAAAAGGTTAGCAAGTGGTAAGGATGGACTAACCATAACGCGATCCAACCCCTTGGCACCTTGCTGAGAAAGCCAAGGTTTCCCTCACAGTCATTTCTCCAATATGAAGATCATGTTGGCTGATGTAAGCAGCAGTTCTTTGGGGCACAAACTCATTCAATTCATGCCCGTTGTAAGTCACTCTCCCAGATACCTTAAGAGTTTTATCGAGCTTTCCTGATAAGGCCAAAAGGAGTGTGGTTTTTCCTGAACTTGGAGGACCCAAAAGCAGTGTCATCCTGCGAGGTTTAATAATCCCGCTAACATCTTTAAGAATAGTCACGTGTTTCTTTTTGCTTGTGCTAACGTGGAGAAGATTGAAAAATCCCTGAAATCAGAAATAGAGGAAGACCATAAGACTAATAGCAAAACAAAACAAAAGAAACCAAAAATTTGAACAAGTGTAGAACCAGCCCTTCCCTACCTCTACGACATTAGTAACAGAGTTGATGAAAGAGGGCAAAGCTCTACTTCCCACAAAGGCCTCTGCCTCAATATTAAGGTGCTCATATCGAACTTCAATTGTTGGAATATCAAGTCCAACTCTATATAAAAAAACAGCAAGCAAAAAAAGCTTATTAGTACTTAGTATATACATATACTGATGGAAGAGGTTGTGAAGAAGTAAGTACCTATCAATACGTTCCTTGAGCTTCAACAGGAACCTCTCATTGTCCTCTTCAGCTACTTTGACCAACCTCTCGAGAAGTTTCTGTCTCTCTTGGATGCCGAGATCAGAGACGTCGATTTCGTTGGCGACGCCATGGGAAGCTGTGAGCAAGCCTTTCCTGAGACGGTTGTAGGTAGGGAGCTTCTCAAGTGCAGCCCATTTCAGAGCTTCTTCGTCATCCTCTTCGCGAGAAGACCTTGAGAATGCCTCCACACCACTGTTTCTCCAAACTGTGGAACTTCTTGATCGTAAACTGTTACTTGCTCTGTATATATCACTTCCCTCCATTCTTTTTTATTTCTTGCTGTTACGCACCACCTTGTTTCTTCTTTTTCTTCTTCTTCAAGGTAGGTAAAGAATCAAAGAATAACAAAAATGAATGAGTGTTCGGGTTCCTCTTCCTGGCAAACTCGTCTCTCTATTTATGCCTTTCATGTGAAGAAACAGGCGGCGATTGAAGAGTCCCGCGTTGAAAAAAAAATGATAGTTAGTACACATTCTTTTATTATTCTTTAATAAAAAAGTAAGAAGTTAAAAAATGAAACCAGAAAAGAACGAAAAGTATATAAAAGAACACAACACGTAGGGAAGTCATTAAGTCTAATAGGAAAGTTCCACTCTCCATTGGTCGAATAAAGAAGAGGAAATTTCCTTGTTGCTGGAATCACCTCCTCTAATTTATCTTATAAATAAATTAATATGTATACCTATTAAGGTTTCTATTGTTTTAATATCAATTTCTAAATTTTGTCTCTATGTAATCCAAGATTTGACCAAAGTCCATATATAGAAAAGAAAAAAAAATATCAATTGAGATCCACTCCTTCAATGTAACTCAATGGATTAGCCTTAACTCTCCACCCAAGATACCTTAAGTTCAAAAAAAAAAAAAATCTATGTCTCTTTAAAATTTTATCACATACATAGATGGTTGTTAAACTCGCAATTTAGATCGTAAAATCGTACGATTTTATGATTCCACTAAGGTTCGGCGAGTTAAATCAGAAGCAGAATCGAAAACAGAGTAGACTCGTCTGATTTAGCGCAGACTTGGACGAGTTTGGGTAGACTCGCGAGTCTACTTTGAGTCCACCAGTTTACGAAAACCCGAAATGGCATTATACGAAAATTCCCCAAAAATGACTCTTGTGACTCTGTCTACTCACTCACTCTGCCTTGTTCAAGTTTGGTTTGGGTGTTGAGCTACTCGCGTCGTGGTGGTCCTCATCATCGCTGTCGTGCTGGATTGCTGGTCCTCGTCATCGCAGAAGATTGAAACTTGAAAGCCCTCACTCGTCGAAAGCCCTTATTTCATGACCTAGTTCCCTAGCTTTGCTCCACGACGCTAAGGTGTTTTCTTTCTTAAAGTTTCTTTGTTAATTCATCTCTTTTAATTGAAACGATGCTTATTAAGGGAGTAATTAAATAGGATGTTGCAAACAACCCTGTATATCACTAGAACCTGGTGAATGAAGTGAATTTTATGCATGTTAGAGTCTTCTTATTTTTTTTTAAAAAAACAATTAATATTCCTTTCCAGATTCTTGAATGATTCTTCCATTGTTGCATAATTTTAGCAAAATTGTTTCTTATGTACACTCTTTTCTCTATTGAGAAGCATAATCCTATTTGTCATAATTGTCTTTCTAACTAACCTTTAAACACTATATAACGTGCCGCCGATTCTCGATTCTTCAACATTCTGTGCTACCTTCTCTCTACTATTACTTCAGGAGGGCCATCAATGATCTTCTTCCTATTACCCTTCCCACTTGATTCTCTTAAGCTTGGACATTTCTCCACAGCGCCATTTGTAGTGACATCCTTTATAATTAAGTTGTTATTATGTGCCAACATGTTTGTGTTTCAAGCCCATTACAAGACACACTAGATCCTGTCCTTATTACATGCATGAACCTATAACTTGCACTCAATGATCCATTACTTGCAATGTTACCAACCTGATTTTGATATAATAATGAAGACTTGAATAGTGATGATGATTCTTGTATCACCCCAGCTTTTACTAGGAAATCCTCCAAAGTCATTTCCCCAAGTGTTTGCTGCCTTTTGAGTAATGGCTCATTCTTGACAAGGCTATTGTTAGCTTCATTATAGTGTGGTTGGCTTTTGTGGATCTAAGACCAAATTTCATCCACAGTTTTCTTGCAAATTAGGGGAGGGACAGATAATGGCTGGGAAATGGTGGTGGGTTATGTTGCTACTACACTTTTACCCTTTACAGCTTCATCAAGGGTGGGTTGTGGTAGGTTAACTTGGTTGTTATCATCAGAGTTTCAAATGCTAGAAAGGAATTCATCCATGTTCATGGATCCTAAGCGCTTTCCATTCTTGCAATAGAACTCATCAAGGGTGAGTGAGAGTATCGAGTTTTGTTTGCTTAGTTGAGAAACAAATCTGCATCAAATCAATAATTTGATTCTAATTTTCACGGAGAGATTTTAATTGAACATCAATAACTTGAGTTTTGTTTGCTTATATTTTGTATCATATGAATTTATGTTAGATTGAGTGTGGATTGTGGACTATGTTAATTTATTGAATTATTATTAAAGTTTATTATTTTCATTTATTTTAGGGTTAAAATATTTACTTATGATTTTATATAAATGAATATTAATATATTTTTTATTTGAGTAAATTCTTACGAATTTACGATTCGATTCTACGAGTCAAATTAACGGAGTTTTCATGATTCTACGTAGAATCACGAGTCTGATAACCTTGCATACATATATTTTAATTTTATAAATAGAGTTTAACTTTTATGCGAGTCTAAAAAGACTAAAACAACATAATAGGATTGAATTAATGGTGAAGGATTCAAATAGATACATGAAAACATAAGTTTGATCATTTTTGTTCTCATTGTATAAAAAAACAATTACACGGTCAACTAAGTAAAAATTACGATGGATTCATCAATTTGTTGATCATGTATATGGTGAAGATTTTGTTAAGAGAGATAAAATCTTCTTTCTTGATTTATATACCTCAAAGATTAATCTCATTACTTCCGGTTGTGGGGATATTTTTCTTCCAAAAAAAAAGTAACTAACCATAAGATGCAGGATCATGGAATAGTCAAGACTTCGGAGTTTGACCACTGTGGCTGTAAATTAAAGATGTTTTAAAAATTAGAAAACAAGATAGAAAATAATTTTTAAACCAAACAATCCTAAACTATCCTACACAAGAGGGAAAATATTCGTAATTTTTGTATTAAATTGAAAGATGTAAGACAAGAGACGACACCGTTTGAAAATTAAATTCTGTGTATGTAAGCAGGAACAACACAAGAAAATCTTTTGAGATAATTTTGATGAAAAGAAAAAGCGATAGTTTTTTTTTTTTTACAAGAGAAAACACAATAGGTAAAATCAACTAATAAATTTATTTCATCGGGGACGTCAGTCATACAAATTTCATTTTTAATTTTAAAGAAAATAATGCTTGAAAGTTGGAATTTCACGTGTATTGTTTGTTAGTCTTCATTTCGGAAACACTGGCAACTAGAACAATCAAAGCCTTGACATTTTTTACTTTTGGATTGAAAAAATATGACATGTGTCAGTAAAATTGATTGTCTGCGTTGAATGAAACTTTAGACCCGCAATTCAACTTCTAGACAGATAGTACTCGACTACAAAAATGTTACAACAAATCTTTGTCATCTTCTAGATCACTTTTCCATTTCATTTTTGACACGTAATCTAACATGAAGTAGCAAACGTGTGACGTATCTACGAGAATTACTACGAACTTTCGTTTGCTTTATTTTCTATTATATCACTTATAACTTTTTAATTTTTTTTATCTTTTCCTTAATTATCTTCCACTTAAATCCACCCCCAAAATGTGGTAGAAGATTATTATCTTTCTAAAATTTATTGTTAAATATATTTATAAAACAAATGAATCAACCAAAAGGTTGATCAAGTTGTCTAAGACTTTGCTGTGTTTGTCAAAATGAAAATCATCTATTTAGTGAAAGAATTTATATTTGATTTTTATTATATGGAAAATTTTCTTGAACTAATAGTCACGCACAACAAAAGAAATTAGTCTTTAACTCAATGAGTGGTCTTTGACTAAAGACCAAAAAATAAAATAAATGCATGAATAACGAATAAGAATATTGACTTATACTTATTAATATCTTGATTTCAAGTTCATGTAGACTATGTTTGATAAAATTAGTTTTAAAAAATAGTTAAAAGTTTAAAAATTAATTATTAAACTACTAGCTGAAAATTATTAAGTTAACTTATTAAATTATAATTACTAGATAAAATTATTTATAGTAATATATGATAAATATAAAATGACGTAAATAGATATATTTATATAATATTTTTATACACATTTTAGTTTTATTTTATTGGTAAAAATATATTTTGAGAATATATATTAGTTTTAATAAATTTTAATTTTTTTAATTTTTAATTTATAGATCAATTATTTCAACTACATTTTTATTAATTATTTTTTTATATTGTGTATTCTATTATTCATCTTATACTACATATTAAAATATTTTCTATCAAAATTAAAATCAACTAAAATTAGTAAAGTATTAAAAATGGTAGGTTTTTATTATGTTAATTAGTGCAATGATTAAATATCTTGAAGTATAATACTAAAAATAATAAATAGTATGATATTTTTTATTTACTATCTTTTTAGTCCTTAAATCCTTTTAAAAATTTATTTTTAGTCCCAAAATTTTATTTATTTATTTTTAGTCCTTTAACTCTTTTCGATCTAAATTTTAGTCTTTTAACTTTTTTTCCATCTTTATTCTTAAAAGTAAAGATAAAAAAAAGTTAAAGGAACTAAAAGTAAGAATAGAAAAAAAATAATTAGGAACTAAAAATAGAAATAAAAAAATTAGGGTCAAAAAATTAATTTATCATTTTTTTGGGTAAAGTGAAAAAAACAAAACACGAAAGAAAAAAATTACCGAGGCCTCAAAAAGGAGGTCCCCATGGCATCATCGAAGAGCAACAGCTTCAAGTCTGCTGGAGGGTTCCAACTCTACAAAAGACACTGGTTTAAATAAACAATTTAATATAAAAGATATTTAAAAATAAAATAAAACATATCACCTATCAATATCAATATCTTGAAATATAATGTTAGGATAATTAAATGTTATAAATAATATAATGGGTAAAATAAAAATTTTAATACTAAAACATCCAAAAATAAATAAACTTATTATCTACCATTATTAATATCTTATGTAATAAAAGGATAAAAATAAGAAAAATCTATCTTATGTACAAAAAGGTAAAAATAGCAAAACCTACCTTATTAGTAGAAAGAAAACAAAAAACATATAATAAAATCTACCATTATTGAGAAATGAGTGAAAAGAAAATCTAATAAATATTTTAAGGACAAAATAAGAATAAATATAAAAGTTAGAAGTTAGATTTTAAAAAAAATTATAACAGCCTCTCAAAAAATACTATAAACTATTAAAAGCTTAATTTTCAAACACTAAGCTAAAAAGTAAAAAAACTAGAATCTAACATTATTGATGGTGGTGAAAATGTGTTTCAATGATGAAAGTATCCTGATTCTCAAATGGATGACTCTCCACCTGAGAATCAAAGTATCTCGATTCTATATCATTTATATTCTATTTTTTTTATACTTTTCATTTTCTATCATATCACTTTTTTTCTTGTCTCTCCCTTATAACTCATCCTGATGTTGCTTTTTTTGTTCAGATAGTCAATTTATGCAGTCTCTCCATGGTTTGTATTTTGGCTATTGTCTGGTGAATCATCTGGTCTATGAGGTACTTTTGGTTACGGTTTTTACTTCCTTCACGCGCTAGTTGTGATAAATGTGAATGATCGTCATTCTGTTTTTTGGTTGATGTATATTTCTTAGTCATGATCTTAATTATTTTATAGAAGAGTAAGAAACATGAGGCTACTCCTCTTTGCGCTAACAATAGTAGAGTTCGTGAACCCAAAAGGATAGCTTCTAATGTAACATTCCGTTTTTTTTTTGTTTAAAAAAATATATTTAAAAATTAATAGAGTTTTTAGAAATTAAATAAATGTGAGAAAAAAAATTGTTAATTAAAATAAGGGTTCGTAGTATTAGAAAATAAATAGAGTAAAATGATATTTTAGAAAATAAATAGAGTAAAATTGATTATTTATTTAATGAAAGATTATAATAAAATTATTTTTATAAAATAAAAAAAATAGAGTAAATTATAGGGTCAGAGTTTACATTTATGATATGTTTTTACACTCTTGTTTCCAAATTCGTTCTTCTTTCTTTTTCTCTCAAAACTCCTTTTTTTCGCATACAACCCACTTGTTCCAATAAAACTATTATCCCAAAATTGTTAATCGTTGAATCGTTCTGAAATTTGAACATCACCTTTGGAATTCATTTTCACGCGTTCTCACCATTGGAATTTGCAAAATAATGTCTATAGAGAGAGAAATGTCTCTTGAGGCTTTCATCCCTTCTCATTTTTTCTAACACTTGGAAATCCTAACAAAACAACCAAAGGAAAAACTTGAAAAATCTTAGGAAACCACTAGAGATGCTATTATCACTACCGGACTACACGCGTAAGCTAGCGTAGAGGTAAGGGATGGATTACTCACGCTTGGAGATTAAAATAAACATGTATAGGGATCCCTAAAGGATTAATTTTGGGTTATTTTATGAGTTTCAATTTTGTTTGCATGCTTTCAATTGCAAATTGACTGTGTTTGATGGACCAATTAATGTTCCAATACAAAATTGTTTTGAAATTGATATGTTCTTGTATTGAGTGTGAACCCTAGAAATTTGATTTTTTTTATTAACGTGAATTAATGAAATTAAGTAAGGAGGATTTATCATACGAAGGAATGAGATATCGATTTTGTATTTTCCCCTTTTCGTGCTTCTTAAATTTTTTATATAGTTTGAAACTTGTTGATGGATTGGCAAGTACACCAATTCGTCACAAGTAATAAAGTTAAAACAGAAGTTCAAGTGTCAAATCCACATGGATTTTGTTTGTACTTAGGTAGATGAATATTTTATTAATAAAATAGGTTAAACAAAATTGATTTGAAAAGGTTATGAGAACACAGTAATTTAAATTGGTAGAAAATTAAATCAAACAAGAAGAGAAATTAAACAGGAATTTAAATTAATTAATTAAAAACAGAAAGAAAAAGAAAAGTCAATTATTATAGAAATTAAATTCAGAAGATGAGAATGTTGAAAACTTAGTCTATCAGAGCTACTCTTTGATATAATGTTAATAATTTTTCTCTATTTATAATTATTCCAATTTAAACATACATCTACTAGTATACTCTAACTTTGGTCCCCCGCATGAAATAGTCTAATTTATCTATTTTCTCTCTCAAACCCCTTTATAGAGCTAAAATAATAAATTGCATTAAGAATAGAGATGCATAACAGGCTAAACAAATATTAACCTATCCCTTGTGATGACTTTATTTAGATACTTTTTCTCAGTTCTATTAGAAAATAATGTTTCCTAACACTACCCCTAAAATTTCCTATGCAAATGGGTGATCAAGCTACAAGCAATAATATTAAGCAATAATATTAAGCACAAGAAAGGATAATGCAAATGTAATATTATTAAATAGATAGGAAGATAAATTACATCAAGAGTAGTTGACTGACAAGTTTCCAACAAAAGAGATTAGCCTCTCATTGTTATGGAGGTTTTACAATTGGAAGAAGGGAATATTTAGTAAATGAGAAAAAGATAAGAAAGGAAATAGAGAGAATGAATGACTCCCAACGTTTATTTTCCTTTGTCTAGTCTTTGCCTTCTATAAAGAATTGTATTCTCTTGGAATTTCTGTGTGTTTTTTCCTTCTTCTCTTTTCTTCTTTTATAGGTGCAAATTAGCTTAGCTAAGTCTGCCTATACGTTCTTGAATTAGTTTGTTTTCCTTAATTAGTCTGTTTTTTTTTTGCTTTATTTTACTCACTAAACATCATAAATTCATTACTTTTAATATTTTCTGCACAAAAACTTAAATGATGTTAATTTAACAATTATTTGCTCAAAAAGGAAGAATTATGAGAGAAAAATTACAAATTCTTATATAATTTAACCCCAAAATATACTCATAACTAATAATTATCATAATTAATATTATAATTTGAAATTAGAATAGGTTAAAAAAATGACATTCTCGATTATTGTTTTAGTTTTAATATTTAGTATGAGTTTATATATTGTTTTATATTTTTATTCTTTAAAATTTGCCAAAGTTTATTTAACTATAAGGTTCTTCAAAAGTTTTAGTGAATCCTGGGTGTAGTTTTGTTTAATTATATTTCACTTTGTAATTCATGATTAGAATATTTATTTGTTTAGTTATTTATATACTGGGTATATTTATATATGTAATATTATTTGTATATTATAAAATTGATTGAGACTGAATATAAGTGACAAGTTGAGCATGTGTTAATTTGTGAGATACACATAAACATATGATTGTGGATTATGACGTTGTGAGATGTTAAAATTGTGGACATGAAATTTGGTTGTGAATAAGTGTATGGTTAATATTTTATGTGATATTACCTATGTTGTGAGTTTTGAATTATACAATAACCTGACTTGTGTTTACCTTGAGAAAAGTGTTTATGCGCGAAATGATAAAATGAAAGTGTAAGGTTCCAAGTTAGGAACCTAAGGTGTTAAATTGTAGTGCAATGCGCGAGGTGTTAAAAGGAAAAGGTAGGGTTTCAAGTTAGGAATCTGAGGTGTTAAATTGTAGCGCAATGCGTGAAATGTTAAAAGGAAAGTGTAGGGTTCCAAGTTAAGAACGTGGGATGTTAAATTGTAGCGCATTGTGTCAAACATTTTTGAAAATAAGTGTGAAGTCGTGGGGATGTATAATTCATTAGTAGTATCTGCATGTAAAAATTGTTTTAGGGGTTGAATCTAAATAAGGAAGGTGAAACCCTAACAGATTCTTCGGAGTCTAGGTCTTGGGGGTAAATATACTCGGTTTGAGTGCTCCTTTAGACCTATGTTGATTCCATACAGATAGAGCACTCTCACAAAACAGAGTGACCTTAACTGGTCACCTTATGATTTCACTAATTGAGAGTGACCTGATATACTCATTGTGTGGCGTGTCTTGCTATGTACTCCTAGGTACCCTGGTATTGTTTTTCACTAACATGGTACCACATTGCATATAGGATTGAGTCTTAGTGTATATGTTACATAACGTCTGTGTAATGATCATTGTGACTTGCTACGTGATGGTGGGTAATGAATTGTGTGGGTGTGAAATATTGTAATGTACTTAAGATTTGTTGCTTTGAACACGTGATTAATGTGAATGTGTGGAATGTGATTTTGTGATTAAATCTTTAAGGCAAGTGATGTTACACACTGAGTGGTAAAATGATGTGAATTGTGCTAAGTTGTATTTGTTATACTTATACTATATACACGTGTCTTCATTTATCTCTACCTGTTTAGAGATGTGATAGCTCACTTTTCATGTGTTATTTGTGTTTGAATCCTGTGATGATCTCAAACCTTGTGTTTGTGAGAACAGATGGCTAGGTGGATTGTTTTAAGGAACCTCATGCTGGACGACATCGTAATACAATGCTCTAATAGGATGTGATATTGAAACATATGTTTTTATTTTAATTGCATGATGTTTCAAACATGTCATTTTATTTTATTTTATTCTGCTACTTAATTTGAGTTCTTTTGTAAACTTAAACGACCCTTTTTTGAGCCAGAAATGTTTCTGAAAAGTTTTTATTGATAACCATGAAGCGAATGTGGATATTTTATTTATGTGGATTTACTTAAGATTTTATTGAATAAAATTGATTTAATTAGATTCCGTGTTTTATATATTTTTTGATAAAGGAAACGGATCTCAAACACAACCTAAGCAAAGGGAGAGGCCTATGAGGAAGGTCAATACCCCAAGTTACTTGAAGAACTATGTCTAACAGATTGTAGCTGAGTTGGCAGTAGCGCAGTAGTGCTTAATCTTGTCTGCCCCTAATTTCATTTTCTGTTAAGATCTTTGTTGTCACAAGATTACAAATTCTGTTATAGGGAATTACCACTATATATAGACTACTCATGTAATAAGGCAGGGGATATGAAAATTACCATTTAGCAATTTGTGTTTTTCTTTGCTTTGGAGGCTACTGGCCCTCCAAGTCCAGGCTCATACCTTTCTCTCGTTTCTTGTTCCTAACATTTTTTCTTTTTATATGCATGTTGGGGTGGAGGTGTCATAATTACCGTTTTCGTTTTGTGGGATATATATTTGGCATTGCAGAAACCAGTTGCGTTTCTGCAACAAAGTCACATCACTTGGCTAATATCTTCTCATATTACCATGGCTGGTAATCTAGCTGCTGCTTGCATGGGGCTCTCAGAGGACGATTTTTGTGTTCAGAAAGCTTTTAACTATCTTTTGAGACGAAAATGGCGTTGTTGTGGGTAGCTTGGCAAACTACATTGGCATAGGGAATGCATTTGAAGCTGAGCTGCTAGCAGCCATTTTTGCTATTGAAACGGTCTACAATAGGAACTGATGACATCCCCTTTGGCTCGAGTGTGATTTTTTGCAGGTTATTAATGTTGTAAATAATTCTTCTTCAGTCCCCTGGAAGCTGAGCAACAGGTGGACTAATTGCTTGCACAAAACATCTCTCATCAGATTTAGAGCTACACACATTTACAAGTCGTATTGCCAATTTTATTGTGGATAATAGATATTTTGGTGGGACACAGTCCCTTCCTTTTGTTCTCAATCATAAGGCCACAATATTAGAGGGCTACCTGTGTACATATTCTCTTTTCCTTGACATAGGTATTGCTTTAGTCCCCCCATGGTGTTTTGTTAGTTTCCTCTTTAATAAATTTAGATGGTAGTGGCAAGGAACTAATGGAGAGAAGGGTGCCAACATAGTTGGGATGTTTCTCTCTATTTTTCATCCCGCATGATGTTTTACTTAATGATTTAGTGCAGTTCAATTATAATCAAGTTCATAGTTCATGGTTTTTTGAACAGGCCTAAGTCTAAGAGTCATAATCATATCATTCTAAGGCAATAACAAGGGCATCATCTCAAGTCCTCCACAGGTGTAACAAAAACAGAGATCCACACAGAACAAGAAAAACCTGGTTCAAAACTGCCAGAAAATATATGCAATCATCCAAAAGCAGAAACAAAAATCATTTCCCCAACAAACTATCCTCAGTTGCGAAAAAGTTGTACCTTAACAATCGCACCATAGCAAGGTAGACATGTGAGGGTATATAAATAAGAAAAAATTCCAACATTTTTTTTTTGTGAGAACCAAAAATAAATTACATGAAACAGAAAGAATTGAAGAGAAAAGAATGGGTTGGGTCTTAACAAGGATTGAAGAAAACAAAATAAATGTTTTGGTTATTCTTTGACAGAGTTGAAATGGAGTGTCATTATGTCTACACACTTCTTTCCAAACCAACTACGCACAACCTGCAATTGCCGTTGTTCTTTTTCTTTGTTTTTTTTTTTCTCACAATATAATTCTGATTACCTTATCTTCTTTGACCATCCCATCGTCTCTTGTTGAGAAAACACAGTTTGCTCTATCAGGCTTCTCAAATTTCCAAATCTCTCAAAGAATATTATCAAATATCAGATCTACCTGAACAAAGAATCAATTAGAAATGAGACCAAGGAGATGACCATAATGCAGGGTGCACTGGTCTTTGTATTATTCAATCTGAATTCTTTTACACGGCTAACTCCTTATTTACAATGTGATGTGAGAATCAACTAATTGGAAAGTTGGTAACTAACTATAACTGAATATTGAAAAGGCTAAAAAATATCATTTTAATCTATTATATTTTTTTTTTTTCTTTGGTCCTTCATGTTTTAAAAGTTTCATCTTGAAACTTTTATGTTCGAGAATGAATCCAAAATGACAGTTTAATACCTATTAAATGAATTAGACAAGCAATTTCTTGACAGTTTTGGATCACCATAAAATGAACCCCAAAAAACTTAATACAAATAATAATTAAAATGTCATCATTTAATGGGGACAAAATGATCATTTTGAGTTTATTTACGAACATAAACAACTAAAGTGAAATTTTTAAAACATAAAAAATAAAAATAAAAAAATACGAAAACATAATAGACCAAAATGATATTTTAACTATTGAAAAACTAACATAAAAAAAAAAAGTTGTCATAAGCTGTAACATCCTAGAATGTGTATGTCCAACATTTCAAATTTGGATTGAAGGCTCTCGAATGGTCCTGTAGCAATATAGGCTTTATTAAAATGTCAGCAATCTGAAGTTGCGATGAACTTGGCAGCAAATGAAGTGTTCCATTGTGCACCTTTTCTCTTGCAATGTGGCACTCCAATTTGATAAGTTTTGTCCTTTCATAAATACAAGATTTGCAGCTATGTGTAAGACTGATTGTGTTGAGTTTTTTAGGCTCCCTTCCTATGTAGAGTAAAGATCCAAATGAGAAGATCCGTGTGTCTCACTTATTTAGGTGGAGAGGGTGAGATTAGAGAAGCGTTTTTCAGATTGTAACTGTGGATTCGTTTACTGTTGGATCGGGATGATTTTTGGACTACAGGTTCTACACGCGTGATACTTTAAATTGTCTGGTTGGATCGGAAAAAAAGATATCTGTAGAGAAAGATAAGTGTTTTGCATTATTTGTTCTATATTTTGAGGTTTTATCTTCTTGCCGCTATCTGTAGAGAAAGATACCAGTTGGAGTTTGTTTTGATTTGACTGTTTGTAGCATATTTAAGTGCACTTGTTGGAGGTTCTCTTGTATCTTCATTGATTATAGTGAAGTTATTTCTTTGGTTTGGATAACCCGTAATTTTTACTTTTGCATTGAGGGATTTTCTATGTTAAACAAATTGTGTCTCTATTTTTCATCATTTCTATTTTGCATAAATTTGGGGGAATTTATTTTGACTGTTTATTACTCTGTTATAGAGTTTTTTATTGTGTTGGTCTGTTTTCCCCATTAGCTTGATTATCACAATAGGAACAATGTCGGTCAATTGTATCAAATAGGTAGAGTAACAATTGAGCCTCACAAATGGCTAGTGCCATGGCCATATACTCGGCCTCTGAAGATGACTTGGAGACTGTGGGTTGCTTAACTTCTTGCTTTTCTAGGATACTAGAGAGGGTACAAAGAAAAGGCAGTAACATGTAATGTACTTTCTAGTGTCCAAACAAGTTCCCAAATCTGAATTACTAAACCACTTCAACTTAGTGTTAGAATTAGCAGAAAAGAAGAGTCCTTCAGTTGGTGACTTTTTGACATATTTAAAACACAACTGACTCACAGCGAAGCATGTGACAGGCCTTGTGTGAGTGAGAGAAAGTAATCTCCCTGTCAGTTTCCTATAAATAGCAACATTGGGTAATGCAGAACAAGAATCATGCTGAAGTCTAAAAAAATTGTCCATGGGAGTATTACATGGTTTTGCTGCCAATAGTCTAGAGTCTTTAAGTATGTCCAAGGCATACTTGCTTTGGTATAAGGCAATTCCTTCCTTAGATCTGACCACCTCGAATCCTAAAAAGAATGAGTTGGCCTATATCTTTAATGATGAACTGCTGATCCAAATAGGATTTAATTGCACTGATTTCAACAAGGTTGTCTCTTGCCAAGAGCAAATCATTTGCATAAACCAAGATAAAAATAGACCAAGATGCAGAGATTTTAGTGAACAAGGAATAATCTGCCTTGGACGGTGAATATCCACAAGCCCTCAGAGCCTTGTCAGTGGTCAGTTTGGCATTCCACTATTTGCTTGCCTGTTGTAGCTTGTAAAGTTATTTTTAGAGTTTGCATAGTTCCATACTAGGCCTGTTTCAGAAACACTCAAATTCGGCTGGACCTCCATATAGACTTCTTCGTTCAAGTCACCATGGAGAAATGTTAATTGACATATAGTTTGATAGGTGAAGGAATCTACTCTACCTCTACTCCTATCATTCTACATTTAAAAGAGATAAATGTAACAACTCTGATTCTTCATTGATATCAATGATAAAAGGATCCAATGTATTCATTGATAATTGGCCTATTAACTCAGTTGATTAAAATATTGTGTTAATAACCTGAAAGTCACATGTTTGAATCTTGTATGGGTTATTAATTTTAAATTAATTCCTAAAATATATCTTTTTTAAAAATAAAAAAAATTGTATGGATCCATACGAATTGCGAATCCATGGGTCCATACGAATTATGAATCCATAAATCTTTTAAGAATAATATACATTAGAAATTTTAATGTTATATATAACGATATTAATTATTTTATAACATAATTGACTTATTAACTCAGTTGATTAGGATATCATGTTAATAACCTAAAAATCACATGTTTGAATCTTGAATGAATTATTAATTTTAAATTAATTTCTAAAACATATTTTTTTGAAAAAAATAAAAAATTGTATGGGCCCATACAGATTGTGAATCCATAGGTCCATACGAATTACGAATCCATAAATCTTCTAAGAATAATTTTGGAAATAACAAAAAATGTTGAGTTTACAAAAAAACGTTGGTACACAAAGCAATTGCCGGAGATGATTCATAGCAATACTGCCCCCATCACAACTGCAATTGATAAGAGGGTTCTAACAGTTGTTAGATTAACAATTGGACTGAAGGTTTTAGTGTACTCTATCCCAACCTTTTGTTACCAGGTGTGATTTTTATATTTCCACTGTTGCATTTCTCTTGTGCTTTTTTCTAACATCCATTTAGCAATTTGAGTGTTTGCATTTTGTGACATTTGAGTGTTTCATTTTGGCGGTTTATAACAGTCAATAATGTGTTAATTACAATGCGGAGATGTTTAAGATAAAATTGTGTTTCGGGATAGTTTTTAATCTCTAATATCTTAAAATTGTTAAAATAAAAGGACTAAAATGAATTTTTAAAATTACAAAGTATCAAAATGAATTTTTTAAAAGATGAAGGATCAAATTATAAAAAAAATGAGATTAAAAAGATGATTTTACCTTATTTATTATATGCCCTTGCGTTGGTAGTGAAGAAAGGCCTGGGGTTTCAAGTTACAAATTTTTATACTTTTGTCCAGTTCTATTCCCCTTGTTTTTTGTTGTCCACCCACTATTATTTAAAACAAATGTAGGACAAATGTTTTAGTGCTGAGTCCTCTAAAATTTTAGCAAAACAATCGTACCTATAGTGATCAATATTAATATCACAAAGCCATAGTGATTAATAAATCTTATCAACTCGTATGTTTTTTTTATTAATTTACGGATGTACATCATTATGCTTATGTGGTAAGTATCAAAAATCTTTCTTTTGACATTCATCATACATTTATAAAGGACAACCTTCAAACTGGCTGGTTTTGAACAAATGATTAAATGATAGATACAAATATTATAAGTTTATAGAGAAAACAAAAACAAGCAAAGAGAGAGAGAGAGAAAATATAAAGAATCTTTGACGTTGGAGAAAGAGTTCAGTCTATCCATCTATCTCTTTTGGAAGTTAAAGGTCTTGATTGCAACACCGAAGATTAATGCAAAGGCAACTGCGATGCCAGCAACCACAACAGCACACACTCCAACGAAGTCATGTTTGAAACCAAAGTAGTCTTCTACGAAATCTTTCACCATCTTGTTATCTTCACCCGGCATTCTTTCCGTTATATCTCCAAACTGAGATGCAATCAATCCATATAAGGTCCAAGCCACTGGACATGCCCAATAGTACCATCTCCACCACACGGGCATTTTCTGTTGAAAATGGAAAAGGACAATAAACATAAATGTACATACATTCATCCATTGAAACCATTTATTTAACTATTTATTATTCAAATGGTAGGGTAGTGCAACAACTTACAGGTCTAACGACAATAAATCCCGAGAAGAGATTCCAAATTGCATAGAATGCAGCAGCCACAATGGCAGCAACATGGTGGTTTGGCGTCACTCCCACAGCCATCATACCGTAGAAAGTAAAGTACAACAATGAGAAGAAACTGAAAAATAGATACCAAAAGAATTTCTCTGCAGTCCAGTCAAATCCGATCATGGCATAAACAATTAAACCGTATGTCACAGCTTGAGCGAAGATATATGGTATCTCTACCAGAACCTGTGACAAAAAGTAGGGAATTTGTTAACATGAACCGTGTATGCAAACTAAACCACTAATAATGTCTAAAATAAATAATGATGAAGTTACCTGTGCAAATGCATAGGGTAAGGCAGAATACATTCCCGCAGCTTTTTCTCTATAAAAGACAGTCCTTTCAACTGCTACCACTGGCTGAACAGAGGAAGCATTTTGTATTCCAAGGAAGAGAACAGCAGTATACATTGAACCTAGAGCATTCAACAGGTCTCCTCTTGTTGTACTGTAAAATCACCAAAAGCAAGTGGAATTAGAAGATGTGACAAAATATATTATATGGTATTTTATTTTGTTGGGTAATAAGAATTTATTTTAAAACTTCACTAATCTTTGACTTACCGTCTGCTTCCGAGGTCCCAGAACATTGTTCCAAACATCAGGGCTATGAAAGTAGTGAAGAAAAACCTCACAGCAGTGTATGGTGGATTACGCCAATATGACCAACGTTGCTTCCATAAGCAAGCTTGGCATTGGACCAAGAATGACTGAGAGTATTGAGTAGGGAAATAAAGATCCTTTGAACCGGGAGCGGGCTGACCCAGTTCTTGTATAAGCTGCTTGTTTCTCCTGAAAAACCATGCAAAACTCATTTAAGCATTTTGAAAATAGAGAAAACAAAGATGGCAATAGCTATATTAGTTAATAAATTCATAACTGCATGCACTAGCCTACCTATATAGATCAGAATTCTTGTACAAGTCAGTAAAATCAACACCCAAACTAAGTTCTTGTGCTGAAGTTGTAACTTCCAACATCCAAGTAGCTGGGTTATATCCGTCTTTGATTTTGCTCACCCCTTCAATGCTCTGGACAGTGGAAATTATTGGAAAATCTTAGTATTTGTCCTCAAGAACTATAGTCGTTCACTTAATAATATTGAACTTAAGTATGATCTCACCTCAAAATACTTGATCAAATGACTAGAGTGACGACCCAGCGGCCCAACATATATTTCTTGTCCTCCACGCTTCATTAGGAATAGCTGGAATCACACAAAATATCATGTTAGATTCAAGTCTAATGGAGAAAGAAACTAAACATGACACAGCTTCATTTATCATTGTCGTCACTCACCTCATCAAATGCTTCAAATATGTCAATGCTAGGCTGATGGATGGTGCAGACAACGGTTCTTCCAGTGTCCACAGTGTTCCTGACTGTTCTCATAACAATTGCAGCAGCTCTTGCATCTAACCCAGAAGTAGGCTCATCCATGAAAATTATAGATGGGTTAGCCACTAATTCAACTGCAATAGTCAGCCTCTTGCGCTGTTCAGTTGAGAGACCACTCACACCAGGCAATCCAACCAGTGAGTTCCTTAATGGGTTCAGCTCCACCAGTTCCATGACTTCCTCAATGAACATCTGCAACCATTGTCAAATCGAAAAAGTTTGAACAATTAGCCTCTAAGGAGAGAAATCGAGCTATCTCAATGACCAGCTTAAACATGTTTTACTGTTGGTAGTTCACACTAACTAACCTTTCTGGTTTGGGAATCAACACTTGAAGGTAAACGAAGCCATGCTGAGTAGAGCAAGGATTCATAAACAGTAACATGAGGTGAGTGGATATCATTTTGCTCACAGTAGCCAGAGATACGAGCAAATGTTTCTTGCTTCTTAGGGTACCCAGAAATTTTGATGTTTCCATCAATATATCCACCAGTTTTCCTGCCAGCCAGAACATCCATCAAAGTAGTCTTACCAGCTCCACTTACACCCATCAAAGCCGTGAGAACACCAGGCCTGAATGCACCACTAACACCCTTCAAAAGCACCAATCTGTCCTCTTGTACACCTTGTTCCTTCATTTCCTGCCAGTTGAAATTAAGAGAGTTAAAAACACAAATTGCCTCTGGCTGAAGTAGATTTCAAATAGAAACTGTTAGAAATCCAAATGCTAAATTTATATCTTTGAATGTGATTTACCTGTGGCATGTCAACAGAGTATACGACTTCGTCAAAGGTGATAGAATGTGGCTCAAAAGGAAGAACCATTCCTTTTTTCTTTCCATGGCTGGACTCCACAACAGAACCACCTCTTCCTGAACTTTCTGAAAGGTATTTGAAAAAATGTTCAATATCTTGAGGTATATAATGAATTGTTGCTACTCAACGAGTATGCTTGGCATTGAGTATTCATGAGTGATTTATAAGTGTAACATAGCTCACCTATGCGTGGCAATTCAACTTCTGCTACGGTTACTTCATTAGGTGATTCTTCTTCAGCTATTGTTGCTTGTGGCTTATCAAATGCTGCATGCACATTCAGATGCATACTTATTAATAAAACCTTGCATTGCTTTTCTGAAAAAAATTTAAAGTACAAATGATGCGAAAAGTACTCACGGCCAAGGATTTCAAGTGCAGCAGAAAACATCACGTTGAAAAGCAACACAAATCCAGCCATTGCCCCTAAGCCTAACCAATACCAATATGCACTTGAGGGGAACCCACGAGACTCCAGATATTCAACTCCTAAATTTCGGCTAGACTGTAATTGGAGAGCAAAAAAAATTAGAATCGCACTTCTGTTAACCAAAAGTATACAAATTCTGAAGTTGTGTTCAAGAAATTACGTTGTGCCAACTGTTTGAAAGAAATTCATTGACCATCAAAGCAGTCTGCCCATACATTAAAGGTGAAATCCAGTAACCCCAAATCCACCAGTTTTTTATATCACCTGTTTCATTGGCAATGAAATGCAGAAGAATTAGCTTAGGTTTGTTCAATATGATGGAAATACAACAATTTTTTTGTCATGTGTTTATGTTAATTGAACTTACTTTTTGCCATAACGAAACCACCCAATGTAAGGAACGTGAGAACTGCAAAGGCTCCAAATGTGTTGGAAACAATCATGTTTCTACCCAGTGCTGCAATAGCACGAAATAGTGCCGAAGCCATCTGGCCGATAAACAGTAGAATGAGATACTGCTTGAACAACCTGCACATAATTCAACAACTCAAATCATAAGTAACATGCAAATTAGTAGAAGCAGCAACATTCACCATGCTCTTAACTCTTGAAAGCAGTTTCTTTACCTCCCAACATTTGGATCAAATCCAATAACATAGTAGGTGAGGAATACCCAAACAGCAACTTCCAGTAGAGTAACAGGAATCTTGAGAATCCATGAAGGGATTGCATATGCCCAAGAGGGATAAAATAGAAGGTCCCGTTGCTTGTAGAATACAGGAAGCTTAGCAATGGTCATAGAAATCTCAGCCATTCCATTAAACATAATCATTACTAAGGTAAAAAATAGAGCACCAGCATAAAGACCCGCATCATCCATATTGTTACGATGCAACTCGGTTCTCAAAAACAGTGTCATTGTCATTAACGCCATGATGGAAAGCTGAAAAGCATCAAGAGAAAAATGAATAGTGTAAAATAATCATCATATAAGTGTAAATGATATAAATAACAATAGTATATATTTTTTATTGATATAAACCAAGGTAGAAAGTCTAGAACCAACCTGGCATAGCTTGAAGATGTAAACAAATGAGTTCCTTTTCATAAGCAAATACTCCCTTGAGAGGTTAGCCTTTAACAGCTCCTTCTTATTGATACCATACTTCTTAGTGGTTAATGCTGCAGGGTGGCTCTTGGTCTTGTCAAATGGAACTGCAAGCTCCTCTCCAAGTTTCCCACCAATATGGAATGATTGAAATGCCTCAGAAAATTGGGTAACTGTGACAAATCTGTATGGTTGATCTCTGCGTGCCCAATATTGTGCTTGATCTTTTTTGGAAGTCACTTCTTGAAGGAAGTCAGCAACACCTTTCCTCTCAGGACATCTGAAACCCATGGATTCAAAGAAGTCCAGAACATATTCACGGGGACCATGGTATACAACTTGGCCATCAGAGATTAAGATAATGTCGTCAAAAAGGTCATAAGTCTCGGGTGCTGGCTGGAGCAAAGATATAACAGCGGTTCCATTTAGAATGTGGACATATTGCCTGAGAAAGCTCACAATCTGAAATGTTGTGGAACTGTCCAACCCAGTAGAAATTTCATCCATGAACAAGGCATTTGCTGGTCCAACCAACATCTCTCCTGTAGTAACACGCTTCCTTTGTCCTCCAGAGATCCCACGCAACATTTCATCCCCCACCATAGTATCAGCACAAATATCCAACCCCAAAATCTACAAAATTATACGGTTAACTAGTTCAATATCTCGGCCTTCATAAAAAACTGTAACGCATGTCATCACACAATTGAACTGAACCTTTTTTAAACATTACCTTTAGTGTATAATCTGTTACTAAGCTTGACTCCTGACCTTCAGTTGCAGTTGCCTGTTATATCAAAAGATAATCAGATGCAAAGAAAATATATAATATGTTTTTGGGTTTTCTTATTTTACTAAAGTAAAGATTAATAGGAGCCTCTTTTTCTCACCTTCATGTAGACATCAAGATCTGGGTCAGGCTTGATATTTGCTGCTTTCTCTCTTCTAGACAACTCAGATAGCATGTCTGTGGATCCCAAAAATGATGATCAGCCATGCTTAGGCTATATATATACACCTTAAATTAGATATTGAAAAGGTTTGCAAGGTGGTAAAGATGGACTAACCATAACGCGATCCAACCCCTTGGCACCTTGCTGAAAAAGCCAAGGTTTCCCTCACAGTCATTTCTCCGATATGAAGATCATGCTGGCTGATGTAAGCAGCAGTTCTCTGGGGCACAAACTCATTCAATTCATGCCCGTTGTAAGTCACTCTCCCAGATACCTTAAGAGTTTTGTCGAGCTTTCCTGATAAGGCCAAAAGGAGTGTGGTTTTTCCTGAACTTGGAGGACCCAAAAGCAGTGTCATCCTGCGAGGTTTAATAATCCCGCTAACATCTTTAAGAATAGTCACGTGTTTCTTTTTGCTTGTGCTAATGTGGAGAAGATTGAAAAATCCCTGAAATCAGAAATAGGGAAAGACCATAAGAATAATTGCAAAACAAAACAAAAGAAACCAAAAATTTGAACAAGTGTAGAACCAGCCCTTCCCTACCTCTACGACATTAGTAACAGAGTTGATGAAAGAGGGCAAAGCTCTACTTCCCACAAAGGCCTCTGCCTCAATATTAAGGTGCTCATATCGAACTTCAATTGTTGGAATATCAAGTCCAACTCTATATAAAAAAAACAGCAAGCAAAAAAAGCTTATTAGTACTTAGTATATACATATACTGATGGAAGAGGTTGTGAAGAAGTAAGTACCTATCAATACGTTCCTTGAGCTTCAACAGGAACCTCTCATTGTCCTCTTCAGCTACTTTGACCAACCTCTCGAGAAGTTTCTGTCTCTCTTGGATGCCGAGATCAGAGACGTCGATTTCGTTGGCGACGCCATGGGAAGCTGTGAGCAAGCCTTTCCTGAGACGGTTGTAGGTAGGGAGCTTCTCAAGTGCAGCCCATTTCAGAGCTTCTTCGTCATCCTCTTCGCGAGAAGACCTTGAGAATACCTCCACACCACTGTTTCTCCAAACCGTGGAACTTCTTCGTAAACTGTTACTTGCTCTGTATATATCACTTCCCTCCATTCAGATCCACCTTGTTTCTTGTTTCTTCTTCTTCTTCTTCTTTGGCTTATATGTTGTGACGAAACCAAACAGCACACCACTTTTTCTTCTTCTATGTGCAACTGAATGATATGAATGACTATGGAATAGGAAAACATGTCTCTGTATTTATACCTTTGACGTCAAATTCAGGCGGCGATTGACGAGTCAATCCTTCAGATTAAATAATGGCGCCACCTATTCATTTATTTATTTATTTATTTAATATGGAAAACTAAGAGCAGCAAAAACGTGGAATCGGAAAAGAAAAGAAAAAAAATATAAAAATACAACTTTATTCCAAAGTCTGAAAGGAAAATTTCACTCTCCCATGGTCATTCAAAGAAGAGGAAGTTTCCTGGTTACCGAATCGCATACTTTATAAGTAAATATCTACACCTTATTAACGGTTCTATTATTTTAATATTATATTCTAGATATCCTCTTCTTCTTTTTTACTGCAAATTCTGGATATCCCATTCTCTCACTTTAATTTTATCTTATATGTGTCATAATGAATAATTAATATTGTTTTAAAAAAATTATAGTATAAAATAGTATTTCATAGGTATAACTCACAGAATACACTCTACTTATAAGAAAAAATTTGAGTTCAATTTTCACATATATTATGTTATTAGTGATGAACTTGTAAAAAAAGATCTCAATTCAATCTCAAAAAAATTAATAATTCATCATTATAAAGAAAATAATAATACAAGTATGATTAAACTCGAAATTAAGATTAGTCTTATTATTAATCATATAGACAAAAGCATGAAGGGCCAAACGTCCTTATGTTTCCAAAAAAACATTTCAAAATTTTTTATAATACACGGCTAAACCCGTAAAATACACGGCTCATGCCGTCCCGGAAGTGTAACTTTCACATGGTATAGTAACGAGCAGTATAACCCACGGTTATAAAAAATATATAAAAATAAAATCAATTTAACGACTAAGCAGAATTTTTTTATAAGAAAAAAAAAAGGCAATATTATTGTTCCGTAATTATTGGATCAAAATAAGGCGTCTAAGCCGAGTCGTTCGTGTTCGTAATAATGGTAGTTAAAACGTTAATCATAATTCAGCAAAAATAATTGAGAAGGAACAATAAAATAAGAAAAGGTTAGGGTATCTAGTTAAGACTTTGGAGCTTGATCTTTACAGCTGTAAATTAAAGTATCGGGGATAAGGTATGTAATTTTTATATTCAATTGAAAGATCCAAGAAAAGACATGACACCGTATTAGAATCAGAACACAGTGCATGTTAGCCACACACAAGATAATCAAATCCTTTGAGATTATTTTGATGAAATGGAGTGGGGAAAAGACAATAGTTAAAATCAACTAATAAATTACATCAGCAGGAACGTCAGTCACAGAAATTTTCATTTTTTTACTTTAATCAAAGAAAATGATCGAAAGTTGAAATTTGGCCGCGTGTATAGTTTTTGATTAAGTCTTCATTTCCGAAAAACTGGCAAACAAAAATAAAACCCTGAAAGCTTGACTTCTAGATTGCATATAACACTGGTCAGTAAAATTGATCGGTTCTTCACTTCGTTGAAAGGAACTCTGGACCAATAATTCAACTTCTAGATATTTAGTACTCGATTATTACGACCATACTACCAGTAGATCATTTTTTCTTTTGCTCCAAATTAAACACAAATTCAAACCCCTCTCTTTATAATAATTAAGACAAGTGTTATTTATTAATTATTATCAAGCTATAGTTTCAACCATAGGAGTGAAATCTAAACCAATGGGATTTGTTAATAAATTTCATTTTTCTCCAAACTTTATACAGCAAGCTCAAACCCTCCATTATTTCGCAAAAACTCCATCAACTATGGGATTAAAGTTAATTTAAATATATTTTCAATATCTTTTGATATGAATTTTTCCGTAACAATCGTGAGATGTTCTGTTTCAGTAAACTTCTAGTGCATTAAATTCCCCCTATCTTTTGATAGTGTATGGTATTTTTTTAAGAAAACTATTAATTATACAAATTATTATGATAAAACAATTTTATATGATAAATTTAACCATATTTAAAAAGTTAGAATATTGAAAATAAATTCGTTTAAGAATTTAAGAGAAATACTAATAATGAGTAGTATTTAAAGAATAATTTATTACTTAATTATTTTTAAAAACAAATCTAAAATACTCAACGAAACATATGAGACAGAAAATATATTTTTCATCAATTCTAAATCTTCCCATTAGTCTTCCTATATGCTAAATATATATAAAAAAAAGTTTATTTAATATTTTTATGTTTTTTATAAAATAATACTGTATTAATTAACAAGAATTATTAGAATAATACTAGCATAATAAAGTATATATATATTTCATTATTGTTAGTAGGATTGGGTGGCATTCATGAACCTCGTGAGTGGTGATCATACTTGTGTGTGTTTTAAAAACTATTGATCCTATCAAAGTTGAAGCAAGTTGTAGGCTTCTAGATGCAATAAAGAAACCCATACGGGAAAGCAGCCAAAAAGTTTTGTTTGTTTAGAAATTAGCATTGCAAGACAAGACTTGTCACCTAGTACAGTCTACGCAAGACACCTGTAATGTAAGATCAATAAATTGATGTTGGACTCATTCTCCCATCTGAATTCATTTTTCCCATTCGGGGGCTTGACCGATGACCATGTTCACAATTTATGACTCTAATATTTAAATTGTCATCTCCTTCTAGATGGTTTATTTATTATTAAAATTTTATATTAATTAGTTTGTTAATTTTACAGGAGTAGTATGTTATACTCCTATCCCCATCAAGTTTTTTAAATTCTAAGTAACCATTTAACAAATTGTCCTTAAATATCCTATAAACATTGAATATAATCATGTTTTTGGTTTTGGCCCAACTCGTGAGGTATGGATAGAGATTTAATTTATTTATTTATTAAAATACACTTAAGGGAGGCTAGAGTATCTTGGAGGACATTATGAATTTTGGTCTAAACAACAAAAACTAATTATGGTGACAAGGTGGGACGGGGAAAGTAGGAATTGATTTATGCAGTGTCTTTGCCCCCTCTTTTGAACCTTTTTCCAAGACTAGTAAGTGCGTGTAATTTGAAAGGTGTTGATTTTTGCAATTTGCAATTTAGTTTTGTAATTATTCAGAATATTTTTAAACTTTCTTGTTTCCCTGATAAGTATCACCAAAATCCCACTCCACCCTGAAAAGAAGTTTCACTGTATAGTATTGCATTAGATAACAATAACAATGTCAAGTGTATTTATATAAATAAGAAGATGGGGTCAATGTCCTATATTGATATATCAGGGACATTGAACCTGGTTGGACAAACTGTTAAAGTCCGAACTGAGAAGCATACTAAGCCACCTTGTGTTCCATGCTTACAAAGGGGTCCTCCCCTAATTCAAACCAACATTAATAATTTCATGATGTAATTTTTTTTTTCTTTTCTGCTAACACTATTAACTTGTACATGCGCTCACTTGAAACACATCTATTCTATTCTATCGCCTTTCAAAATTGAAGACCTTTAGAGAAAAAGCAAAGATAGTAGCAAATAGCACTGCAAACCCAACAACTACACACGCAGCAACTCCTACAAAATCATCTCTATAACCAAAGTATCTTCTAAGAAACTCTTTCACAGTCTCATTTAACTCAACTGCACTTGTTATATCCCCAAACTGTGATGCAACCAATCCATATAAGCTCCAAGCCACAGGACATGCCCAATAGTACCATCTCCACCACACAGGAATGCTCTGTCACCATATAGAATATAAAACTAAGCATCATTATATATGTACATCTGCTGAATTTCCTCACATGCATTTCTCATTACATTTATAGATTACATGACTTACAGGTCGTGGCACAACAAATCCCGAAAACAGATTCCAAATTCCATAGAATGCAGTAGCCACAATTGAAGCAATGTGTTGGTTTGGTGTTACGGCCACAGTCATCATGCCATAAAAGGTAAAGTATAGAAATGTGAAGTACATGAAGAACAGATACCAAAAGAATTTCGAAGCAGTCCATTCGAATCCGATCATCGCATAAACTATGATGCCATATGTTACAGCTTGGACAAAAATATATGGTAGCTCTATTACAACCTAAGAAGTAAAAGGTTGCATTAATAAGATTAAGATATAAAACTGACACAAAATACTAAATAATGCTTCTAGAAGTTAAATTAATTACCTGAGCAAGAGCATAGGGGATGGCTGAATACATTCCAGCTGCTCTTTCTCTATAAAAGACTGTTCGTTCAATGGCCACCACTGGTTGCACAGAAAGGGCATTCTGGATCCCAAGGAAGAGAATGGCATTGTACATGGAACCAATAGCATTGAACAGATCTTGTTTCCTTCTTCTGCATGTTGTTCTAAATGGGATCAATTTCATGGGGAATGAGGGTTTGTTTAACACAACTTATGCATGTTTTTTAATTGAATAATTCTAAATCATCCTACTAATCCTCCTAATTGTTTTGTATGGTAAGTATTGAATGCTTTTAATGTTTCCAAGACACTAAATATATTTACTTTTTTATTTAATACCTTCTTTATAAAATTTGTAGAGGGATATAGCATTACTCTTTGTAATTATACATTAAGCAATAGTAACTCACGTTTTGGATCCTAGGTCCCAGAACATTGTCCCAAACATCAAAGCTACGAATGTAGTGAACAAAAATCTCACTGCAGTATATGGAGGGTTGCGCCAGTAGGACCAATGTTGTTTCCATAGGCAGGCCTTGCATTGAACGAAAAATGGTTGTGCATATTGTGTAGGAAAATGAAGTTCCTTGGAACCTGGAGCAGGCTTGCTCAATTCTGCTACAAGTGCTTTGTTCCTCCTAACATATGACATACATACATACACACACATATACATACATACATATATATATATATATATATATATATATATATATTTTCAGCACTAGTTTGAAATAATATCCTTGTAAGATATTTAAAATATATATATATACTTTTTGACTAAATAAGGATGTTAAGTAACACTATTACACTACAAACCAACTTACCTACATAGTACTGAATTTTTGTATATATCAGAAAAGTCAACATTCAAATCCATTTCTCGTGCCGGAGTTGTAATTTCCAACATCCAAGCTGCTGGGTTATGTCCATCTTTGATTTTACCAACCCCTTCAATCCTCTGCTTGAAAGTAAGATTAGAAATAGTACTATGATATCAGTAGCAACTAACAAGCATCATGAACTACTATAAATGTCATTTGATTTTTCCAGACACGTCTTACCTCAAAATACTCAACGAGGTGGTTAGAATGGCGACCCAATGGCCCAACATATATTTCTCGTCCTCCTCGCTTTAGTAGGAAAAGCTGAAACCAATTTTTGGTTTATTAAGCTCAAGTAGTATGGCAAGTCAAAGAAGAAAAGTGAGAAAACGCAGTATCATATGATCAAGAGCAGCACTTACCTCATCAAAAGCTTCAAATATGTCTATGCTTGGTTGATGGATGGTACAAACAATTGTTCTTCCTGTGTCCACTATGTTTCTGACTGTCCTCATAACTATTGCAGCAGCTCTGGCATCTAACCCAGATATTGGCTCATCCATGAATATTATGGAGGGATTAGCCACTAGCTCAACTGCTATAGTTAGTCTCTTGCGCTGTTCGGTGGAGAGACCGCTCACACCAGGTAAACCAACCAAAGCTTCCCTCAGTAAGTTCAACTCCACCAGCTCCATGACCTCCTCAATGAACATCTGTAATCATTTCAGATCAAACAGTAAAGATAACTAACTCCAAGACTTATGATCAGTTAGTATAGGCAATTGCCAATGAGTCTAGTTGAACATTATATGCTAACCTTTCTGGTTTCAGAATTGACTTCAGGCGATAAACGAAGCCATGCTGAGTAGAGCAAGGATTCATAGATTGTAACATGAGGAGAGTGGATATCGTTCTGCTCACAATAGCCAGAGATTTGAGCATATGTTTCTTGATTTTTAGGGTACCCTGAAATTGTGATGCTCCCCTCAATGTACCCTCCAGTTTTCCTTCCAGCCAACACATCCATCAAAGTTGTTTTACCTGCTCCACTCACACCCATCAGAGCTGTGAGAACACCTGGCCTAAATGCACCACTAACACCCTTCAGAAGGACCAATCTGTCCTCAACTACACCCTGATTCTTCATTTCCTGCAAGTTGAAATCAAAAGGGATTCTGTTTTAAAGTGCTTTTCAAGTCCTATCTCTACAGTGTTTTCATGGAAATCAATCACCTGTGGCATGTCTACTGAGTAAGTGATTCCATCAAAGGTAAGTGAATGTGGTTCAAATGGAAGAACCATTCCTCTTTTCCTTCTGTGGCTTGACTCAACAGCAGCCTTTGGCCTCACTGATGCAGACCTGGAAGACATACTTTCTGTCCCATTATCATCTAAGTTCCCTGCATGACAATTGAAAGGATTTTCAAAATCTGAAAGATTTGATATAAATTATAAAGGGAAAGCACAAACATGCTTGTGTATATGGTCAAATAAATGATCAAATCACCTATCTCTAGGTTGCTACTTGGGGCATTCCCTGTTAATCTGAGTGATAATCGAATATCATCTAGTGTTCTGTCTTTATTCCTATTGCCATGAGATTCTTTGAAGATGACAGCCCGTGACATCTCAGGTGCTGCTCAATCATTAGCATCAACATAGCATAAGTAATAGTACCGTTACTGCAGGAATATGAAAGTTGTACCAAGAGAGATACTCACGGTTTAGATAAGTGAGAGCTAGAGTGAATGTGATGTTCAATAGAACAACAAATCCAAGCAATGCGCCAGCCCCTATCCAATACCAGGATGCATGTGTGAAGAACCCACGGGACTTAAGAACCTCAACTCCCAGTGATTCAGTTGAATTGGGAAGAACCTAAAATTAAAAATAGATGTTCTAGAAACCCACAGGAAACTGGAAAACATTTGAAGTTTGATAATTCAAGAAATTACATGACTCCAACTCTGCCCGAGGAACTCATTGACCATCATAGCATTCTGCTCATACATTATAGGTGAAATCCAATAACCCCATATCCACCATTTCTTAACATCCTCTATTGATCAAGAGAAAATCAAAAGGCAAATTACACCATGTAAGGTTTAAAAATTTGAAAACTACAAACATTGCTACATCTGTTGAATAATTGTATTGTACCTCTTGACAATATGAAACCGCCCAACGTCAGAAGTGTGACTATTGCAAATGATCCAAATGTGTTAGCAATAATCATATTCCTACCAATTGCCGCAATTGTACGAAACAATGCAGAAGCCATCTGGCCAAGTAGTAACAACAGAAGATATTGTTTGAAAAACCTACATCAAGAGCAGCATCTCACATCTAATGCCACACACTCATAGTGAGTCTTCCCAAGTCCAAAGTAGATAAAGATAAATTACTCACCTAGCAACACTTGGGTCAAATCCAATTACATAGTAGGTGATAGATACCCAGACAACTACTTCAGCCAATGTAATAGGTATTTTCAGGATCCAGCCGGGAATAGCATATGCCCATGCAGGGTAAAATAGAAGGTCCCTTTGCTTGTAAAATATAGGAAGCTTTGCTACCGTCATAGAAATATCAGCCATTCCATTAAACAAGATCATTACTATAGAGAAAAAAAGAGCACCGGTGTAAACTCCCCCGTTATCCACAGAATCCTTGTGCATCTCAGTTCGCAGGAATACTGTCATTGCTACCACTGCCATCAGTGCAAGCTAGTGGCAGAAGGAGAAAAATCACACGTGAAAATCATGTAAAAAACATAATAATCAAACATAATTGCATTTAAACGCTAGCTAAAACTAACTTGAGACAGCTTGAAGATGTAAACAAATGCATTCCTCTTCATTAGCAAATACTCCCTTGAGAAGTTAGCTTTCAGAAGCTCCTTCTTGTTTACCCCGTACTTCTTAGTAGTTAATGCAGCTGGGTGGTTCTTTGTCTTATCAAATGGAACTGCTAGTTCGTCTCCAAGCTTCCTACCAACATGGAAGCATCGAAATGCCTCGGCAAATTCGTTAACTGAAACAAAACTGTATGGCTCATCTTTGTGTATCCAGTACTGTTGTTGATCCTTCCTTGAAGTCACCTGGCAAAGAGTATAGATACATCTGATATTCTGATTCATACACAGATACATGTGGTTTTACTTTCAATTCCATAATGTGTATGAGATAAGAAAGGTAAAAATTGATTTACTTCTTGAAGGAAGTCAGCGACAGCTTTCCTCTCAGGACATCTGAAACCCTTAGATTCAAAAAATTCAAGGACGAATTCACGAGGTCCTTGGTATACTATTTGGCCATCAGAGAGGAGGATAATGTCATCAAAAAGTTCATACGTCTCTGGCTCTGGTTGCAATAGTGAGATAACCGCTGTTCCATCAAGAATGTGAACCATTTGTCTGAGACACTTGATAATTTGAACAGTTGAAGAGCTGTCCAAGCCAGAAGATATTTCATCCATGAATAGTGCATTTGTTGGACCAACCAACATCTCCCCTGCAAATAATGCATACAAAATTTAAATATAGAATGTAGAAACTGAATTGGAATGAATCACTTGCAGGGACAAGCAGTTGGAATTGGATCACCACCTGTGGTAACACGCTTCCTTTGTCCCCCAGATATACCACGCAACATTTCATCCCCTACCACAATATCAGCACACATTTCCAGCCCCAAGATCTGGAAAATACAAATAAACAAGTAGTTGGGCGCAATTAAGAAAGTATTTGTGAAGTTGGAGTAATGTCAGAACACTTTGAAGAATAATGGAGATGTCAATCACCTTAAGTACATATTCTGTCATCATCTGGTTTGCTTCCTGGCCTTCAGATGCTATTGCCTGGTTTCATCAGAAGCCAACAAGATGAAAACACTACTTACTTGTCCATCACAATTAAAAATTTCAGTGAATTTAGCGGGAGGAGAGGGTATATTAAAATAAAATGAGTATCGTAGATTTGTGGCCTTTATTTAATGAAAAATATCCCTGGAGTATAAGAGACTAGCACACTTAAATGTCTGAAATGATTTTTTCCTAAGCAGATAGTACTTGCAAAGTAAACACATAATCTTTCCTAAGCAAGTAGATAAAAACACACTTTAAAGCTGCATATTTACCTTCATGTAGATATCAATATTAGGGTCAGGCTTAATATCCGTCACTATCTCTCTTCTTGACAGTTCAGATAGCATGTCTGTACATGACCAAAACGATACTATGTCATGCTCGGATAACATAAGTGGAAGTTATCACTTTCGTTAACAGCGTCAGATGAAAGGAAAAGCCTTTTTAAGGTAAAAGCTGACTAACCATAACGTGATCCAACCCCTTGGCACCTTGCAGAGAAAGCCAAGGTTTCCCTTACAGTCATTTCTCCAATATGAACATCATCCTGGCTAATATAGGCAGCAGTTCTCTGGGGTACAAATTCATTCATTCCATGCCCGTTATATGTCACTCTCCCAGAAACCTACAGCACATATCAGAACTTAAATTGGATATAGCTTATTGAAATAAAAAGTCAATGATAAGTGGAATTATTTTTCACCTTAAGATCTGGATCAAGCTTTCCTGCCAGAGCCAAAAGGAGTGTGGTTTTTCCAGAACTTGGAGGACCCAAAAGCAATGTCATCCTGATAAATGATATGTTGAAGTATGAGAGACTGATATAGGAAAATGAATGAGGTATGAGCTTAATTTACAGATTCTTTCAGTTCTATATACTCACCTACAAGGTTTTACAATTCCACTAACATCTTTAAGAATGGTCACATGCTTCTTTTTGCTTGAAAGAATATGTAGATAATTCAAATAACTCTGAAAGATCAACTTTGTCAAAATAACAGATAATATACAGAAAAAGAATTTATGGTTTTGATTAAGAAAAAAAGTATCAAATTAGTACATGGTTTACCTCTACTGTATTAACAATGAAGTTGAAAAATGTGGGTAAGGCTCTGCTGCCAACATAAGCTTCTGCCTCAACATTCAGATGCTCAAACCTGGCTTCAATTGTTGGAATGCTAACCCCAACTCTAGAAATATTGAAAGATAAAGAAGGGACAGAAAACTCATTGGTGCATGGTCAAGGAAATACATGAAACAAAATAACATTTCAAACATTTTGACTTGTAATATTGCCATAAAAAATCTATGTATGGATAACAACAACCAAAACAAGGTGAAGGGAAATTGAAAGAGAAAGGGAGGGGGGAAAAAAGCAATATTAGTAATGGATTTATTACCTATCAATTCTTTCCCTCAGCTTCAACAGAAATTTTTCATTGTCTTCTTCAGCATCTCTTACCAACCTCTCCAACACTTCCTTTCTTCTCTGTGTTCCCATATCCGTGACGTCAATTTCATTCACCTCACCATTGGATGTGATTAACAAGCCTTTCTTTAAACGATTGTAAGTAGGGAGCTTGTCAAGTGCAGCCCATTTTAGAGCTTCTTCATCGTCCTCTTCAAATGAGGACGGAGAAAAAATGTCACTTGCATCTCTCCTAATCGAAGAACTTACTCGTAAGCTGCTATCATTCTCCATTGTCAACAAAGAAAGAGTTAAAAAGATAGAGCTGCAACAAACTTTCTCTCTGCTTGTGCAATTCTGTGAGGTTATGTGAAATAAAAGAGTGGCATGCATGAATATATAGGTGAAATTGCTTCTGGTAAAGTATAAGGACTCCACACTAAAGTTTAACGAGTAGACAGGGGATGACTCCTGAAGCATAACATGACACTAGAGCCATGCAAGGATTACGTAAAAATCGTGGACTTTGTGGCCTAATTTATCCGTGCAGTGGGTTAGGGGACAACACTAGTACTCATATTATCAAATGAAACTTAAGAGAACAGAACTCTTTGATTTCGACTCATAACATCATCCATTTACCTGCATAATCTAGCACTAGTTGAATTTTTCCTCCTGGTAGTACTTCTACGAGGAAAAATCATTCAAATATAATTATTCATGATTGCCAGCATAATAATAGACTATGGGAAGATAATGTCTTTCAAGTAATGCTATTATTTTGTTTCATATTACACTTTAACATAATGAAAAAGGTTGGTAAAGCTAAAAAAAAAGTTGGTAACTTAAAAATTTGAAACGTGGACAAGCTAAAACCCTAAGAAAATCAAAACTAGGATACAGCCTTGGGCAGTTGGAAATTGAAGAAATGTAAACATTGCACTGTGTCACCCGTTTTATTGGCTAGCATAAAACCACGAAGTAGTGAATTTGAAAATATGTTAATCAACGTTAACAAGAAATGTTTGATATTGTCATGATTATCATTATCTCATACGTAATGTTAACTATGTTCAAAGGTTTAACAACGGTTGTAGCAAGCCGCAAGCGACAGTTAATGAGCTTCATTGAAATAATGAAAAAAAATGATTACACATAGTTCAACACATGCTTTCATGGGCTAAACAACAAATCATGTGAATTGGGCTAAGATTTTCTGCTCTAAGCCCAAAATAAGGGAGTTGTTATTGGCCCCAACCACATTTGTTATTGACCCCTACAAACATGAGAAAAGGCCTTCTTACCCCTCCCTCTTCCCCTCCACCTTCTTTTCATCCCACCCACCCCATCACCACCGCACCAAAGGAAAATATATATCTTGAAAATTTTGAAATGACAAATAAATTATAATATTTTTTTCAAAAAGAAAATAAAAAAGACGAAAGTTAGAGGTGAATGTGATGGGATAGTGAAAGAACATGATGAATCATCTCCTGATAGAGGTATCTCCTTGAAAGGGTGTTGAACGGCTGGGTCAAATTCCTATCACATGTATCATCCTGTTCAAAAAAGTACCATATATAGTGATTCCCATTGTTCTTCAAACAATGGCCACGAGCATATCTGTTACCCAAAACTTCAATTGAGTACAGATTTCCCCGCCCCATATGGCATGATGGAATACTTAAGTACGCTTAACCCACTGAGAGCATAAAAAGTTCAAGACCAAAAGAAAAACACAACTAAATCCATGAGCCAAATTTTCAACTTAAGTACCGTTAACCCACTGAGAGCATGCCTCTTCAACTGAAGGAAATATAGGCCCACACACAAAAAAGAAAATGGTGCTTAATTCAAACGAAGACCCTTTAAAAAGTCGAGATGGAAACCAACTTTATACACCATACCCCACTAATCATCAACTAAGGATGAAGTTACCTCCCACCACACATAAGCTAGTCAATATCTACATTTGTACGATAATACCCTTGGGTAGTGTACCTCAGGCAATATCTACATTACAATCTTATTTCTTTTCTGGGAGTGCACTACTTTGAAATAAAAGAGACTTTTTTATAGCTTTTTTTTTTTTGCAACGGTGCCCCCAATTTGTTGTTGAAACGAAATTGATTTGTCACAAAATCACTTCCTACTTCATGATTTTCAAATTTTGCCAAGACGTTAATCCACAAGTAACAAGAACTAATCTTCCCCCACTTTATTCCTTCTTTTTGTTTCTTCTTGATTGAATCCCAACCTTTATGTGCCACATATTTTGGGCTGGGTGAACACCTGAATTTTGAAGGGCACTTTGGTAAAAAAAAACTAGATAGCTTGAGTATGACATGTCCTCCCATGTAGCCGTTACCCAGATATCCTGACCCTCCTCGCAGGTTAAATTTATTACATGTAACACCAAACTTGGAATTTGATTATTATTTCAATTTGAAACCTTAGAAAGTTAAAAACAACTCGACCGTTGGGTCTTCCTTACTTGAACAAAAACACGCTCCTGCTCCCCCACAACTGCAACAACGGTAATGGCTGAAGCTGAAGATTATGGGTTCCTCCCAGAGGAAATGGCGGTGAATGAAAACCTTGGCTACCCTAAAGCTTTCGCTAAACTCTGCCGTGACCGCGGTTTCGGTCCCTACAGCCATGGCCCTCCCTTTTCCTTCATCCCTTATGCTTTGTCAGAAGATGAGGTAAACAAATTGGATCTCTCTCTTTCACTCCTCGTTTCACTTATTAAAGGAAATTCGAATTTAATGTTGTGTCTGTTTTAGGCTGAGACAGCCAAAGATTTGGATGAGATATTTCCGATTATTGATCCGAAAGCTAAGGCGACCAGCAAGCCGAAAATCTTTGTCAGTGTCTTGTGGAAGCAGCTCCGCCATCTTGGGTAGTCATTTCAATTTGGAAGATTCTGGGATTTTTCATTAATTCTTATTTCTGGTGCATTTTTTGTGTTATCTTATTATTGATTGATTGATTTGGCATATCTCAGGAATGCTGGCTTTGACCCTGCAGTGATTCGGGTGGATGGTTATGGCAATGTGCTCTATTATCATGCTGACTCAGCCTCTCCTCTGGCTTGGGATGTTGATCACTGGTTTCCTTGTTCAAGTAATTTTTCTCTTTCTCTTTTAATAATGCGTGGAAGTAGAATTCAATTGGTTTGTGTCACAAACAAGGTATGACTTTGCTCCTTTGGAATGACAATTCAGGGGGAGGTTTGACTGTTCTTAGCAATCTAAGGTTATTACAGCGGCAAGCCTGTAAGAGGAAGAAAAACAAGCTGGAATTCTTGGTGCCATGGTGGGATTTCCAATTGGGGATCTCTGTGAACCAGTTCCTGTCTGTTTTTGCTTCTTCAAACTCTGACTTCAGGCACGTTTTTTTTTTTGGTTTTTTTGTTCCTCAATTTTTCGTGGGTGCCGAGTGGGAGGATGATGATAGTTGTATTTGCAACTTGCAGGCACAGAGCCTTTTCATTTTTGTTCTATGAAGGAGAAAATCAAGAATTGAATGCTTCACAAATAGTGGATTCTCATTCTTTTCCACAACACTTTTTCGCGCTAAAAGAAGAGGTAGGCCTGGCTCCTGCTTCAATTGTTGAATCTCGAAGGGAACCTTGCGATGCATTAGCTTTGAGACAACTTGATTACAATAAGAAGCCAATGCCCATGTCTCCTGCAATAGGTTGGTGGCAGTTGATGATTATCATGCCAAGTTTGAATTTGTTAATTGATTTGAAGATGGAGATTGATTTTATATCTGACCAGCCTCTCATTGAAACTCTTTTCAGTAGCTGCAAGGAAAAGGAATGGCAGTCTCCTGAAAGAAAATGAAGATCCAGACTTTGTGAAAAACCCCTACCAAGCAATTGTCATGGCTAGAGATTCCCTGAAGCAAAGAGAGGAAACTACAAAAAAGCAAGCTGAAATACAGAAGCTAGATGATGAAGTGAATGAAATGAAGCTCAAAAATGAGGAAGAAAAACTCACTATTCAAGACCTGGAAATGGCACTTATAAAACGTAGGAGGAAGGCAGAAAAGTGCAGACGGTTAGCTGAGGCTCAATCTTCTTACAGGACTATGCTAGAGAAGATGATCAGAGACACTATGCACCAGTAAGTCCCAATAACCAAAATCGAAATGGTGCTTTTAAGTGTCTTTGTAATAAATCTTTACATTTTATTGGTGAAGAGCATTAACTATGCCATATTAAACACTCAAATACTTTTAAAAAAGTTAGTATTTTCCTTGTATTTTAGTTTTACATATAATAAATGTTTTCTTTTGGACTTCAACAACTAGTTTTTAAAATTTGGTTTTGTTGCAGGAGTGTCATTTATAAGGAACAGGTAAGGTTGAACCAGGCTGCAAGTAATGCACTAATGGCTAGACTTGAAGCACAGAGGGCAATTTGTGATGCTGCAGAGAAAGATCTTCACAAGAAATACAAACAAAGAGATGACATAGAGAAACAGATTAGACCTGAATGGGAGCAAGGAAGGAAGAGGTCAAGAATAGATGATGCCACCTATGAAGAGAGAGACAGTAAACCTGCTCTTTATTTGCCTGGGCCAAGACCAAGAACACCTTTGCGCAAGGAGCTCAGAGTGTTTTTAGAGGAGGAACAAAGGTCATCCGAAGTTGACTTATCTGCAAACGAAGAGCAAAAGCGGGAAGAAAAAGTAGAGCAAAAGCGGGAAGAAAAAGTAGAGCAAAAGCAGGAAGAAAAAGTAGAGAAGCTGAAAATGCCAGCTAATAATGACCCAGAAGAGAAGCTTGAGGAGCATACCAGATCAAGTGTTGCATTGGATGAAGAAAACTCAATTGAGCAAAGACTTCAGAAGCTCAAAATCAGCGAAGGCAAGAGGAGTTATGGCATTTCATTCTCAGGTCTTCATAAGACAGAAATTGAGGAAGATGAAGAAACCAGAAAGCAACGTGGAAAAGGGAATGTCGAGAAGTGGCTTCAAATGCTTTTAGAGAATGGTCAACAACAAGAAGGAACTGATCCACAAGAAACAAGTGAAAATGCTTCTTGTGGCACTGAAGAAAAAATAATCCAACAACTGAATCAGAAGTTCCCACAAAAGGAGTTGAAGATCTCAAAAGTTTCAGATTCTGATTATAAAGAGAAGCAGCTGCAACTTCTTCAAGACAGGAACGGATGGACAGAGAAAGAGGATAGAATAGAAAACGAAGCTAGAAATATTATTCCGACAGGATACAAAAATTACTCTGGAGAAGCTTGCATAGGTGAAGGAAATTGCACTCCTAATGTTGAAGGGATGGAAAGAAAGGAACAACATAAAAAGGAAAAAAGACTTCCTAGATCAGAGAGTGCTAGGAGCTTGAGACGAATTCCATCATCTCCATCTTTGCTTCTTGGGATCAAAAAAGGTGTGGACTACATTTGGAAGAAGCCAACGGCAAGTGATGATGCCGATCTTGCAGCATCAAACAGTTTCTTGAGGTCATCCATCAAGACAATCAAGAAAGGTGTGAAATTATGAATAGAGATGCATTTGAGGCTATGCATAATGCATTCATACCTTAGTTCTTAGCATTTGTACCCTATGTTTTTTTGACTGTTTTACAATTTGAGTGATGTTAGCTGTGAATAAAGTGAGTGAAATTTATAATCCAAAAAAAAGGAGAGAAAATAAGCGTGTGAAATGTAGACATTCCATTGTTTCATTTGTGTACAAGATTTTAAAGTTATCAAATATTTGATAAGTGATAACACCTTGTTTTTGCGGCAGGCATTTAGGTTTCTTTTACTTCTATTTTCCTGCTTAACGCAAACTTTGTTCTAGGAATTTGAATTCCTGCTGCATTTGCTAATAGTAACTTCCTTATTCAGATCATTCACTTTATTTATTTGAATTAGTGAATTACTAACAGAAATGGTCTTTTAGGCGTTGTTCCAATGTGTGTGTCTGTACATTGTTTATCAAACCTGACTCAAAGCAGAAAAAGCAATATTGAATATTTGAGCAGCTTGATATGAAGAAAAACCTTGTCCACTAAATTTAACTCTCAAATAAAATTAACATTGAGCCTTCTTCTTCTGCACTTGCATGGAATTGAACTGGCTTTGCAGCCTGTAAACATCTTCCTTCAGCTTCCTTATCTCCATTTGCTGAGCATTCATTTCACGCTTTGAAAGGCATCGTCCTGGTGGGTCGAGGCCTCCATTCGGGCTCCTCAAGCTATTGAAGGAGCCACTCCAATCTATGTGGCAGTGGAGTTTGGTTTGCTCAGAGAAGAGCACCTGAATTACAGTTCCCACAGGCAACCGTTCATGTTTCTCAACTCAGTAAGCCTTCAAAAGGTATCTAATCTAGGACTATTGTTTGGTACATCAAGATCGGCATAAATTATGAGCAGTAACTAGTAACTTGCCTACCACCATCCAGTACTGTCTCAAGTGCCGAAAAGGGTTATGCTTCTTTTAATAGTAAAATGAAGTTCTAACCATAAACAGAACAAGATTGTATTATTCAAATAACATGGGGGAAGACCAACTACTAATATATAGCCTACTTGTACCTGACGGGTTACCTACATTTAGGAGGCTACTTTTTTGAGTGGCAACAAGTAATAAATATACATAGCTATCAGAAGAAAATGCCAAGCTTTAACGTTTAAACTAGAAAGAGTTTCCTATACTCAAGAGATCATTAATTACGTTCCATTTCAGTAAAATAGTTGCATAACCTTTTCCACATGCATCAGAATGTGGGACAAGAGAAAAGCCAAATGTTGAAAAAAAGCCAATCACAGTCGCATCTATGATCCAGTGGTCCCACATGAAAGACATTTACGTTATTTGAGTTTCACTTCACCCATTCCCACTCAAAAGAATGCCATGCTGGTGGTGACAACGCGAGAAGCATTTTCCAGGATATCCAGGATGAACCTCTTAATTCACCCCTCTCCTTGTCTTTAATACATAAATTAGGCATGAATAACAAAGAATTACCTCTACTAAATCAAGTAAGGACAATACTTCTTAGAATTGGAGTTTTACCTTGATAATCTATACCTTTAATGCAAACTTTTGTTACCCAGATTATTGAGGTGAAACTCCAATTCTGAGTGGAGAAAAATACTTAAGAGCACAGGTGAGACTGCATATAAGTTTTGTCAATCAAGTAATTTGAAACTAAAATGAGAAGTCATACTTTTAGATAAGTGTCGATGGCTCGGTACAAGCCATCGGCGGCGGCTCTTGCATGGCTTGGAAGAGCTCCAGCAAGTGTAATGAACTCAGACAAGGTCAAATTGGCATCCACAGCGGCCTCATCGAGGTAGCAATCAACCAACTTGGCCACCTTAAGCAAAGCAGCACCATCACGGTCCAAACTCAACATCCAAGAGAGTCCCACAAGTGTGGCTGAAGGAGGGTATCATGAGCTCTTTGAGAGAAGCTTGGTCTAGCTGCCACGAAATGCGGTTCTCAAGCTCAACTCTATAAGTGGCATCAACCCTAACCATGATGGCGGTTCTGAGAAGGCGAAGGAGGAAGTTGCATGGGACAGACTCCTTCTCAGGAGGCAGAACACTCACAAAAGGTCTCCACAAAGAAACTCTTCTTCATCCATGAATTCGTGTCGCTTTCGGGGTTGGAAGTGAGTGGTGACACCATTTTCGGCAGAGGAGAGAGGTCAGATGGAGGCATAATGTGTGATGATGGAACCAATCAAGTCTGCACGAACACCTTTCTGTTTGATGCTCGAAAGGGTCTTCACGAAGTAATCCATGTCAACGATGCATGCATCGTCAAACCAACATTCCCAGGATCCAGCATTTGTCTCTGACTCTTCACAACACTGCTTCTTCATTTCCACTACTCACAAACGGCACTCTTCTTTGGTTATAAACAGCTAGCGAGAGAAGAGAGATAAGTACTCATTCATGTCGCTCGTACAACTGAAGCCATCATATACAACAAAAGTAATTATAACACAACATCAAACTTGAAAGAGACTCTTTTGTTTTCTGTGTATCTTATGTATTGCGTGAGGGATTTGGACTTGTTCCATTTGCAAGAGCAAAGGAAAGGATATACAAACAAAAATTGGAGCAGGTTTGTTCACTTTATAAACGCCACATTTACATCATTGCCTATGTAAGTGATCATGCGCTTAGAATTGTGCATGGCAGTTGGCACTTTGCACAAAATGATGGCAAGTGAAAGAAACGGAAACCAGAGAAGGGGCCTATGTAAATGCCAAAGTTTGTTTTTGCATCCCAAGCTCGCGAATCCCCCCATACTTTGTTCCTTTCGAAGCTGACATCTGTACCTCTGGTTACTATAGACCATTTTCAATTTTATTATTTTATTTCAAATCATTTACAATACCAAAATATAATGATATTTAATTGGGGTAGCTGGTCCCAAAATGCTTTGCTTGGAAACGTGTTCATTTTTTCATGGCAGGATTTTATTCCTGCCTGTGTAGTTCTGTGGCAGCTTGGACAATTGTTATCTCAATTGGATTCAAAATGAACACTATTTTTTGGGCTTTGGGCCTCAATATATGAAACCCATATTAAGATTTAGTCCTCAACTTGACAATGAAAGGCCATTGGACCCAACAGTGCAATGCTTCCATCAATTTAAAACTATCCTACATACCAACAAGTCCTTGGTTGGGATAATTTTGCACTCAATCCTTTTAAATAAGATTTCGAATTTGAATCTTGTTCGTGGTAAAAAAAACCTTGTAACCAACCATTGAGCATATCTATTTGAAACAAAATTTACAAATGTGTTCATTCTTTCATTTTATTTTTTTTAATGTGCTACAAAACAAGAAAGCTTCATTGAGAGAATATAATCATTTATCTATGGGGACAAAAGTAACAATGATGAGACTTGGAAAAAAAGTGACAATCAAACTCAGATGAGATAATGACCTACAACAAATAGTTTGAGCTAACAAATCTCATGAGTTTGGCTTACTCCTCCTGCCTTGCAATTCAATGTAGTTTAAGCTTTAAATACTGTGAGTTGAGTTCAATTCAATATACTTGAGGAGTCACCAGCTGTTGGATTTAACAGTGGAACACTTTTAAGAGAACCATTTTCATCCTCATCCTTGGCCACCACTGGTATCTTAACAGCTGCTGCTCTTTCCATCTCTTTCTCAAGTTCTTCTTCTCGGCGCAATGCAGTAAACTGGGTATCAAGCGACTTGGCCGCTGATAACCAGACAAGAACAATCACCAGAAGGACCCCTCCTAGGTATGGGGTTGAGTTAGCTAGTGAACCAAAAGTTAAGATCATGAACTGCTGAATCAGAGCTCCTCCAGATTTCCCCAATGGGTTGCACACAACATCAATGGCTGCCTTTCCCTTGACCTGCAGCAAAGGGAATTTAACACAAGTCAATTATAAGGGGTTACAAGTGCAACATTATATAGAGAGAGAGCTTATCAGGTGTGAAAAAATTAACCTTTGATCATAAAACCATAAATAGATGGTCATGATCAAATTTATCTTAAACAGTCTTAACAATCTATACATGATTGCGTGGTCAAGTTTGCACAAATGATTGTAGCAGATAAAAATCCAAACCTTGGTATCCTCATCTAAGGGTATGTAGGCCATTTCCTTGCACGGATCGAATAAACTGTACTTAGCACTCTTGCTGAATATGTTCTGCATGGCACCCACATATACAGCAGCTAGCAGTGGAGTCATTCCAAACTTTGCAATAACAGGAGCAATTGGGCCGCCAAATAATATAAGAGAAAAGAAACCAACTCCTGTCAATAGCAGGACGGTGGGGGTGATCTTGGCACCAACTCCCCATCCATATTTGTCAAATATAAATTGACTTAGAAGCATCATTATGAATGTAGCAATTCCAGTTGCAGTTGAGAAGTCTCCCATAAAAGATGAGTACTCGTTGGGGCTAGGAAACTGCACAAATTGCAGAGGTTGAGAGAGAGAGAGCACGATGAAATGTCCAGTAGCAAAACCAAAGGCAAGAAAGGTTTTACGTTACCTGAGCTTTGAGCTTTGATTTCCATGTAACCTCAACAAGATTAATGCTAATTCCATATGCGACCACTAAAGTGGCAAGATCCCTTATATATTTTGAAGACACCAAGAACTTTATGCTCTCCATTGTTCCCATCTTGGGCTTCTCCTGGAAAAATCCATATCAAGGTGAAATGTTAATTATGCTATTTCAAACATTAGTAAAAAAAAATGGAATTCATATGTCCTGACATATTTATAATAATGGGGATAACACCAAATAAATATCTAGTAGAATTTCATGCACACAAAGAAATGAGTCAATCATACTACAGAAATGACGCCTCATCTAAATATCATGTTGAAAGCCAGTTTTTTAAACTCCCTGTACCATTTAACACCAAATGAAACATTACAAAAAACCGAGGAAAGCTTCTACTTTGCTTTCAGCTGTCTCAACAACTAAATTAGTAGACTCAAGTATAAAACAGAAAAATGCAAACAGTGAAAACAACAGAACGGGCATGCTTCAACCAGCCTAATGCAGAAAAACTATATGCCTAAAGTATATCTGTCTCACAAAAAAATACCTTCTTCTTCTTGCTACGTGTAGGAAGAGGAACATAATTGTTCACCCACCAATACAGGAAACAGATTGCAACTCCCATGCCCACAACTATGCTCATCATTGCTTTTAGAGAGATGGCCCAACCATCAACTCCAGGACCTAAAGTACTCCGCAGATTAGAAAAGTATTTCACTGTCCGACCAGAGAACACAAGGGCTACATTGGCCCCAAGTCCAAATAGAGGATAAAATCTTTTTGCTTCATCAACGGTAGTTATCTGGAAAGGGGAAAAAAAATCAATATTAGCATTCTCCTTCACAAAGCAGCAGAAGAACCACATATCATATTAGCATCATATTCATCTTTACACCTTATATTCATTAGAATTCACATAAAGCAGTTCAAAATTAGAATTTAAAATATCAAATTAGAGGATGCAACACCATGCCCTGCCATCACATGATTGCATCTTATCCAGATAAGATTTGTATCCATATTATTACAAGTGAAACAAGCATGTAACTATCATGAATTAAACAAACAAGAAATAATAACATATAAGGGACTCATCAAAAGCTAAGCGGCTAAGCTATAGAGAAAGGAGCAGCATACAAATGAATATGACCAAAACGAATAGCTGAAAAGTGACACAATCCAACAAACAACAGCCATTCATGATGATGAAATCAATAAGCCATGTTCAGATACCAAAATTAAAAAATGTTAAGATGATAACGACACCAACAAATACTATAACAAAATTAAAGCCAGAAACAAATTACCAACTAACAAAGTAAGCTCAAAGTTCAAACAATGAAACAACCTGATTGGCAAACCCCCAAAACAGCACCGAAATCACCACACTCCCCCACAATTCAGCCATGACATAGAACAAACAGAAGCTCCATATTCTCATAATTGCAAGAGGGCCAAGGAACCGCGGGCCAAGGATGTTAAGAAGCTTATCCGCAAAAGCCTCAGGGTGAATATAGTTGCTGAGAGGGTACAAAACAAAACCAAAGGCCCCAAAGAATGCAATGAAGGGAAGAATAATAGAGTAGAAGAGAGCCTGCTTCGACAACACATTAGCCAACTTTGTGTACAATAACATGAACCCAATGGCCATTGGAAGGTTCACCCAGGTTTTAAGAAACGGTATGATCTCAGCACTGCTTCCTCTGGCCGTCACAACCAACACATCTTTTGTGTCCCTTAAGATGGTGTAGTTGAAGAGGATGCAAAAGAACATCAATCCCAGAGGCACGATTTTCTTCAAGGTGGCAACTTCAATACCCAAAAGCTTTGGCTTCTCACTTCCTGGTTCCCCAAAGGAGGCTGCAGCAGCAGCAGCAGCCTCAGCCCTGCACAAGAAAAAGTTTTTGTTTTTGTCCCTTTGGGCAAAGACATTGGCTTTTGGTGAGAGTTTGGGGAACCCATTAGAGGAAAGAGAAGACCCAGAAAGGTTTTTTGGCTTTGGAGAGAAAAGTCTGTGCCTTAAACCATGTGAAGGGTGCAAGAGTGAGATTCTGTTAATGGGGTTTGTGGGAAGAGAAAGAAGGCCTCTGGTTTGAAGAACAGCGTCCATGACTCTCTCTAGCTCTCTCAGTTCCCTTGGAAGAGTTGAAGAAAAGAAACAGAGAGGGATAATGAGAGATAAGGTGGTTGGAGTGGAGAGTGGAGAAGAGAAGAAGATTATATATATCTTTCTTGGAGGAATGAAAGGGCAGCAGATACAAATAAAATATCTTTTCTCGTTTGTCTGATGAAGACAACCATAGTAAACTACAACTAAAGATTTTTATGCAGAAAGGGGGAAAAACAGTGGGTTAAATTGAGTGTGTTAACACAGAGAGTTGAATTCGCACGAGTGGGAACAAATATGGTAAGTGTTTAACTGTGTAAGGTGAGAGAAAAGTGCATGGGAAACGGTCAAGGGAAGAAAAGAAACGAGCATTCGTATAGGATCTTTCTTTCACACATCAAAAATGAAAAACTCATTGTAAATACAATCAGGGGAAACAAAACGGCCAAGCTGGTTACCAAATATGCCTTTTTTTCACATTAAAAAATCACAGTACTGATTTATTTTCATAATTTCATGGATTATTTTACATGACAGAAATAGAACAGCATTATTTGCAAGAATTTACCATTTGTATAGCTTATTCTCCAACAACAACAAAAAACTCGTAAGTAGCATCTCCTACTATTCACGAACTTTGGACTTTGGAACTTCTTTAACTGGTTCATGAATGAATATGGCCGATTAAGAAAGTTGTTTTGTTAATTATAGGTCATTAAATGTTTTAAATTATTTGTTTATACATAAATGCTTTCAAAAAGTTTGTATTTGACCTAAAAAATTGGACTACTTATAATAACAAAAAAGAGTGACTAATCTAACAATATACTTTTTTTTTTAACACTTTCATTTAAATACAAAATACCATATAACCTTTTTATAATAATTATATAAAAAAGTCATAATTATCATGATTTTCTATTGATTGATACTATAAGTAAAGATTTTTACTATGTATAAAAATTAAAATATAACAAAAATGTTTTTATTAAAAAATATTTCTTAACTACTATCTAGAAATATTAGTTACTTGGTCAGTATTTACCTTAGACAAAACCTATCGACGAAACAAATACTTATTTTTTTGACATTTTTCTTAAAAAAATATGTGGTTAAACACCTATCAAAAGCCATTTTACCTTCATTTTCTATATCCAAATCCTTCTATTTCGGAATTCCATTCCATCGCCAAAACTCTACTTGTATTAAAAAAATAAAGGACATTTGATATACTATAAAAAAAAATTGTCATGTGTTGACCCAAAAAAAGTTACGTATTAAACTGTTTCAGTCTTTCAATCTTTATCTAATGAAAAATAGTTAAATTGTTTACATAAATATTGTAAATATATTGTTTTATATCAATAAAATTAATTTTTAATATAGATCATTATAATATCAATACAGACTCACAAAATTTAACTTATATCAATAGTTTAATTTCTATAGGATAAATTTATACCAATAAAGATAAACTCAACCCTCAACCACTGATACATAATACTTTTTATAGTGATATTTCATTGAGAAAATTTGGAGAAAAATATATTTATCGTAACTTCTATTTAAAGTTTTAAACCATAAGATTTTTTTTAAAAGAAAAAATACTATACGTGCAATGGATAATTTTTTAAAGTGATTGATAATATCTATTTATTTTTCTGTATCGATGCAAAGTAATCAATCTCATTAAAAACAGAGACTAATATTCACTTGACACACAAAAAATAAATATTTTTTTAACAATTTATTTTATATTCAAAATTAAAATCTTAAATTAATTAATTAAGAAACACAAGTTATTACTAATTATTTCATAGTTGGTGTTGGTGATGGATAATATTTGATTGCGAGCAAACGTGGAATTGAGTCATAGCCTTATTATTATATTTTTCAAAACAGGTACTTCTTTATAGGAAACGAAACCGTTCAAAGCACAATAGCATATTATATGGAAAAGAGATATACTCAAAACAATTTTTTTTAGGCCTATACACAAAATATTTGAATTCTACACCCGTGAGGGGTTTGTTTATATTAATATATTTAATTATTGGATATTTTTTAGAAATTTATTATTATTATTATTATTATTATTATTATTATTATTATTATTATTATATGAGAGAGTGTGTGTCTGTGTTTAAATTTTCTTTTACCATTTAATTTTTTGTCTATAATTTTTTTTTAGAACTGTTAGTGTTAAAGAAGATACACACTCATTATGTGGAATCAAGATAATTGTCTGTCTGTCCTCAGTGTTAGTGGAAAGAGAAGATAATTTAGAACTAAGAAGAAAAGAGAAAAGGTATAATAATAATAAAAAATAATATGATGAAAATAGAAAAATAAGATAGAAAAAGTGAATAAATGCTTATAATTTTTTATTATACATCAATGTTTCTTCTAATAAAAATTTAAGAATTTAATTTAAATATTGTCATCTAAATTTAATCATACTTTATTATTATGCATGGTAATATTGTTAATTTTTTAATAATTATTTTAAATTTATATTTGTAATTATTTTTTAATTAATTAATAGTGTAAATTTATACTAATAAATCATGAAAGTTTCCATAAAAAAATCATGAAAGTTAAATTCTTCCACCAAACCTGACTCACATTAATTTAATTATTACTATTTTTTCCATATTAACAAGTTATTTCATACCTGAGGAATGAGACAAGTGGGGGAGAGACAATACTTTCTCTACCCAATTAGTTTAATTTTATATTTTACTTGTTAAATTGATTTTTTTTACATGATATTTTTTAAATTAATTTTCTGTTTTCATTTATTTAATTTGTGTTGTTTGAGTGATTCATATAAACGTATATTAGGCACTAGCAAATAGATATAAGTACAGACAATAGAATACCAAAGAGAAAAGGTATAGACTAATTTTTTTCCTATACGATATGAAATTGAATATAATTTTGTTTTATTACTGATGCCTCCAAGAACGTTTAGTCAAATATTGATTTTATTTGAGTTGCTTGTTAGAAGAGAATAAGGAATAGAAGAAGCAACATGCAATCGAACCAATCACGGTTTGTCCTCTCTTTCTTTACGTTCTGAGAAAGGCAGAGGAAACGAACGAGAAGCGTGGTGGTGGTGGTGGATGCAACATTTTAAATATATTTTTATTTTTTTAAGTCATTAAACATATTTTTTTATTATAAAACACTAGGAATGTGCATAAAAATATTTATAAGAGGATATTAGATTTCTCTAATACAAACCCTCCTCATAGTACAAAACCAAATACTCCATTAGTACCCCCATAAAAAATATTAATTTTTTCAAGGTAAAAAATATTGTATTTATGTACATTATTTTAATCTTTAAAAACATCTTTTGCTTATTTAATAAAGTATTATTGTCCTTAGATTTAGAGTAATGATAAAATATAATTTGTAAGCTTCACAAATAATCAATTTTATCTAATAAAAAAGTTTTAAAAATTTAACTTTTCCTAAAATCATTTTATTCAAGGCATAATTGAATTAAAATACATAAGATTGTTCCAGAATAATATATTGTGAACAAAATCAATTTTTAATATCCATATTATACTATTTTCATTGCCAACTGTAAACCAAACAAACAAAATAACAATCCACGATTCAGAATATACAATATATCTTATATATATTGTAAAAGATAATATCCGAATGAGTTTTTTTTTTTCTTTAAAAGGAGACATACCTACGTGCTTTTATATATAAAAGCATGCTACATATCACCGCATAATATATTAAATTTAATATATTCTCATAATTAAATATTAATATATTAAAAATGTAAATAATTTATGAATTTAATAACTATGCATGTGTAAACAAAATTACCCTGTCAATTAATAAAAAATAAATACCACTAGCATAACTATTAAGATAATTATTATAAAAATTAATAAATTTATCTTAATTTATAATTAAATAAAAATATAAAATTTTAAGAATAAAGACCCTCTAAAGTGTAACATATACTATAGAGGTACTAAAGTATGCAAATCTTTTGTGTTTCATTATAATAAATGATTAAAATTGATAGTATTAGTTAAAATTAAGTTTAATTACTCATCTAATCCTTATAGTTTCATTATCATTTATATGTTTTAGTCTTTATAGTTTTAAAATGATTTTTTTAGTTCCTATAATTTACATTTTAATTATCTTTTAATCCATCTAGTTTAAAAGTGATTTTTTTAGTCTTATAATTTGTATTTTAATTCCTATATTTGGCCATCAAAAAATAAACTTGGGAATGTAAATATTTTAGTCAAACTTTACATTAACCTTATTTGCAAATCTAAGTAAATGAGTTTAATTGAATATTTAATTCATTAACCTCTGAAAAATCACATTCACAATTAAACTGAATAAGATTATCTTTCTAAAGATAATAGAGAATAGTAGTTTATATTTTATACCAAAAGGTCACTATTTCAGTATATCAGTATTTCAAATGGTCCATTTTAAATCATAACTCTGAGCCACTAGATCAATCTCATTTCATATGTCATACTTACGTACTCTACACCATATTATTGCTCCTACAAATTTCTCCCTAGAAACCATTGCTGCCCACCATCGTAGGCCACCACGTTTTGGGATTTTCTTCTATTTTCACTCTAATTGCTTTGGGGATGAACAGTTGTATAACCCATTGAGATAGATTAATCTAATGGCTAAAATTTATTATCCGTAGCCAAAAGGGGGAACTCATTTAAACTAGCATTTTTGTGTAACTCCTTTTGGGGGTATGCCCACAAAAAAGCCTCTCCGACACTTTTTTCTGTAGTCTATGGTACAACATTGAGTTTGATTGGGCCATTCTTAGTTGGGCTTTGGCCCTTTTGTTTAGAGTTTGGGCGCCAGTTGAGAAATACAACACTGTTATTCTTTATGAATCGGTAACTGGTGTGTTTGTTTCTCGTGTTAACTTATGTATGCTTTTATCTAAATTTAATTTAAATGTTTTTCATATCGAAATTAAATAATTTCTACCCATGTACAAAATGAGTCTCGATCCTGGTCCTTTCTATAGATACGTATATGGGCATGAATATTCTACTTTCCTACTCAAACTTTACCTTTTGCAGTTGTAGGCTTTCCCTATGTTACTATTCTTTGTATGAAACCGATATAGTTTTTAAGGAAAAGTTCCCTCTACATGTATGGTGTGTGTGGTCTGTGGATGATTGCTAGATGTGTAGCATAACCATCTTTAATCTAATGTAAATAACATGTGTGTAATTGTTTTCACAGAGATAAATATATGTCTAATGTAAATGTAAAGATCCTCAATTGTAAACAGAAAATGTAAGTTTATGGGGGATATCTTGAGATCACACTGAAAAGCTAAAGGTGATAATTACGGTAGTTAAAAAAAAACGAAAAATGTAATTTAAAACAATAAGCTGATCAGTAAAGAAAAAAAAAACATCTTAATATGATAACTTATATGGTAGTAGTATATAATATAATTAATGGACACCTCAGTAGAACGAGTTTGTGTCCAACATTAAATAAAATTGATCTGTCAGGTCCAAAGAAATTGGCAACACAAACTCCCCGAAAGCCTGTAGCAAATCCATTGATGCCCCTACATATAGAAGCATGACACATTTAGATATCTCACCCTCATCTTTTTTTTTTCTTTTTTCCTTTCATGTTCAATATCAATATAAGAAAAAAAAAGTCATTTGAGACAGAAATTTTCAGAATACATTAATTAACATTTCCATCACAGAACAAACGTGACAAAATTTATAACGAAAAATAATTTGAAACATAAAGAAAACGAAATATAATTATTTTACTGTATTTTTAAAAAAATCTGGAGAAGAAATATACTACTGTGTTCTTTAATGAATAATACTTATGTACTAGTATTTCAAAATTATTAGCTCTTGAATAAGAAATTAAAAGATCCACACTATATCTATACCTTACACGTAATTGCATATAAAAGCAAAGCAGACAAGGGGAGGTACTGAGAAGCAGTCTTAATTAGCCCGTTACTTTTCTCAATACCTTCCCTTCCTATTTCCAACGTTCATCTTTTAGGAAATTCTTCTGTTTTGGCCACAATTTAGCTTCTCACTTCAATACACTATGAACCCAAACCATAAAAGGATGACGAAAACGTTTCCAACAACCAAATCCTTAACACAAAAATCATTAATGCTTAGTTTAATATATAACCGACCCTATCACATGGCCATTATTTCCTTCCGCTGCTCACACACTAAGCACCAAGTCTTTGTCTTTATGATAGCTATTTGGTTGATGAATTCGACACTTTCTAGATTCTTATTTGGTCGTTCCTATATGATAGCTAGGAGCTAGCAGGGTGATATGCGAGTTCCTTTAAAGCAATGAAGTTGGAAAACGACTCGTGTCTTGCAGGAGTAATGTTTAGCACGTTTGATTTCACATTTTTTTATGTGATTTTTCATGTTTCATATATAATTCTAAAAAATTAAGTGAAAGTTTGTTTAACAGATAATCATTTTATTCTAAAAATTAAATATGAGGCTGGAAAATTTATTTTGTGACAAATATGTTTTTTTCCTGGAAAAGTCATTTTCTCATGTTAATCCACTATTTAATACCCGAGAAGAGAGTTGAAAAAAAGTTTATTTTCACGTGACAGAAAGTCATCCTTGTAAGTAAAAGTTGATTTTCAATTATTTTTAATTGTTAAGCAAACACACTTTAAAAAAATATCCAAGAATGACATTCTAATGTTATATTTTCAGAAATAATATTTTTAAAAATGAACAAATAACTTTAATATATTTCCAAGCATGCAATCGATATAAAATAAATCAAGTTATTTAATGAGCTACTTGAAAAAAAAAATCCATTTTATAATAAAAGTATTAAAAGATCGAGGGAGTTAATAACTGTTACTTTCACTCTGAAAGTCAGTGACTTTAACTATGTTAGACTTGAGAGCGATCAATATCGTATCAACTATCAAGTATATATCATAAGTGTTTTAGGTTTTAAAATATACACTCAACCAGTTTCTTGATAGATTCAAGGAAGGAAGGGAGTAACAAAATTGTATAACTTTTCACGTGCAAAATTTCATTTTAATTTATCATCCATTTTGAAATTGAAATTAGAACCAACAAAATAAAAAAAGTTAAAATATAAGAAAATTGTTCAAATGTCAAGCCATGTATCGCGCGTGTTTGTGGGTGGAGTGGGGGGCTTAAATCTAGTTGATCGAGTTATTAAAATAGGCTTAACTTTGGCAGGAAATCTGATTATGACTCATCAAAGTTTGAAAAACTATAAGCTGCTGGTCTTCTGAGTTACGCTGTCTTGTGGCACATATATAATTTATTATCATCAAATGAACAATACTGAGATGCTTAAACTTTGTCATCTCTCTACAATTCCCGTTTTTCAACCTGGACTAGCTACTTCTAAATGCAAGAGCTATTTTCAGTGTGTTTGGGGGTGGTGGTATGGTGGATCATAATTGTGGTCAAAACCACAGTAAATGAAAAACACTTAGCAGCTGCTTTAATTTTTTCATGGTCTCACCACGGTTTTGGTTGTCCACTGTCATTCTACTGTCAAACCAAACAACCTTTTTGACTATTCTAAAGTGACAAATACTTAGTTATAAAAAATAAAACAAAAAACTTAATTACTTGGACTTACTGTATGTTTTATCCATGGAGGACAGAACCTAATCTCTCCCAACGTTTGCCTAACTACAAGTTTTATTTTTCTTATAATTTAGATACTTTAAATGTTGATATTTGAAGGTCTTGTAAAATTATTTAAATAAATAGAAAATAGCAAAATATATTGCCAAAATTGAGGCACGTCGTCCATCATTGTTTCCTTAACAAGATAAAGCTGGCCTGGACTTTGTGTTGGAATTGTTTTATTGTTTGTGTCTCTACTAAGAACATTATTATGAAGAATATTTCAATAATATAACGGGTTCGAAACACAACAATCCAAATAGGCTGGAGTACTTGCATACATGGGAAATGGTTGCTGTAAAGCATATAGCAAAGGGGACCATGCCAACACATTACACATATACTTACTGGTCCAAGGCTCTAAGCTATGTGCGTGTTACCTGCGGTGTAGTTAAGCTTCTTGCTGGGTGCTTACCTTCAAAAGGAAAGAGAGAGAAAAATAGATTAGTATAGTTAACGAATAGGAAAATGTTGAAGGGTATCATTGCTTCATTGTTTGTATGTAATAATGTGATGGACAAAGATCCTTCTATTGTTTCGACAATTGTTGCTAGAGACGGGGATTATTCCACACTTTATCTACCTGTCTCGCTATATATATATATCGTTAATTAGATTATAACAACTGTACAGGCAGTACAACTCACTATTGTTTGTATGCTAGTTTGCTTAGATGTTAAATTATTTTCCATGTTTGAAACTTTGGGCATTGAAAAACGCCCTCATTCTGAGACCAGCTCAAAATTTTCTTATAGTACTTTATTGACTTCTTTTCTTAATTTTGACATATTTTGTACTTTATAGCTACGGCAAATTTGCTTGATTCCAGGAGTTTTAGAATAATCAACTTTGGAAGTAGAATACATAAAGCCACGGATTCTATATTTCATAATACGATATAACCCCTGCACTTGCACGGACCTACCTACGCCATACCATGCAAATTATAACCGTACTTATAATTGTATTAGAACTAAGTTGTTTGGGTTATAATATTTATTCGTTTTATTCATATATATATATATATATATATAGGTAATTTTAAAGTCGTTTTATTTAGTTACATCAATTATTTAAAGATTTTGAATTGAAACCATATGAAACTGTTCCGGATCATGATAATTTGTATTCGATAAAGGGAGGCTGGTATTACAGTGTTACGATGTTATACAAGTTAAAAGTAACTACTATTTTGCATTTGATAGTATAGGTAAATATCTTATAAAAAAAGATAGTATAGGTAATTATTTTCTGTACAAAAAAATATACATTTTTTTCTTTTATGCATTTTTTTATCTGTTTACATACATGTATAAAAATAAAAATAAAAATTACTAGAGACAATTTAAGAAAAAACTTATAGAGTATAATTTTATATACACTTCATTTACTTTGGTTCGATAGAAAAAGTAAAGAACTGAGAAAAAGGAAGAAAAGAAACTATCATCTTCGGTTCGATAGTGCCGTGAGAGATACTAATTTTTTGTTTGGCGTGGTAGAGATAAGGTAAAAGAGAAGAGAAAATTTTGAAAATTAAATTGGATTTTTTTAAAACAATTATTTTTCCTACTCCCTCTTCTATTAAAAAAATTTATTATTATTCACGTTTTGTCTTTCCTCTCAATTAGTTATAGCATAAGAACAGGTATAGTCAAGGAAAAATATTCCTTACCGCATAATTTCAAATCTTGTGTCTCTTGGAATTTAGTTTAGTTGATTAAATAAAATGTGTCACGAATATTTTTTTGTATCTTTTTCGCTCGACGGGTGATTGTCCATGATCTCTAGTTTCATTGTGCTCATGCACTTATGATGAAGAACTATGTACATTTTCGCTCACCACCTATCCATTTTCAATTGCATGTCGATCAACCTAAAACTCTCAACTTAGAATTTGTAATGTTTGGTTTTGAGTTGTTTCCTCGCCAATATATGTTACACCATCCATGGATATTTCAACCCTCTTTACGTGTCAATGATTATTCAGGAAATGTCATTACAAAATCTCTATGAAAACAAATAAATAGGGAGTTAAAGGCCAAGACAACCATTAATGGGCAAGAGGGGGTGACTTGTGAATAGGAACTTCTAAGTCTAAACTAATAGAGCATATTATACTTGTCTTAGTTGAATACTCTTGGGTTAGGTCTCATAAATTCTATGTGAGATTTAGTTACAAGAATAATTTTCGACTATAGAATTGTGAGTTTTGAGTATAATTCAATCTTACAAGATTGATTTGTAAGGAGAGAATTTTAAGATTAGACACATCGAGCATGAAATTTGTAGGACTTGACATCTGTCGATGATCCAATAGTCGGTGACACAAATCCAACAATAATCGTCGTGTTAAACTTTGATACCATCTAAGAATTATGGGTTGTGAACCTAATCTAACTCTATAAAATCAACTTATAAAATAAGACTTGTACCTCACTTATATAATATATTTTAACTATATGACCTGGCCAGGTGAAATAAAAAAAAATATTATAACTCACATATCTGAAACTTAAAAATATAACCATTTTTTGTAATTCACTTCTAATTCTGGTAGTATCATAAATGTGAAATTTTGGTCTTTATGAAAATTTAATTCCACATCTAGTCTTTAATTTTATTCTTTTTAAATTGAGCCATATATTTTAGTCCATCATTATTTAACCATTCAAAATTAGTTAGAAACTCTTGATGCGACTATGATTGATAATATAAACCAATTTTTTGTATTATAATCAAATTTTATTTAAGTCGCTACATGCATTTGTAAAATAATTACATGCATTCTTGGTCCATAAAAGTAAAATATTCTAATAATAATGTATAGATGATATAAAATAATTTTACATTGTTATTCAATAAAAAAATTATCATTAATATAAGTTTTAGTATAATTATCATAAAGTCAATAAATTTATTATATAATGATGAATGTCTCGATGAATAGATTGAATGACGATATAAATTTGTTTTTGATAGTTGTTGATAACTTATTTTTCAAAGATAAAAATATCCAACATTGACTTCTTTTTTTGTTAATTTTTGTGACTGAATAAATGAGATAACTGAAGGGTGGTACAGCAATGATATTTTTTTTTACATCTTTCTTAAAAATAATTTTATTTTTATCTAAAATTTATTATTATTAATCAGTTTATAATCATCTATTTAAGAATAAAACATATTCGCTTTCTTTTATTATTTTTATATCAAACAACTCTTAAAATCTATTCCTATTTTCACTTCACCAAATTCTTTCTATGTGTATATTTTTTCTTTTATTTTTTTCTCCTTTCTTTCTAAATTTAACAAAGTGTACAATTTGAAAGTGATAATGTAATTTATAGTTTTAGTGTAGACAAAGAAAGCATGAAAAGGCCCCATATGATAAACAAAATCAAATCATGCTGAGAATCTAAAGTACTTACAATTACTTTAATAATTGAGAGAGGAAAAAAATACGACACAAATTGCATCAAATAAAATCAGTGTCGTTGTTATTTTCGAGGTTTGCAACTTACTTGCTAATAGGGTTTATGAGAAAAATTTATCTTAATTATCTCATCCAGAATTTTGGTAGAATAACTTATTTAATTATAAATTAATAATATATGAAATGAAACTGAACTGACATGATTTATTAATGTAATATATTAATTTTAATTAGATATATAAGTTTATAATTACAAAGACTCGTGTTAAAATGATAAACATAATTGAAAAATGTAATAAAATAAACTATAATTACAAATTTTACATTAAAACTGTGTTAGATATTCTATATATTTAACAAATGGACACTGATCTTACACCAGGGACTTACCCGGTTCCATTATTGAGCACAGTGGAGTACAGTACTCATACCTATTGAGAAAGTAAAAGGTGGATTCCCAAGTTGCCACTATTATTTACCGCAGAAAATAAGGCAGAAGAGAGATTCTTCAGTTTTTTCTAACGGAAAAACAGTGTTGATTACGTGTGTCGAGGAATGCTCATAAAATTAATTTTAAAGTGATGTTATTCATATTTAAATATTTTATTATAAAATTAAATTATAAATAAAATTTGATATAAATTTTGAATTTAACTTAAAAATTAGTTAAAATTATTTGAATACAAAATTAATTTTAGATCCAGAATAAATCATAAATTCTTCTTTAACATGTAATCAAACATACAAACTTCTATACAAAATTAATTCTTGACTCAAATAATTCTTCAACATCAAACCAAAAAAAAACTTTTACAAAAGAATTATCATCTTTATTTTTATTTTACTTTTACTTTTATGAGTTAAATTATATTACATAAGAATTATGCACTGTGTGGATCTTGTCAATCAGGAAAGGAAAGAGGAGGAGAACACAAACAGAGGGGCCGCACCGCACCGAACCACAGACAAATTGGATTACACCCTTTCAAAACGAATCTACTATTTTAAAAGAAAAATGAAAAAATATTTTAATTAATGAACAAAACTAAGAAAACATTTTTTGATAAATTTATGAGTTATTAATTGATTATACTCATAAAAAATAATATTAATCCTTAATTATTTAACAATGGTTTTCTTATTTTGATGAACTCTTTTAACATTTAATCAAAATATCGACAAAACATGGTTAAAGAGACCAATGCTATTTTTAGGAATCGTTTTTATTCTCTCCAAAATAAACTAAACAAAGTACTGATTAAAAAGTGCCTCAAATAATGAATATCAATAATCATCACCAGTCTTTTGAACTGCCCTAGTGTCCATTTTCCATAGTGAAAGCAGCTTGAGGCTCCCTTTTGTATTGCGGTGCGAGAGGGTAGAGGAAAAGGTCCAAAATCTTTTGATGACCTCAATGCAGGAGGCACATCACATGGATGATGGAAGAAGAAGAATCACAATCACACATGCCATGGTGTTTATTTGGGCAGCCAAACGTGCAGACCAATTCCCCATGATTTCTTCTATTTTCATGTTATGTATGAACACATCAAATAAATTAATAATTATGGGTAGGGGAAAATAATCGGTTAATTGCCTCTTATTCTGACAAGTTTGTACTGGATACCTTGGTACTTGCTATGCTGTGATGTGCCTTAAGAATGCAAAATGGGGTCCAAGTCTAACTCCATTTTTCATACGAAGAAAATAAAGCGATAACTTTTCCCACAAAGCTTGTATATTGCAGATACACCAATTCCTTTCCGGGACTTATCTCTCTTGGCTTGCTTCACTTTCTGTCATTCCCTGATACACTCTGACTCACTTTTGTTTTGAACTTTGAATGATTAATAAATAATTAATTGTTAACTAATGTTATTAAGGCATTAATTAGAAATTAAAAAGAAGTGTTTTAATTGTAATGATGTCTTATATACATATATCATGTTCAGTTATAAACTTATTTGTAGAATGCAATTATTCAGATATAAATTATTGTGCATTCAACTTTAGTTAATTTTGTAAGATCAATGTCATTCAACTTTAGTTATCATTTTTTTTATCAGCGAGAAAGAGTATTATATTAAAATAAAAGGTACCAGTAGTATCAGCAGTCCCACACAGCTTGAGATACAATTAACTAATCTTCCCTACTAACGCGTGATTATTTCCAATTAACACCTGATAGCATAAATATAAAATAACCAAACTATACTTTAACAGCAAAGAATAAAATTAAGTTTCCTCTACCCAAATGTGTATATAAGCAACCCTTGGGTAATGTTCATGAGCTATATTGGTTGGTCGCACGTGATCGGTGATACATTGTCCGTGCCACTAGGCTGGCTAGACCCCTAAGAACAGCAGAGAATCGAAAAATAAATGGAAAGAAAAGTTAATACCTGAGAGAACGCGCATGCTTCTGATATGGCGCAAGCAGAGCAAAGTAAAAAAGTTAACACGTGAGACTCAGGTATGGGAGTAAGGTAGGGACCTATCAAAAGCCAAAAGGGTTGGAGGCTGTGTTCGGATCAATATTAATAAAATTAATTTTCAAGCAATCTAATTTATGTTTGGATGATTTTTTTATAATATAAAGTTAAGAATAAACATGGTATGAATTTTTTATCCAAAAAAACATTATTTAAAGATGTTTCAACTCAAAATCAATCTAAACACACAATTAAATTTTGAAATAATATACAACATAAAACCAAACATATAAAAATAAATTTTAAATTCAAAACTAATTCTCTAATGTGAAACTAAATACATAATTCTCCTCCCAACTGAAATACTTGTGAGCAAAACCAATTCTTTTTCTTTTCTTCTTTTAAAAACATAGCGATAAATCAAAAACAGGAGAAGTGTTCGTCTTACAATCAAGCGTGTGTACATAAAATTCAAAAAAGTAAACTATTATTTTGGAATTTTAATTTATTTTTGTTTAGTTTAGTTTTCTAATTATTAAAGAATTCAATTTAGTTTTATAATTTTTAAAAGCACTCCATTCATTTAAGTCGTTTTGTCTAAATTAAAGCTAACAATGTTATTGAATTGAAGACACCAGTCAATTTTATATTTTATGACGTTTTAAAAACATCACATATTAATTTTGAAAAATAAATACATTTCCTATCTTATTTTAATATTAACAAACTTATTATATATAATAATTTACAATTATAGTATAAAATTATTATCTCTTTCTTTCTTATGTTATCGTTAACCAATTTATTATATATAATAATTTATAATTAAATTGATAATATAAAACTGTTATCTTCTTATTTTAACATTAACAAGTTTAGTATAAATACAAATGTGTTTATTTTTGTTAGAATAAACATCATGATAGTTTATAGTTAGAAAAAGGCCGTTGAAGTAGTAACCAACGGACAGCTTCCGCCTTAAAGTTTAATTTTTGAATTCATGGGCTAACCGTTAGGCCCCCCAACAAGAATGAAAGTTCCTTTATGATTGTTGTTGTTTTATGGATGAGGAAAATAGCATGAATTACAAAACAAGATCTATTTGTTTAAAATATTTGAGAACATTAAACAAAAATGTTGATTGAATAAGAATATGTGAATTTGATTCTAGCAAAAATAAATAAATAAAGATGCAGCAAAATGATTCTCACTCAGAGGTGGCAACGGAACAAGCTGTGACGGTGACTCATAGGTGGTGGGCCTGCTGCGCCCTCCTTCTCCCTATAACCGCTACCATCTCGGAGGACTCTGTCCCTCTTTATTTTTTACCATATTTTCTCCTGTCTTAATTATTATTATTATTATTATTATTATTATTATTATAAAATTCAATAATTAATTAGTACATATTAACAAACTTAAGTAATTTAGTTCAAAACATTAAATAAACTTATCTTAAATTAGTGTTTTTTTCCTAAAATTATTCCTATAAACAAAATTAGCAAACATTACTGAATTAGATTTTTTCATTGTGACATCATTTTAAAACTGATGTCAATATCAATAAAAGATATCTTGTAAAAAACGAAATTAATACTTGAAAAATTATAAATTAAACCTTAAAAATATCAAATTATATTTTTAATTTGGAACCTTGTAATAAAGATTGGAGGAAGTATTTTTTTCAATATTTTTTGAGTTTAATAGTTATATTTTGTAAATATTATTAACAAATTAGATTTTCTTAGGGTATAAAAAATTATTTGTGATTATATGAGTGTAAAATCATTTTATATTATTAATAAGTCGTGATATGTAATTGGAGGAATATTTTATATGGACAATGCATAATTTATTTTTCTTTAAAACTATTGGTAACCTCAAACTTATTTAATTTTAGAAAGCTGGAAATATAATTATTTTATATTTTATATGTAATACGATGACGTTTGTAATTTCGTTGAGGAGTGAGGTTTATTTTCTTTTTGAATAATGAACTTAGAGAACTTCAACAAACATACCTACCTACCAACGCAACGCAATTTAGGTTTAAATAAAAATCGAATAAATATACACTGCTCTGAGCTCACAAAAGTTAAACTATTACTGCGTCCTGTAAAATGACAACAGTGACTAATTTTAAAATTTCTAAGCCTTTGTTAACATGCATGCGTGGCCAAGTACTTGATATATTCAAATTAAAAATAAAATCAAATCAATCGAGACCGTTTCAGGGCTCAAGAACATCGTGCCGTTTGTACTTTTGCATTATTTTAAAAAGTTTACAGATTGACTTCTCCAACCTTTCTTCGCACACTTTTGATTAACTACAATTTTTGCGTTATTAACTTGCTTTTCCTGCGTGCATGCAAGCAATGTTAGTTTATGTTAAAATATCAAATTGGGTCAAAGCTTATAAGACTATGAAGGAGCAATGGTTTTATTTTATTTCAAAGAAAAACTCATTTTAATCCACAACTTTTTTTAGTGCATTTTAATGATAATTTAGTTCAATTATCGCCTCCTTTTAACCAAAGAATGATCATGATAAATGAATGAACCGCAATATATGAATAAAGTAATTTTACTTTTATCCACAATAGAATAATGATTTTTTAATATAACAATTTGGAAAACTTAATTGATTATTTGGTTGTTATACATACATTAACTTTTTTTATTTTTACTTTTATATTTAAAAATTTATGTCTTATTTCCTATATAAGTATTTTTCTTTTTCTTTTTATGTTTTACCTCTTATGCCTTTATTTTGCAGTTTTACATTGTTTTTTCTTTCTTTACCAAACATTAAAAAATGTTCATATAGAAATTAAAGCATAGGGACGGAACTAGGTGTAGTGTAACAGGTATATCTACACCCTAAAATACAAAAACATCATGTAAAATTTTATTTTGTTCTCCTTCTAATATTTACTTTAACCAATTAAATCTACTTGTCTATGAGACAACCCACTAGTTAAAAGGCTGGCAATATTACATGTTTATATTTATTGCTATCTTTTTTTCTTTTTAACATCTATTTATTATTTTGCAGCACTTTAATATTATATATAAAAAACTTTTTAACATTTCGAGTTTAATGTTCTTCCCTCTTCACTCGTATTTTACTGTGTAAGTTTTTTGCCCCCTAAGCATTTATTTCTAGTTCCGCCCCTAAGCATATAATTTTTAAATAGAGGTCTAAACGAAAACTTAATTAAAATATAGAACTAAGATGATTAATTAAACTTATTTATAATTTATGAGAAAATCGGACTGGTAAAAATCTCGTGTCATGCACATTTTTTGAAGTATGCATGAGTTTATAAATATGTGAAATATAAATTTAAAACATTCATGAAAAATTTATATTGACAATTAAAAATATAAAAATAAAATAGATTCAAAACTTTGATTTTAGAAAATCTTACAAAGTTTCTTAATTAATAAAATATCAATGTAATAATAATTTATAAATATTTTATACTGAATGTTGATTATACAATTTAGGAATTAATTGAAAATAATAAAAATGCCATTTTAATACTAACATGTATTTTTTTATCATATTTAATATTAGTAAAAAATAAATTTTAATTAAATAACCAAATAAAGTAAATTTTAGTTTATTTAATAATTATTCAAAAAGAATTTGAAAGTATTATTTGTATCCAATGCATTTTTTAAGTTCGATTTTTAATTTTATCCCTTATAGTTTCTATAATTAATAAATTAATTATTTTAATTCTTTTAAGTTTAATAAGTAAATTTTTTATCTTTAAAGCTTACATCTTAATTATTAAAAGATTTCGGTCGTTAAAATTATTTAGTTTAACTAAAAGAGATAAATTTAAAAACTATAGGAATTAAATAAATAAATTTTTAAAAATGTGTTATAAAATATAAAAAAATATATCTAATTATATTATTTAAAATAGTATAAATTTACATTTGTAGTGTGGAATTTGATTGGTGTAAGAATATATGAACCGGGGATAGTACATATTAGCAGAAAGGGGCCAGGTTTGCTACAGCCTGTGAATGAATAGTGTAATATCTCAAATAAAATCATTCTAATTAACCAATGATGATTTTTTGTCTGCCAACCTAGCAAGTGATTATCATCTAATTAACTATATTAAAGAAAGATTTATTCACTGGCTAAATTAAAAAAAATAATAGTAAGAATAAAACAAGAAGGAGGAAAACAAAAAGTGAAGAGAAAGGAAAGAGGTTGGAGAAGGCGAAAGGCAAAGAAGGAGATTTCAAAACTCGTGAAAAACCAGAGAGAGGGCTTTTCATCGTTCTCTCTCTCTTTGCTCGTTTGTTCCCACTGAAACCCCAGCGCCGTTTATTTCATGCCGTTGTTCTTGTCTCGCACGCAATCGTGCCGGCGACACTGAACTTCCGGCGCCGGGAATGGGCTTTGAGCCGCCGCCGGATAACACTGTGTTGAATTTAGCTAAGCTAGGGTTTCGGTTGGATTTCGGATTCGCAGGTCTCTCTCAACTAATTAATTAACCGATTATTTTTTTTCTTAAAAAGAAGAAGAAGAAAACGACGTGACATAACCGTCCGGCGTAACCGGGAACCGTTACCGTTACCGGCTGGCGGATCTCTATTTTTTGTCGTTTGAATTGCGAGGATGGCGGCAAGGGGAGGGCAGTGCTTCGAGAAGCTTCGGAGGTTCGTTCGGACGGTATTCTTCGTGGCGGCATTGGTGGCGTCGCTGCTCGTGACGTCGCTGCCGGTGCTGGTCGCCGTCATGGACGTGCTCGTCCCCTGCGTTTTGATTTCGAACTTCACGTGCGTCAAGTGCTACGGCTTCAAGGAGCATTTGCGTCGTTACGCTTTCAAGAGCTCCTTGACGGATATTCCTCTCGTCTCGGTCATCAGATCCTTCATCATAATCTGTATGAACCGTTATTCCTCGCCTTTTTTACTTGCATTATGACGTGGCACAACGATGATGGAACCATTCATTGTGCTTTTGCTATTACTTTGTTGGAACATTTCGTTTTTCCTCGTCCTTTTCATGATGCTGAAGGTGGAGGATACGTTGCTTAATTTGGCTACCGAACCATTTGTTCTTTCCTTTATTTTTTATATTTCTGCTAGTTGGATTTTTCTCTGAAATCATTTCCTTAAAATTAAAGCAGAACTATCTCCTTTCTTATACCGTTTGGCTTGAATTTATCATAGAATGATTTGTTATATTCTTTTCAATTTGTATTCTCTGTGTGAGGAGCAGTAGTTTGACCGTCTGTGTCTGCGTGTTAATAAGCCTAGTTTTTGTATATTTGAAAAGGTTTGGTTCTAACATTAGGATTTTTGTTTGTTTGTTTAAATGAATGCAGGTGTTTATTCCATTTGTGATAGCCCGGCTCTATCACATGGTCCTTACCTTGGAACTGTGACTCTGTCTTCCTTTGTTTCAATTGTTCTCCTTTCAGTCAAAGCTTGTGTTTTCACTGTAAACTCCCAGATTGAAGCAGAAGCTACGGTTTCCTCTACAAGGCAGAGACTCCATTTAAAGAAGTCATGGGGAATGCCTGTCTTGTTCCTCTCGTCAGTTGCGTTTGCTCTTGGCCATATTGTGGTTGCTTATAGAACCAGCTGCAGAGCAAGGAGGAAACTCATGTTTCATCGAGTTGACCCTGAAGCGGTAAGTTTGCAATATGGTTTTCCAGTAACATAGTATCATCTCGGTCTTGCTCTTAATTCTTTGGAATTAGGCGGTGGTAATATTTTCCTCCAGCTTAAAAGAAAATTTCTGAATTCATGAAGAAGCTTAAATTGGTCAGTTGTAATTACTTTGGTGACACACATGCAGACATGCTAAAAAAACTATTTGTTTGTTTCTGTCTAATTAAGCAGGTCCTTTTATGCAAAAGTGTTTTTACTGGCTATCAGAAGGTCCCTCGGTCTCCTGTTCCCTCTGAAGGGAGAACCCCAAAAAGTGACAGTGAAATGAAACGGAGGCCTTTTGGAGCAGCTCGTGATGAAGAACTGCCAATCAGAGTACTTGCAGACTCGGAGAGCTTATTCATCCCATGCCAAGGTCTTACTCTCCATTACAAGCTCAGCCTGCCTGGTTCCCCTCCACTTAACATGTCCTCCGCATTTTGCTCCACTTCATCAATGGCTGGGGGGTTGCCAAAATTAAATAGACAATTGACTTTTATATCTCCAAAAGTCCATCGGCAACTCTACAGGAGCTATAGCAATCAATTCCATGGCTCATCTTTATATGCTCCTCTTTTAGATGGTCCAGTAACTTCTCCCCATCTTGTGGAAGAAATCCCTGTTTTGCATCTAGATGAAATTCCTGAAGATGATGAAACATATAAATCAAAGTTGGAGCAAAATTTAGAGGACATTGGCCAAGTAGGTATTGTTTTAATACACGGGTTTGGTGGAGGCGTCTTCTCTTGGCGACATGTAATGACACCTCTAGCTCGGCAGAGTAATTGCACAGTTGCTGCATTTGATAGGCCTGGTTGGGGATTGACTTCAAGACTGAGTCGGGAGGACTGGGAGAAAAAAGAACTGCCTAATCCTTATAAACTCGAAAGTCAGGTGATTACTCTAAATCCTTAGTATGAGTTGTTATAGAAGTCATTCAATATTTTATTGTTTCTAGTTGTATGTACCAGTTCCCTTTGAAGGAGATACTGGAATATGTTATGACTTAAGCACACAAGGAGAGCCCTAACCTAGGAATCTAGTCTATTGGGTGGAAGAGCTTTATGAGTTAAGTACTACATGAGCTTCTTACCTGGCTCAATCTGGTACTCCTAATTGTCACCTCCTTTAAAGAGCTGACAGTGGCTTCACCATTTCAACACTTTGGGAACTTTACTTAACTATTAGTATTTGACTATTTGGTTTATTATACCTTAATCTAGTCTACAGGTAGCCTTTTCCATAGCTCAACTCTCAATAAAAGCACCTAAATACATGAGAGAGCCCAACCCAAAAGGCTAATTCATTAGGTGGGGAGTCCCATGACTTTAGTACCATACCAAACTTCCTATTCTACTCAATGTGGGACTCAACATTATCCAACTGACAGTCTTTGCATTGATAAAACCACTCGTGTTTAGTTTTTTTATCTGGGTTTTATCTGAATTACATTTCTGATTGACTTGTGTGTTTCCAGGTTGATCTGCTTTTGTCTTTCTGTTCCGAGATTGGACTTTCTTCAGTTGTGCTAATTGGTCATGATGATGGAGGGTTGCTTGCTCTGATGGCTGCACAGAGAGTTCAATCATCAATGAATTCTTTCAATGTGAGTATTTCTTTCTGCTTTCATATGTTAAGTAGATAACTTAATCAGTGCGATTAGCTGCATTGTGCAGCTTAGCTTCTATCTAGACCTGTAAAGCATGTATAATCAGCTAAAGAAGTAAGTCGATGTGTATTGTAAATTTGTAATAGCAGAGATTCCTTTAATTTTTCCATCCAGACGACACTATGTTAAGAAAATTAAGCAATATGATATTGTTTTTGTTGTCTTAATCATTTATTTTTTTCATGATGTGTATATGACCACTAGGCATGCTAGAGTCCATGTAGTTGACCTACTTAATGGGAATGAAGGGTTAATGTAATATCAAAATTTGCATACATGTTCATATATACACACCTATTGTGTCTCATGTTGCCAATTATGCAACAGAATGATCAAGACAGATAAAAAACTGGATTCCATGGTAAATATATTTATTTTTGTATATGTGAAGCTGTCTCTTACAGCATTGGTCATGTTACTCACATTCCATAAAGTTGTCTGATGAAGCTAATTGCTAATGTTTAAGGTTATATTTTTGTGGTTAATGTGCATTTCACATTTGATCAAGTTGTTAGGCTTGTTTGTGTCATCAGGTTACAGTGAAAGGGGTTGTATTGTTAAATGTGAGCTTGTCAAGGGAAGTAGTTCCTTCCTTTGCTAGAATCCTTCTGCATACTTCACTTGGAAAGAAACATTTGGTTCGTCCACTACTAAGAACAGAAATCACCCATGTGGTGAATCGGCGCTCGTGGTATGACGCTACCAAACTGACAACAGAAGTTTTGACTCTATATAAGGTATGTTTGTACCTTAAGGTACAAGTAGATATGAATACGAACTGCTCTTTCCTAAGTTTCAAACTGCAGAAATAATTAATTGTGTGGAAGGTAAAATTATAACTTAATATAGAGATAAATGCCATATAATTAACTCACGAAGTTCAATTGGCAAAGGGCACTTATGGTTCATGGTTTGTTTACATAGTTTGGCATATTGAATACATAATATTATTATTTTGTGTATGCTCTTTTTGAGGATATTATTAGTTTTACGTATATTCTTTTTGCCTTGTACATTTTCTGCAGAGTAACTATATTTTTACTTGTATTCTTTTTCCAATTCCTTCTTATCCTGTAAGCCATGATAGTGTTTGCTGATTGACTATAATTCTAGCTTACAAACCTTTTTATGTGATCTATTTGCCCCTCCTTACTTCCCATCTGGGTGTTTGCTCCTCGTGCTTTTGTTATCACTTCTGGAGAAATATTTTATTGACTTGTGTTATTCGTGACTGTTTTTAAATATGTTTAGGCTCCACTATATGTAGAAGGATGGGATGAAGCACTTCATGAGATTGGTAAATTGTCATCGGAAACTATCCTTTCTGCAAAAAATGCAGACTTATTGCTACAAGCTGTAAAAGACATTCCAATGTTGGTCATAGCTGGTGCTGAAGATTCACTTGTCTCGATGAAATATTGTCAAGCAATGGCCTCCAAATTTGTAAACTCTGTAAGTATTCATGCTTGGTAGTAGGGGGGTGTGCTTCGTAGGAGTGATTTCTTTTTTCCTGTCTCCATTTTAATTTTTAATTTCTCTTGGGCATTTGACGTGCAGAGACTGGTTGCAATATCCGGATGTGGCCATCTACCCCACGAGGAGTGTCCAAAGGCGTTGCTTGAGGCTATATCACCCTTCATTAATGATAAACTCTTCTTCTCTGTATATAACTCGCAAAGCCAATAATAGGTCATCCCTTTTCAAGTTTATACACAGGTAATCAATCTATTATTGTAGGGCGCTGTTTCCCTCCTCCTCCTACTATCCTTTTCTTGGCTTTCTTAACAAATATTACTTCCAAGAGAAAGAGATCAAAGGGATCGTCTTTTTCTCTTGGGTGTTTTTGATGTGCTAGCATTTAGGTGTTTTAATCTGTATCTTTCCTCTACCCATTTTCTTTTCCAGCTGTCGATATTTATGCTAATTTGAGCTGCTTGTCATTTCCCACTACAAGAAAGCGGGAAGATGAGTAGATAACATTTGTAAATTTAATTTAACGTCGAGTTGAAAAGGAATATAATGTAGCATGATTGTTTTCCAGCTGCTCAACCGCATCAACTTATAATTCTTACCTTCTAATGAACACTTCAAACAATTTATGATTAATCTAGACCACTGGTATTTATAATAAGAATTTTATTCGAATCTGGAACATCTACGGTACGAGGGTTAACTCTTCCAGCGGGTATCAATTAAAAGAAATCACATATGTGCTATTTGAACTAATTACTCGAGTTTTTTTTATATTATAAATTGGTCATATTTCAAGTATGATACAAATTAATTTAAATTTGTTCCTGCATTTTAAGTTTTCGATTTCTGGTGGTAATTTCAAGTCACGAAGTATTTGGATTAATTCAAGTTAAGTGGGATGATCAGTTCAACTCAAGTTGCGTGAATTTATTAAAGAGACATTCTTTTGATATATATATCTACATTTTGTGCCGTTCTCAAAACTTGTAGAGTTTCCTACCTTGACGGGCTCATTTAATATCTACATTTTTTTTTTGTCGTTCTCAAAACTTTCAATATTCTCTACACACAAGTAGAGTTGGGTATCCGGGTATGTTTGCTTTTAGAGATAGCATTATTACCGATACAAACAATGTTGATATGTTGCTAGTTTCTTTCTTTCTTTTTTAATTTTATTTTCTTAGTTTTTATTGTAATGCATATAACTAGTTATGAATGGGATTTGACAGCACAAAAGTTCTCAAATGATTGTTTTGGAAAAATAAAATAAAAGAAAGTCGTGGTTGTAATTGATGTGAGGATAAACTGAAAATCTTGAAAGACAGTTTTATCTACTATCTTCTGCTATCTATATTTCTTTTTTTTTTTCCTTCTATTCTATTATAATAAACAATAAACAATGTATACCGGAAATTACCTCAATATCTATATAATAAAACTATATACACCGCAAATCACCTCCTTTATTGACCGACAGCTGTCTAAGATGGGCTAGCTCAGTCTTCTTACAGAAACCTACTAATTGCACCCCTCTTTTTTATAAGTACACCCAATCTTCCTTTATAAATCTTAAGTACCCAACATGTCTTTTTTTTTTTTTTTTCATCTCTCTCACAGGTTCTCTCTTTAACGGGCAGGCAACAGTATTACTTGTGCGTATGCATGAGTATTGTACTAGTTAAGAAGAAAATAACTTATCCACAGAATTAAGAAGAAAATAAGCAAATTCTAATAAGGGTTAAAACTTATCCACAAAAGTTAAAACAATAATTGTTTAGAAATAATAACTGCGTGAAGAATACTGCCATTAGTGTAGTATAGTGACGAAAAGAAAAAATTACCTAGACTATATTCGCTTTGGACTTCAATCACAAATTCACAATATATACGAAAGAGTTTTTTTTTTTTTTTTTCAACGGAAGAAAAACAGGCTAAACTAAGCCAGGGTGGTGGGGAGTCAAGAATGCAAAGATCCTGAACCGACATTCACTTTATAAAGTAAATAAATGACTTGAATTTAAGTTGAAAATGAGTAAATTACACTAACAAATTATATCAGGGTGTCAGTGTAATTTTTCACTGGTTTAAATATTTTTTTTAAGAAAATGGTAATATTAAAAATACATAAAAAAATTGTTAATTTTTTTCATAGAAAATTTTATAAAAGATAGATTATTTTTGTTAACACTTTATAAAAAAAGTGATTTTTATTTTTAAAATTTAGGAATGATAATAAGTAATAAGATATAGTAACATATATTTTCAAACACCTTTTCAAATAGTATCTAAAAATATGTTATAACTTCCTCTAAAAAAAGAAATATGTTATAACTAATAAAATAAATTTATACTAAATTATTAAATAAGTATCTAAACTAATTGAGAATTTATAAATACTCTATTTATTTCATAATAATTTTTATTTTAATTTTTTTTACACAAACTAAAAAAGATTAATAAATAAATGAAAGAATATAACAATTTTATGGAATCAACTCTTTTTGCTAGAAATAATACAAAAAAATAAAATTTTAAAAAATAGGCTAAAATATAATTCTTTTCTTCTTATTTTTTCAAATTCACAATTTTAGTCATCCTATTGTTTAATTAAAACATTTTAATCCCCCAATTTTTAAATTAAGATATTTTGTTCTTCATTTTTTTAAAAATTATCATTTTAATCCCTATGACTAATCTCATACGTATACTTTTTTGTATAAATTATAAGCAATCAAATAATTTCTTAAAAAAAAAACATCTAGCATGTAACTAACAAAGAGGCATGGGTAAGTTAACATTAATGATTATGCATATCAATGTTTGAAATTAAACATAATAACTAAAATTATATATTTTTAAAAATTTGGAGACGAAATATGAGAAACAAAATATATAAATTAAAAAATGGAAGGGATTAAAATAATAAAATTGAGAAAAGAAAGACACAAAAATTATATTTTAGCTTAAAAATATTATTAAGAGAATAAATAAAAAAGGTAGTGAATGCTGATATTATGTTGAAAAGTTAAAATAATTTATTTTAGAACCTATTTTTTGTTTTAACGTGACACGTATCACGGTATGAAGAGAGTAACTCTCAAAACTATAAAAAAAATAGTTGTTCTACGATAGGAAGCTTCTAACAATAATAATTTTATGGCAGTTTTAAAAACTTTATATATCTCTTTAAAAAATGACATAATCATAGATGTAATTGAAAAAAAAAATAGTTAAAGACCTGTTTAAAATCGAAAACAAAAATTACTATTTTTCATGGAAGCAATTTATAAAATTACCCGTAACTAACGCTGAATCGTTTTTACTTTTTTCTTCTTTTTCTTCTTCTTCTTCTTCTTCTTCCATTTCCATTACTCATCACAATCACTCGCTCGCAAAACCCCAATTCCATTTTCTGTTTAAATTATGCGTCGTCGTCGTAGTACATGATTGATTGCTTGGAACGGAAGCAGCTATTTTTGCTAACACACTGAAGTCAAGCTTTCACCACATTTTTCACTTCTTTGGTGACGGAAACCGCGCTTACCTTCCCTATATAAATATCTCTTTCACTTTCGTCTACCCATGCCTCCCGCATTAGCCCTTCTATTATTGTTTTTCTAATCCCTAACTTCCTCTCTTTCCCATTTTATTCAACTCTTCCATCTTCTTTCTTTCTTTCTTTCACACTTTGCTATACTATATTTTACTATTCTTCATGCTTTTCTTTTGTCCAACGGTTGCATTCATTTTTGATTGACTAGAACAACATGTCACACTCTCACCCACCATCAGAGGCAAATGTTGGAGAATTGATTGATTTCAGGTGGGGCAATAAGAGGGGTGTTTTAAGAGGAACTTTAGAGGGGAAGAAAAAGAATGATAGCAGCTGCATTGGCCTGCAGTTATGCAAATGCTAGACTCCCTTTTACATTTACTATATAATCCACTTTCACTTTCTCTTTTGCAAAATAGATTTACAATTTAATATTTTCATTCGATTAAGTTATAACTGAGTCTTGGTTTATTTTTTTAGAAATCTTATTATAACTCAATTTATCTGACCAATCTCAATATTAATTGGTTGAATTAGTATATATGAAAAAGATAAGGAGTGTTAAGCAATGACAATCTTTAGAAATTACTCATTATAGTGAAAATTAGGATGCATGAGGATATTGAGTGTATTGGCTTTACCTTTTAGTTGGTTTAACTTTTATAGATTATAGTCTCATCTCATCTTCAAACTGTTGAATGCTGATGCAGCCGCCGTCTTGTACTTCTTCAAATGCGCAAAACCTTCTTAAGCCACTATGCCCACAACTAGTAAAACACAAGATACATTTATCATTGGTGTTTTTTTGGCTCCTCAATTTAAGTTAGTTGGCACAAAATTGGCCCAGCATGAATGCCCAACTGACAAGGGGTTATTCTTCGTACCTTCCAAAAATTTTGTATTTTTTTTTTTTTACAAAAATTCCTTTCATGACTAATTTCTGTTGTGTATTTGATACATGGATACTAATTTCTATTTCGGTGAAAGGTATTTTTCATAAAAAAAGATTACAAAATTATGATAACTAAATCATAGTGTTTTTAAAAGATGTGTTGTTAGTATTTTTTAAAGAGAATATTAGTCTTTCATAAGAGTATTAGAAACACACTTATTCAAACATAATTTTTTTAATTGATTAAAATTTATTAAAAATTAAAAAATAAGAAAAAAGATTCATTAAATATTGTATGATTTATACAATTTTTTCATTTGAATAAATCTTACCGGATAAGAATGAAAGTATTTGAAAGAATATCACAGAGTATATTTTTACTATTTCTGTAATCTTTTATATCAACGAATGAATCTGACACATAGCACTATTTGTCATCCATGGATTCCAACGGTGATGAGTCCTTGGCCTTCATTTTGGAGTTGTCTCACATATCTCCATCCCAAGAACAAATCTTGGCCACTGCTCCATTTGTCGGAGCAGAACAGGACACCGCCGCCTCCGCCTCCCATGACATTGACATGCTGTCGTTGCCGGACTCCGTCCCCGAAGACGTATTCCACACGCCACCGGAGGAGTCCTCGCTTCCCTCCTCCTCCTCCGACAACCATTGCGTCGTTAATTACGCCGTCGTCGACGTGGATGATGTGAATGCTGGGACCGATTTGGTGAAGGATTCTGAGTTAGGGTTTTCGGATGTTCACATGGAAGAGGTTAACGGAGAGGACATGGGAAATTTGGAAACCCTTGTTGGGGATGTGAGCATTAGGGTGTCTGAATCTGCTGAGGTAAGCAAGTCAAGTGATGTGGCTGCGGAATCCCGGGGGAAGAAGAGTAAGCAGGGTAAGAACAAAAGTGCCGTTTCTGGAGAGCAGAAGAAGACTGTTAAGGAAGCAGGGCCAGGGCTGCGTCGGGTGTTGCCTCCCTCAATTGCAGCGTCGACGTCGATGACTGAAACGGGAAGTGGAAGAAGTGGGAACGGTCGGGGTGGGGAGAAAAGGAAAGCTTTTGATGTTTTTGCTGTGCTTAAAGCTTTCTCAGAGTTAGAGAGCACTGTTGAAGAAAATAACGATCACCATCTTACTCTGTTGGACGTGGCAAGAGCTCGTGGTGTTACCTTTCCTCGGCCAAGGTGGTGGCCGGAGGGGGATAACTTTGACCCACCACCACAATAGCGTAAGAAAATGAAGGCAGATGCTTTTTTTTTTTTGAAAGGTGATCTCAATGGTATATTTTGCCCTAACTGTCTTGGATGTCTATCCGAATTGTATGTTTTACCCTTTCAAAGGTGTTTAATTGATGTTAATTTGGGATGTTAGTTGACTCTTTTGTAGCCAAGTCTTGTTCTAACTTTGAATTTAAGATAATCAACCTCTTGTTATATTAAGAGTTTAATGTCTATACTTTGTCTTTGTAAAAGGTATACTAAGGATGATTTTGTGAGTGGTTGACATTATAGTTTTCACTAACAACTTATTAAACTCTTGAATTGTATACATAATCAATTGAGAGATAAAATTACAAGTAAATCATATTTTTTAGAGGGTAACATGCATATATACTCTTTTTATGATAATCAAGCTGTTTAAAAATCTCTTAACTTCGAATGATCCTCATGCCATGATGCACGGTAGTAGTAACCTGCTGTTATTGAATATGTAGAAGTTGACCCACCACAATAGTGTGAGGGATGAAGGCAGGTGCTTTTTTGAAAGATTATCTGAATTTTATCTTTTGCCCTTGGAATTTAAAACCCTCTTAGATGTCTATCTGAATTGCATCTTTTACCCTTTGAAAGGTGTGTAAGTTTAACTGATGTTAGTTGTTAGGTTGGGATGTTGCTTGTTTGTAACTGTGGTCTTAACTTTGAATTTAAGATCACCAGCCTGTTATCTATATGTCTTTGTTGTGGCTGGTTACATTAAGAGTTTGATTTCTATGTTTTGTCCTTCTAAAAAGTATATTAAGAATGATTTATGAGTGGTTTAACAATTTAGTTTTCACTAACAATGCTTCTTATTAAACTCTTGAATTTTATACATAATAAATTGAGTAAATAATAATTTCAGAGGGTAACATGCATGTATCATAATGAAGTTGTTTAAAAATCTCTTGACTTGGAATGGTTCTCATGCCATTAGTAACTTATAGTTGGTGGTATTGAATATGTAGAACATTGCCAATACTGGGTCTTTGTTGTATAGGCATGGGCCTAGTCTGCAGAGGGAATGCTCTAGCAGCTGCAACACACAATCTACAATCTCCAAAATTAGCTGAGGCTATGACAATGAAATGCACTACGGAAAACAAAAAGCTTGAGTAGGTCCTTCTGTAAGTGGTAATAGAGTGGCAGACTCTCTAGCTTATGAGTATAGAGATAGATACTGTTGGGTTGAGAAAACACATGCAATGAAATCCAATATCGTAGCCGGTGAAAGATATTTAGAGGTGTACCATAAAATCCCAGCTAGTGAAAGATATTATCAGCACGACAAATTGTAGTTAAAAGATCTTCCGTGCTGAGGCGATGTACAAGGAAAATTATTTGTAATTGATTGGTAGGATGGGATTCACCTCCGCCACCCTGTTTTGTAGGGGGACTAGGAGCCAACCTATGTGATATCTTCCCAAATGTTTCAACTGGGTGTCAAGTTTTGCATTTAGTGAATACATTGTATATTTAACAACTTGGGTGTAAATACATTTTTATCAACATTTTCTTTTGTTTGTTTGGGAAACAAAAAGGTGGGAAAAAGGATGAAAGGATGTAAAGTAGCAATTTTGATCATTTTGCTATTAACTTAGTGTTTTACTCTTGATCCATTTTTTCTTTTGCAATTTGATATTTTAGTTCGTATGAGTTAGTTGAGTCTTGGTTTATTTTTTTAAAATTTATAACTCAATTTGTTTGACCAATCTCTAATTATTAAATGGTTGAATCAGTGTATACAAAAAGATTAGGAGTGGATGGAAATCATGTTAAACAATGATAATCTTGACAAATTAATTATTATAATGAAAATTAGGATACATGAAGATATTGAGTGTATTGGCTTTACCTTTTAGTTAGTTTAACCTCTATGTACACAGCTAAAAGTCTAAAATATATGATACATGTGTCATGTTATTGGTGCTCATTTAGACGTTCAATTTAAGCTTAGTTTGCACGTCAAAACAGGCCTACGTATAGATGTAAACCTGCCCAGCATGAATACCCAACTGACAAGGGGGTTGCTCATTGCACCGTCTGAAAATTTTCTAATTTTTTTGTTGTTGCAAAATTACCTTTCACGAAAACTAGTTTTCATTCTCTGTCTGATATGAAGATTACTAGTTTTCATTATCTGATTCAGAGATACGCAGTGTTACTTTTTTTTATAGAAAATTATCTTTCACAGAAGCTAGTTTTTACTGAATATCTGATACATAAATACACCACGAAAACTAATGCTTGTAAAAGCTATTTCCACAAAAAAAATTACAATTTTTTTCTTGGTAGTGCAAATAATAAAAAGTATGGTGCAAAATACAACCCAATCCCCATGGCGTTTGAGCCTTTTGGCAATTGCAAATAAGCAACCCAATTCATCCAATATCTCAGTTATGTTTTTGTTTTAGATCTTTGAAACTGGTTAAAGAACTAATAATAGATTTTTTTTATTATATAAAAACCTCGTTTAAATTCATTATAAATTACATGATAGAAAGTAGTATGTTGATAATATTTTTTAATAAATTTTTAAATTTTGATTATTTAATCTGTTATGGACACTGGTTAGCGTTTCTCTTTTATTTATTTTAAAAACAAACTAGGCCGTCAAATATTTATGGTCATGGCCTCCTAGGACTCTCCCATTATTATGGTCCTAAAGTTATCCAACAGAACCTCCGGGAAATGAAATAATAATAATTCAAGTGGAGGATTTTTTATTAATTGTGAGATGGAAGAAAGAACCCACAAATTGTTTTTTCATCCTCCACACAAATCTCTCTCTCAATCTTCCAAGAGAATATTCTGTCACAATTTCTTATCACCAAGTTGCAGAACACGGCCAATAAGACCCTTTAATAATATTAGTATTTGATTTCATCAATTTCTGGGTTGATGTTGGTTCAATCCTCGGCATCATATTCAAGCATAACGCCACAACGTCACACATTTTCACAACCAATGTTCATCACACAAACAAAACAGCTAACCAAATCAACAGACATGTGGAATGTGTTCTCTAATTCAATTCCAGGAAACATTACTATTTTTCATTAGCCAAAATGTTAATTTTTCTTTCCACGTTCAACCTCGTGTGGTTGATTTATTTGTTTTTTGGACTATGGAAAAGTGACAAAAAGGTGATGAGTGGTAATTGGTAACCCTCAGTCTCATACAGCATTGCCCACGCACTAGGATGTATGATTTTAATTTCCGAATGAGTGAACAGGATCCAATCCTTTTGGAGAAATAAAAGCTCTATTAGTTTAGTTCGATAGATACATTGCACATAGGTCACAACAATTGAAATTTCAATCTGTTCCACGTCTACGGCATCCACAAAAACTTTTTTTTCCGAAGTATCTACCAAAACTTTCTTCAGTAGCAAACTAACAATTAATACTTGATTTTTAGAAAAGATAAAAATATTTAAAAATATTAGAAAACATTTTTTTTATATAAATAGAACATAAATCACTTAATACTTGATTTTTCAAGCAATTCAAGTATCAATCTAATAAATAAATTTGACTGTGCATTTAGTACTGAATATTCTATTTTATTAAATGTAATATACAAAATATGATAAAGTGTATATCGTTGAAAAATATACAAAATTTAAACGGTATTATATTACTAATTTTTCATTTTATTTGTGTGAGAAAATATTAAATTTAAACCATTTTTAAGCAGTGTCATAGTATTTTTATTATTATTTATTTACATTAATAGATTCATATTTTCTCTTTATATTTATTCCCTCCTAAACATTGTTGTCTATACCTATATTTATTCACCTCACGAAGGTAAAACAAATTCAAATATCATTAAATAATTTATAAGACATGTACTTAAACAAGCATGTGCAAGTGTAGTTCAACGTATTTTGAAAACAAAAAAAAAAAAAAGCGCTAGAAACGCACACTTTAACATATTTCTTATTAGTAAAATTTATTAAGAACAACAAATTTATGAGAGATTTTTATTAAATACTACTAAGATGTAAAGTCCACACAAAATTATAATTTTTAATAAATTTTAACCAATAATAAAAAATATGTTTAAAAGTATGTGTCAGATGAAATGTATTCCTAACATTTTCTTCTAAAAAATTCATATTTTTTGTCATCTTTTTAATCGGAATCTCGGAAAAATGATTATTCATCAAAACTAATCTGAAACAAATAGAGATGATATTTAATCAATTAACAAATAAGTTGACTCTAAACCATTGATAGGCCATTCAGCGAATTCTTGACTCTAGACTAAAAGAAAAAGGAAAGTTAGCAATTCAAATAAAATAGTGAGTGAATATTAATAAATGAGAGATCAATACAGCATTTTCAAGTGAAGTAAATTATTTGATAGATTTGACAAATTAAATAACTTTTACAGGTTAGGCAATTAGTGGTGATATATGTGAGAAAGTATTAAAAAAATGAGATGTTTAGTAAATCACGTACTTCATTCAATCACCACTTATATGTTTTATTTTTAACCACAGCTCTATAAAACATTTATAATTCATACTGTTAATTTTAATAAATAAAATATACACACAATACTATAAATATTGTCTAGAATGAATTATTTATAATAAATTGTACAGCTAGAAAATAAAACTTTTTAAATATATTTTGAAAGTGTAAATTATATTCTAATGATATTTAGACGAAACTGTACAACGCGAATATCTGATGAAGTATATTTTATTGTTTCTTAACGAACTAACAAAACCCAAAATCAGATGGATAGAACAATTAATATTGACATTAGTTATCGATTAAGGTTAATCAGATCACGACATTGAATACATAAAGTACTATAAAGTATACGAGTACTTTACATTGGGAGATAAAAACAAATGGTCATATTCTACACATATATTTTTTAACAGCGTGTTTTTTTTATTTAGGTTAAATTAATCGGCAAATTATTTAATTATTTGATAATTTTTAAATAGAATTATGAAATATTATTTTTTTCCAATTAGATCATTGAACTTCTATTTATTTTTTAATTAGATCATTATTGTTAACGGTTCGTTAATTGCATTGACCTACTTAAGAAAAAAAGTTAACAAATCCAACTATATAAAAAAATTATTTAGGATCTAATTCATTTGATTGAATAAAATATATGAATTATTACAAATTCTCTTGTACTTGACTATGTGGTTCCTACCAATAAAAAAGGTAAATTAAAAAACATAAAAAAAAATATTAATCAAAGAATGTATATTTTATATGAAGTGCATTAGGTCTATCCAAATAAAATCTGTAAGGAGAAACTTAAAGTGCAGAGATTAATGCTTCTAGAGTTTAAGAACAATGGTTGAAGAACCTCCAAAAGTTTAGAATATTGAGTTTAGAATCCCACAAATGTAAGAATACTGAACAAAAGATGTGAAAATACTAACATAGAGAGCTAAGAATACTTAGTGCAAACATGCAAAGTTGACAATAAGGGATTTAGAAATAGTCTAAAATGAGACTTAAGATGAGTACAATTTGAAAATTATTCAGTAAGCCATTAAACTATTAATTTTTTTAATTAGGCCTCTAAACAAATTTTTCAATTGGATATTTGATCTTTTATTTATTTATTAACTGATTCCTTCTGTTTAACTCTTGAGTTAGCAAGGGGACCTAATTAATAAATAAATAAAAGTTCATATACCTAATTAAAAATAATAACCTCATTTACTTTTATAACTACTTTTATTTTCTCTAGATTTTAGGATAGTTATAAAATACTCTAAATTAACTATTATTTTGCAATAGATAGAATAAGTAGTTTACAACTACTATTCAATTCAACAATGGTGTGACATAAATTAATTTTTGTCCCTTAAGCATGTAGTCAAGCATTTCATCTCATGTTTGTGTGTGAAAAAAAAATACTACTTTTAATTTATTCTCAAAATTAATATTTTAGTTTTAAAAAAACCTACTTTGTTATAGTAATTAGTATCATTAGTATTTTATTAAATAATTATGCATTAATCACTTTTGCTTTAATAGATATTTTATACAATATGATATTATATCTAATTATTATTTCAAAAATATAATTTATAAAATATGCATTAATTTTTGTCGTATACTCCAACTGAAAAGTCATAGAATTAAAATTGATAAAATATCTATCGATTTCTTTAATTTTATAATTTTTATTTCTATAGTTTAACTTTATATGATGTTAAAATTGATATATGATATAATTAAGTTTTGATTAAAGATTAGTCCCATAATCAACATAAAATAAAAACTTGTAGAGATATTTCATAATTTCACTAAAAAGTCAAAGATTTTATTTATGATTATTACTAAAATAAAATAAACTTGTATATATAAAAAAAATTGAAACTCGTATATATAAATTGATATAAGTGATTAAAGATTTAAAATTAATTTTCATTCTTCTTATAGAGGCAAATGATTTAATTTATTATGAAGTTACTAAACTATAATTTCTTCTACCACAAGCACGTGAACTTGTTACAGCTTAATAATGATCGTAAAAATTATTTCAATTTAATCATAAGTTTCAGATTTTAGAAGGACTCTCGGAATTCTAAAAAAATATTAAAAATCCAAAATATTATAATCGTCCTGTACTGGAGTATTTTTTTCCGTACGAAGAAAAAAATAAAAAAAAACTGGTCCCAACAGCTCATCCTTTAACCCCCTACATGGCTAATACTAGCAAGAAAAGTAAAGACACGCGTTTTGGGTTCATTGGAAAATTGAAAAGTAAGGGCTAAATAACCGTCACATGGATTGCAGCACATAGTCTTACGCTAACTTTTTTCTAATTAAGGGACTTTACTGGAGAATGATGCCATTAAAGTAGCTGACCCCACGACTAATGTTAGGTCCATTCTTATACGCATGAAAACAATTTATTTGTAGAGGTACCATAAAATCCCACTGAAAGATATTATCAGCAACACAACAAGAAAAATTGTATTAAAGGTGTCTTTGAATTTACTTTAGAAATGCTAAGAAGTTTAGAATGAGGTACATAGAGTATGATTTTTTCTCATCGACTATGATGTTTGGTATTAAATGTTAATAGAAATTCGATTATAAGTTTTAGACTTAAGTTTTGTTTAGGGTTTATTGGGATGATTTTTTTCATAAACAATTGTAAGAGAAAAAAAAAAGATTTTCTTTTTAAATTAAACTTAGAGTTTAAACAATATTAAATAATTTTTACGTTTGATTCAAAATTTAATACTAATTTTTTATTATTAACTTGCTTTTAGAATACAAACATCTAAAAATATATAACATTACTTTAAAACCAATTTTAACTAAAAATAATTTTTTAAAAGAAATTTCATTCAAAATTAATTTTGCTCGCACTGGTTCAAACATGTGAAAACCTTTTATTTAAAATCATGCTAGCTGGTATTGTAATGTGACTTTGGAGCTAAATCCAAACATGCACATTATGTCTAAAAAAAATTAGACTCAATTGCACATTTGGTTTCTCTATCTTTTCAATTTGGTTTCTGTGAACTTGATCGTACTAATTTAATGGTGCATTTTTTTTTGCTAACATATATTTCCATTTTCTATAAATATAGAAAAGTTTGAAGAATCTGGCTCTGCAAATTTGTGAGCACATTTGTGAGCACGTGTTTCATCTTCACAAAGTTTAAATGTGTTGTTTTTTTTAACTGGAGCTAAGCTTGGATTATCTGAATCTATGTAACAATTTTTTTCAAAATTGTATAAAAAAGGATCCACATGATGCATGATCGTCTTCTTCACCTCATCTTCTTCGACCTCTTTGATGTTTTTCTTTATCTTCTTCCTTATAAACCTTCACCGTTTACCTCCAAACTGTGATCCAATACAATTGCAGATCTGGAGCTCATCGACGACAAGGTAATCCAAGTTCGTCGGTGTCTTCATCTGCGGGGAATGTCGAGTACCTGTGCAAACTACCCATGTTGTTGCTGGCTTCAAGGAGCACTGACAACCCTAGAAGACAATTTTGGAGGTGTCAGAATTGGCTAGTAAGTGTTTTAATTGCTGCTTTTTTATGTTCTCCATGTTCTCTTTTTGTGTTCTTCATGATCCTGTAACTTTTTCTATATTGTATTGTGCACGATAAAGGATTACTTTGTTTTCTATATTATGTTGTGCAATTGTGCTAGGTCACAATTTGAAGGTGGAAGGTGAATGTTTACGAGAGAGAAGATGAAGAAGAATGTCAAAGATTGAAGAAGATGAAGGTGAAAAAGACATACCCCTTTTTTTTTAAAAAAAACTGGAAAAAATTGTTACGTAGGTTCGATTAACCTAAGTCTAGCTTTAGGCGAAAAACAACACATTTAAATTTTGAGGACGAAAAATATATCTAATATTTTTTAAGAATAAATTTCAAACTAATTAAATTATAAAAACTCAAAACATATTTTAACTTTTTTTTTTCAATTAGTTAAATTATCATTTAATATTTAACCAAAAGACTAGGTGACAGTGCAATGGAATATCATGTTAGCACACAAGTGTTGACATAATTAGATGCTAGTGTTATATTACTTAATATTTTTTTATTAAATATTGAATGTTAATTTCACAAATGATTCCATCCAATATTTGACACACCAAATAACAAATCAAACAAAAATAGGATATAATATAAATTATTTTCAAACGACAAAGTTACTATTTCATTAAATCTGCATATAACCTTTCCAAAAAAATAACTTCTGATATTTTTTTACTGAAAATTATAATTTTAACTAAATTATACAAAATTATATTTTTATTTGTTATTTTTCTTAAATTGTAGACAAATTATATAGGTTTTTCTAAAATTGTTTGAATATTATTTATTTAAATTTTAATATTTTAATTAATAATATAATTTAAATTTATGTGTCAAAATTATTTTATATATATATATATATATGTTGCATAATAAATAATTAAATTATATAATTATTATTATAATACTTAATATTCAATATATTACATTATATACAAAGAGGAAGAGAAAAATATTTATAAGAAATACATTAGAATAATGTATTATATCTAGATTATTTAACGAACCTTGTTGACACAATCACATGATATGATGACATGTGATTATAATTTATTTTCGGTTAAAAGTTGAAATGAAGTTAGGCCGACTCAATAAATTTAGTATTGATTAAGTTTAATTGTACATTTAGACTTAATATTTTAGTTTTTTTTTTTTTTTTACTTGAGATCTTATCCTTTTGCAAAACAATTGAATCTTTTTCTTTCTCCTGTTCATTATCAACTCGTATGGTGAAAATTAGTAAAAGATAGGCGGAAGACACCAAAGATACCTGATCAATATGCATGTTATACAGAATAAAAGTTCATAAATTCAAGTGTATATATATAATAAGCTAAAATATATTTGTGATTCTTCATATATAATAGAATTTGATTTTTGATTCTTAACAAAAAAATTCTTCATTTTTGTTCCTTGAAATTTCAAAAAATTTGGTTTATGTTCCTTTTGATAGCCAAGTTTCGTTAACTATTGATGCATTTGTTAATTTGACACGTAAATTGCTGTGTATTATGCCACATCGAATGATATCACAGTCAATAATTAATAAATTAAAAAATAATAAAAATAGAAAAGAAAATATTTCTTTGTCCCACTGATCCCTTCATTCTTGCTGGCCATTATCTCTTTGTCCTCCACAAACACAAAACCAACAAATCAGCAGCACCCACCTCCCACAATGAAACCACAAACTCACTACCAACCCTGCCACCCTCGTCCATATTGTGGTTCACGGAGGATGAGCTGAGAGAACAAAAAAGAAGAAGGAATCGATGGCTCCAAGAGAGAAATAATTTATTTTCAATTTTTTTATTTTTAACTATTTTTTATCTTTTAATTTATTAATTATTAGCGCTCATATCATTCAACACATCATTAATTTAACATGGAAGTAATTGACTTGTCAAGCTAACAGACACATTAATAGTTAAGAAACTTAACTGATGACGTATAAATCAAATTTTTTTAAAATATCAAGGAACATAATTGAAGAAATTTTTTATCAGAAATTACTAACATATTTTAGCCGATATAATATAAGAAAACGAGGAAATACACCTTATTCCTGATTAAGACACAACCTTATAGTTTAAAGTTTGTGTCGTTAATATATAGAACTACACGCGGTTGATTAAAAAAGGAAGAACAAAAAACTTATGAAGGAAAGAAATATTAAAGAAAGAAAAATAGAAACCTTACTCAGTGCCAACCAATCTTCAAGGAAGAGAGAAATTGAAAATTCTTGGAATCAAATCAAATTGAAAATATTAAAACGAGTCAGGCTTTCTTAGTGTGCATCAGAAAGACTTACATGCATATTATAGATTTGTTAATTTTTAACCATCGTGACTTGTGAGCACACAGAAATGTACCCATTAGCTAGGTAGATTTTTACTGTGTAAGACGTGGAAGAAATGCAAAACCCTATTATGAGATTGGGTTGTTGTGACTCGTTGCTAACGCATAAGGAATTTTAATATTTTCAAATGCTCAAAAGAATCACAGTACTGCCCTTAAACACAAATGTTATGTCAAATCATATTACAGAGAAAAGAAAAAGAAAAGAGAGGAAATGGAATCGAGGTTTTGTATAACAATGTGTTTATTATATGAAAAATTATTAAGAGAAAGTTTTCATGTATGTATGTTTGGTAGCTGATCCTGGATACTGAGGCTCCAAGTCGATCCTATTGAGCCAACATAAAGCACGACAATTAATGGAACTAATTTTAGTCTTCTTTCTAAAGATAATGAACATAATAGATCAATTTATAAGCAAACTGAACACTGTTTATCGATTTGGTGAACCTTTCACCAAATCTAATCCAAATGAAAGATTTTTGCAATCATATGAAATGTAAGATTTTTAAAAATAGTTAATAATAATATTCAATAGGTTCAAGGCCATGTCTAAATATTTTAAGGTCTTAGGCAAAATTTATATTTAAAGATTAATTTAATATAATCTATCAATTTCTTTTATCGATTACAAAAATATTAATAAGTTATATAATTAAATTAAGTATTTCTATCCTTTTACTATCAATATATAAAACGACAAAAACATTTGATGTATCTTTTAACATAGTTAACATCAAATAAAATTTGAGTAATTATAATTTAAAAAAATTACTTCCAACGACAACAATAATTACAAGTATTTCAATAACATTTTAAAATAATTAATAATTTTAGTGACATAGGAATTTCTTTTTACTATCAATACTTTCTTTTCGGAATAATTATTATTTTTAGTGACATAGGAATTTCTTTTGTTTATACTACTTGTAATATCTTTTTTTAAAAAAAATAATCTAAATAATAAGATTATAATACTTAGTGAAACTTGAAATTTTTGTAAGATTAATACAATATTCTTCTCGATTCATCTTTCAAAGTTTTCAATAGTTCAATTAATACAATTTTAAAACTACAATTTGATTAATAAAAATAGCAATATATGTAATATATCAGATACAAATTCAAATTAATAGTAAATATATTTTGAAAATGTATGAAATTTTTTTGAGGCATTAGATGATTTGGAACCATCTAAATGACCTTGCAGTTGTCATGACCCTAAATATGTGTTACATTAATAGTTTCTCTATCATATTTATATGATAAAATAATATTTTGAATTAATAAAAATTAATACACCGTTAATTTTTTTGTTCAGAAGCTTAGAATAAAATCCGTATAAATAATAAAAAAAATGAAATTAAAAATATGAAAATTCAGCAAATTATAAATGAGAAAAATAGGAAACAATAAAATAATACACCATTAATTGAGGGAAATAATAAAAACTAATATGTTAAGTAAAATAATATTTTTAATTAATATAAATAATACACCATTAATTGCTTTGTGTTTATAAGCATAGGAAAAAACTTCGAGTTAATTATTAAAAAAATAAAAATGATAAAATATGAAAAGCCAACAAAGTCTAAATGAGTGAAATAAGAAACAATAGAAATAATACGGCATTAATTGAGAGAAATATTTTTTTTTTGACAGGATTTGAGAGAAATAATGAAAAACTATTATGTGTGATAAAAATATTATTTTTTAATCAATAAAATTGATAACCATTAATTGCTTTTTGTTCAGAAGCTTAGAAAAACAAAACTTCGTTTAAAAAATTTAAAAAATAAAATGATAAAAATATGAAAGTCAGCAAAATATAATTGAGAGAAATAAAAAACAATAAAATAATACTCCACCATCAATCTTAAATATTTTTTTATAATTAGCTGTACATATTATTATGATTTTAAATATTTTACTTATAAGTTTATATATATATATATATATATTTTAAATTTATCCAAAAATTATATATATATATATATATTATAATTTTTATTTTTAAAAATTTATGCAAATTTAAAAATAAATTTTAATTGTTTTGTATATTATCAATATAATTTTTTCATATTATCAACCAATAAAAAATATCACAGATTCACAAAGTTATCATAAATAATAATATTTTTTTATATACTTTCAATAATTTTATTTAAATTCTTAGAAATACTATTAAATTCAGAATAATTGGTAACTTTAGTGAAATAATAACAAGTTAAGAGTGAATAATTTCATTAATTGGATTTGGTTGTTGGCTAGGATAGAAAACCAGCCCAATAGTATCAAACAACTGTTCACACCAAAGCATGAAGCCTTAATGAAAATATTTATTAATTCCTTCTTTAGTTTATAACTCTTTAAGAGGGAGACATAGTCAAAGTGAACACATCTCTTAACAAAAATTTAAACCTTTGATCCAGGACTCTATTATCCTAGACCAAACACGTAATAGTAGTTCTTAATTAATTCCTTTTATTAATATGATGGCAAAAATGACCTTCACCTTTCCATGGTTTTTAAAATTTTATTTTATTTTATTTTTTCACTCTAATATCATTTCATAATTTCTGACAGTGGGGACCAGTTAGGATTCTCTCTTTGAAGACGTGGACTTTGGCTTCCCATAGTTTGAAATCAATACACTGCATAAGTACTAAGAAAGAAGCACCAAAGCCAAAGCCAATTCAAATACTCATTTTGATTTAGTCCTCTCCTCGTATCCACATCAACATCTCCGCTGCGTACACTATCACCTTTCTTCTTCTTTTCATTATAATCAATTCTGCATTAAGGTTCAAACATACATCATATATATGTGTATTCATTTTTTTTAATCTGCATGATATGATACGATACCCTTTTGTTGTTCAAACGTTTTAGACCTGTTCATTGCATGTACGTACGTGTAAACGTGATGAGGTTTGGCTACTTTTGTGTCACAAGAATTTTGATTTCTTGTTTCATTTTTTTCTTCTTGTTTTCATTATGAATATCGTTTCATGTTTGTGTGTTATTTCTCTTTCGGTTATGTTTTGTTTTTGTTTGTTGAACAAACAGAATATTTGAGTAACCAACAACAAACTTGAAATTGAACGTGAGAATGAAGTCATACGTTTCAGTCTTTTTCTCTTCTTTTTTCATTTCTTTTGACTGTTCCATTATTATTTCACGTGCTCTGTTTCCAGTCAAATTGGTTGGTGAAAAGAAATCAAAGCCAAAACCAATAGAAAGAATCAAAGAAACATAATAGCATGTATATATGTTCGTGTTTTCTAGGTTCCTGTTATGTTTTTCACTTTCACATTTTCTATGTTTTGGGATATGAAGAACTTTAATTTATAATGACTCATTAGAGTGTGGGTGCAGATATGGAAAGCTTAAAAACACCTTTGAAGGGTGTTATAAACGATCTTCGAGGAAGAGCTGTGTACTATAAAGATGATTGGACTTCTGGTCTCTATTCAGGAACTGGGTAAGTTTCTTATCAGATTATTGAGCCAACTTTTTAAAAAAAAATAAAAATTAGTATTACTCTCTAATAAAGACTCACTTTTTATTGATAGGATATTGGCCCCAACTACCTATATTTTCTTTGCTTCTGCTCTTCCTGTTATTGCCTTTGGCGAGCAGCTAAGTAGAGACACAGGTTTTTCATCTTCTTCTCTATCCTCATCCTGCCTGTCATACCATATGTATGTATATAAAAAGATGTTTGCCAACGTAACACACTTCTTTTATAGAAGGAGTAACTTGTTAAAGTACTTCTTTTAGAATTTGTTCATCTACATCAACTTGCTTTTGAGAAGAAATATTTTAGTAAGCTGCACGTGAAGTGTACTTTAAAATGAAATTATAATTTGTGAAAATGCTCCTTTTAAAAAAAAATGAGTGACTGTATGTTAATACATCTCATAAAGATTTTTTTGAAGTACACTTACTTTTTGTTTTGGGGTGTTTTAGTAAGGTAAAATCTTACGTATTTCTTAAGAAAGTTGAAATTACAGCTTCCTAAAATACTACAAGTGTGAGTGGATGTTATATATTCAGCACAAAAACTTTTTGTACCTGTCACGCATTCCCTACATATGTGTGAGCATGAGAAGAATTAATTTGAACTTAAAAATGTAAGAATGAAAGATTAGAGATTAGTTCCTCTCTCTCACTTGATACTCTCTTTGTATGTGAAAAATTTGGCAATGGGATAAACAGTATGTTGCTTGTATACAGATGGAAGCTTGAGCACGGTAGAAACACTGGCCTCTACAGCTATTTGTGGAATCATACACTCAATTTTGGGTGGCCAGCCTCTCCTAATAGTGGGAGTTGCTGAACCCACTATCATTATGTACACCTACTTGTACAACTTTGCCAAAAATAGGGATTCCTTGGGACGAGAACTCTTTTTAGCTTGGGCAGGATGGTAAGAAAAACATTCTGTGTAGCCCAAGTTTGTCGTGTTGTGTAACCAATGTCTAATTGATATTGTTAACATCCCAGGGTTTGTGTATGGACTGCTCTCTTGCTGTTTCTTCTAGCAATATTCAATGCTGGCAATATCATCAATAGATTTACAAGGATCGCGGGTGAGATTTTCGGCATGTTGATCACAGTCTTGTTCATTCAAGAGGCTATCAAGGTCAGTTTGGGATATAGTAGTATTAGTTTAGGTATCAACTATCAAATGAAACATGATTTGGCATAACACATGGAAAAGAAAAAGACTTTGATGCAAGCTTTTTTAAGTTCAGGGAATGGTAAGTGAGTTTAATGTTCCTGAAGAAGGAGACCCAACAATGGAAAAGTACCAATTTCATTGGCTGTATGCAAATGGATTGCTGGGTATTATATTCACCTTTGGCCTTCTCTATACTTCTTTGAAAAGCAGAAGAGCAAGGTCATGGTTATATGGGACAGGTTTTTCAAGTGCACTTCAAGTGATTTGATTTGAGCCATTATTAGCATGGTTGGAGTAGGGAATCTGACATAGTTTGTTTACATTGAACAGGGTGGTTCAGAAGTTTCATTGCAGACTATGGAGTGCCTTTCATGGTGGTCGTGTGGACAGCTCTATCATTCATAGTACCAAGTAAAGTGCCTTCTGGAGTTCCAAGAAGGCTCACTTCTCCTCTTGCTTGGGAATCTACATCTTTACATCATTGGACAGTAATCAAAGTAATCCATAATATTGCATATAGTCCCACCACTTCTTACTTTAGTAGTTTTGGACATTACTTATATGTATATAACATTTGCTGCAGGATATGGGGGAGGTTTCTCTGGCATATATTTTTGCTGCTTTTATTCCCGCCTTAATGATAGCGGGGCTTTACTTCTTTGACCATAGTGTTGCTTCCCAGATGGCACAGCAGAAGGAATTCAATCTCAGGAAACCTTCTGCATACCACTATGACATATTGTTGCTAGGATTAACGGTACGTCTCTCTCTTATACTGAGTAGTTTAATTGTCATTTACATTAGTGATCCAATTGGAATTGATGATTTGCTTTGGATAAAAAATTTCAGACATTGCTTTGTGGATTAATTGGCTTACCCCCTTCAAATGGAGTTCTGCCTCAATCCCCCATGCACACCAAGAGCCTGGCTGTTCTCAAGAAACAGGTGGATAAATGAGTATTGGTATTTGTTAGTAAGTAACTATCATGATTGAATTAGACATTTGATATGGTGATTTTTCAATGACAGTTGATCCGAAGAAAGATGGTTAAAAGTGCCAAGGAAAGCATAAGGCAGAAAGCTAGCAAGTCTGAAATATATGGGAAGATGCAAGCAGTGTTTATAGAAATGGATAGCTGTCCAGATGTAAGTATAAGCCTTTAATCCTCTTGGCCCTGCCACCAATTAATCCAATTGACACATAGCTAAGTTTCTTTTGGCTATGATTGTTTGCAGAATCATTTAGTGGTCAAAGAGTTAGAGGATTTGAAAGAGGTTGTCCTAAACGGTGAAGACAAAGGGCTCAACAATAAGAGTACCTTTGATCCTGAGAAACACATTGATGCATATTTGCCTGTCAGAGTCAAGGAGCAGAGAGTGAGCAATCTTTTACAATCACTCCTAGTTGGAGCATCAGTGTTTGCTATGCCTGCCATAAAAAAGATACCAACTTCAGTTCTCTGGGGATATTTTGCTTACATGGCCATTGATAGTCTTCCAGGAAATCAATTCTGGGAAAGGATCCTACTTCTTTTTGTAACACCTAGTAGGTGGTACAAGTAAGTGAAAGTTACTATTGTTTCATCATTTTCACAAAAGCATGAAACTTCCGCTGTCAATAGTTTCATTCAATTAATTCTCTTTCTAACACCCAAATATATATTTTTGGCAGGTTGCTAGAAGGGGATCATGCTTCCTTTGTTGAGTCGGTACCTTACAAATACATAGTCTTCTTCACACTCTTCCAATGTGTATATTTCTTGGTTTGTTTTGGAGTGACATGGATTCCCATAGCTGGAATACTGTTCCCCTTGCCTTTCTTTTTGCTGATCACATTGAGGCAGCATATACTCCCCAAGCTGTTCAAGCCTCACCATCTTAGGGAACTTGACGCGGCTGAATATGAAGAAATAGTTGGTGCTCCAGCACTAAGTTTCAATAAATCTTTCAGGGTATGATGCCATGCTTAATTTCATCTTAATTCTCTATTACACTCCAATTAGTCCAATATGGGATATGAAAGAGCTTATTTACTTTTTAACAGGAAGTGGAATCACCCCTAGTTGGATCAAAGGAAATAGGCAATGCGGAAATATTAGATGAGTTAACTACTAATAGAGGGGAGTTGAAGGTCAGAACTGTCAGCTTTGGTGAAGAAAGAAATTGCCAGGTAACAACAATTTAAGAGGAGTGCTATAACACACTTTTTCTAACATACTATTGGTTAAATTTATTGAAAATTATATTATGAGGAAGTACATTGAATAAAAATGTAACACTTACATTAATGTGTGTTCCTAATATCTATTTTTCACTGTTATTGATTTGAATTAGCTTAGCATTTTTTGTTCATTCAATTTCCTCACATAAGTGTATTGTGTTTGTTTGAATGATGAGGATTTACAGGTTTACCCTGATGAAAATGGATCGCCACTCACAGATTTTTAGAAAAGGTGATGAATCCGATGTTATACGGTAAATGTTCCAATCCCAGAAGAAGGGATATGACATTCATACGTCTACTCTAGAAGAAGATGATATCAATATATAGATGAAGATCAAGTTTTAAAATCTAGAAATTTTCAAGCTGCAGCAAGAGTTTTTACATGTCATGGTTTATGGAATTTATAAGTAAAGTTACCAAATTACTTACTAACGATAACTCTACTTTAGCATTTAAATTTCAGTCTTTTTCCTCTAGTTACTTGTATCCCTCGTGTGTTTCTTCCCGGAACGTTTATCACTCCGAAACATCATAATATCAAAATTAAGGCACAAAAAGGAGCGACACTAATAACCTCATCTATCTTACTATATTGTACATGAAAATTGAAAAGAGAGTGAAATCACTGAAATCCTAAAAGGACATGTCGTGCATCACACGGCGCTTTAAAATTTAGATAACAACAAATGTGATATATAGAATCTTAAAGAATATATGGATTTACAACATAAAGATTTTTTATCTTATCGTTTAATCATAAATTATTATCTGTAATAAATTCATTGATTTTTATAAATATATCACCGAGTTGTACCAAATATAATTGATTAGACAGTATAAAAACTTTTTACATCAATAATACATGCCTATTAATTGAATATTATTATATTATAATTGAAACGTGTCTTAAATGAATGTTTTTAAGCTATAAATCATATATAATAAATATTTTTTTAATGTAATACAATGCTATTTTTAATTATTGATAATATTTTAAAAATATTGAAATTTAAGATATAAATAAAGATAATAAAAATGATAAATTGATATAGATAGAGGTTGCAAAAATTCTCTAAAATCTTTCCAATTTTTTTCCCCTAAAAACAATTCCGTTGAAGAAAAACTTTTAAACTCAATCTCTCGTTAAAGAATGACCGCTAAAAATGTTTTCGTTCAAACAATTATTCTGTGAAAAAATGTAAATTATATCCCCAAAATGATACAATAATAAATGGGGCATACCCCGCAGTTAAAGAAAATCAAAAGTCTCCCTAATACAAGAAGACATATATCAAGATGCTAAAACAAATGCAATAGGTGCGCTTGTCTATACATAAGAAACTTAATTTTACTAATAACCTCTATGACAGAAAATTGATAATCTTCAAAAATCAGCTTGTTCCTAGACAGCCAAATGCAGTAGACTGTAATTGCTATAGTCAAACAACGTAATTTTCTTGAACACCTGATGTGGATCTGCCCCTAATTAAAGAGTCAGTAATGCGTTGTAAAGAAATAAAACGACTGCGAAAAGGAGCCAAATCACGAATGTGAGCCCAAACTTGGAGAGATAAACAATTATTCTAATTTATATATAGAGGGATTATTTATTACCTATTATGATTTATTATCTTCTATCTATTATTTATTATCTTGTTATCTATTATTTATTACAAGAAAAATATGTTTTTGTCTATGTGATGTTAATTAAATTAGATTTTGGTCATGCACTTTTAAATGGATGAATTTAGTCTTTTAATTTAAAAAATATGTGAATTTAGTTGTCCTCCAACTTCATAGCAGTAAAAACCATCACTAAATGTTAAGTTTAAGTTTAAACATGAGAAAATATTAAATTCATATATTTTCAAAAGTTGATGACTAAATAAGTTTAATAAAAATTTTAGAAATTAAAAACATATTTTTTCTTATTTATTACCTATTATGAAAGAAGATTTTGCCGCGCGTAGGCAGATGTCGTGTGATATTATCGTATATTATTTTTTTGCCTAAATTCCACAACAACATATAAAATCAACACTAAAACATGAAAGGCAACATATATTAGCATCAACTTTGCATTGACCACTAGTTCGACATTATAATGGAACTTAGCATTGACCACAAAATCACTGCTAACATCAAAGCATGAATAAAAAAAAAGGGTCGACTTTATACATAAGTGTTTAACAAAACTGATAATGTTAGTGTTCACCCAAAGTCACACATATTAGCATCGGTCATGACCAACGCCACTCATCAAACTACTCAAACCACCAAATTCTTCGCACAATTTGAATCTCCTTTCTACTTTCACAACTGTTTTGAAAGTAAAAAAAGGTTTGGATCAACAATGTAGCTGAGGTTGAACAAAAAGAAAAAAAAAACAAAATAATTAATATTTGTGATAATTGACTTTTGTTGTTTAATAAACTCAATTTAAATCTCTATAAATGTTGGATAAAATATGAAGTGTAAGAACTAGTATTTTAATCTCTCTAAATTAATAATATATTACGACAGAAAATTTATTTTTCAAATAACTTTACCTGATTTAACAAGAGAAAATAGATTTCACAAGCTCGGTCACTAGAATGTTGTGTACTGTATTCCACATGAAGTGTGTCACGGTCCACGATGCTAAATAAATTTAGAGCTTCATCAGTGAGTCAAATGGTTGTTCTCTATTAACCTCCTCCTGGTCTGATCACGTCTCTGCAAGTTGATGCTACGGGAGTTTAATTCCCAAGAATCTAATTCCCCTTCTGTTTTCACGTCTTGAAATTTAGTAATACGTGTCATCTATTTTATTTTCTTTCTAGAATATAATTAGCACACAAATAACACATTTCTTCAAATATGATATGCACTTTACACGGCTTAATCGGTGCATAAGTTTAATTAAGAGGCTAATGGGAAATCATGATTACTTTATTTATTTTCTTTAATGGAGGCCCAAGGTCACTAGACAACTAGACTGAGAGATGGTGTCAAACAAAGGATGTGCAATTGCAACCATGAGGAGGATTCTGAATTAGCTGGTTTATTCCCCCCTTTCCTAGGCTAGAAGTGCGTTACTAGAGAATCACTTTCGATCCAAACAAAATCAAAACCCTAGGGAATTTGCATATGCATGCCCAAAGTTAGCCCATAAGAAGTAATAACAGTGCAGTGCAATAGCCGATGATTTAGGAAAACCCAGTCATCCAGTTCCCACTACACGGTACACCTATTATTATAAAATAAAATAAAAATAATGGCTCCAGTTTTATTTATTTTGTTTGGAAGTTAGAGAGATATATATTATAGAAGTTATGAATTTAAAAATCACCTATATCATTAATTAGTACGAAATTGTTTCATTTTAGTAAGTAATTTTAAATTTTAAAATTATATTAAACATTCGAGATATACATGTGGTGGTGTCTTTCATTTATTTATAAAAAAGAAACTATATTTTTCAGTCTCCATCGGATCGAACCCAATCAATCAATCCCAGATCCAACTATAATGACTAAGATCCGATTCTATCTTTTATCCATGATTATAAAAAAAAATTCATATCATAACTATATTAATAATATCTAATTATAATTTAACAGAAATATATCTTATCTTTAACGAGATAAAATATGTTTGAAATTTACTATAATTAGAGACAGATTATAGTTTTATGTTTTGGATAGGCAGATCCAAATCTTAGATAAAATCTATATCGAAACAAAAACTAACAAATTTTTCTATGGGTAAAAAGCAACGATCATGAAAATAAAAAAGGACCGAAGAAATTTGAGTACATCCTCTGGGGACAATCTACTCACCATTTGACATTGTCGGCTAAAGAATCTGTTTTTTGTTGGACCGTACACTGAGAATTTATGTTTATTGTTGCGAATTGGTGCAAATTTCCTTTTTCATACACTTATAGCTTTAACGAATTCAAATTCGGTATAGCTAAATGTAAACAAAAAGTCTAGCATCTGAAGTTGCAACTAAGTTCCATTAGTCAATATATAATTTCAGTCCAAATCCGATAGATGCGATCCACAGGCTGCACTAAACTACATATGCCACATGCAACCATGCTAATTGCTTCCTAATACTAGTACATAAAAGCAATTATTCTCAAAACTGCCCCTAAACCAGTGTCATTATCTTGATACCCAATTTACTCATTGTATAAAATTTTAGAATCATTAATGCCGACCGCTAAAGGAGAAACAAAAAGGGAAAATAAAATAAAGAATGGCCAGAAATATGTAGACAAGGTGAAGGGCACATTGAAATTAAAAATAAGTTACACTCACATGGGTTTGCCTTGGATAGGATCTGATGCATGGATCCCCTTTTGATTTTTCATTCACAGATTGGATTAACACTTCTGAATCCCCACGAGGGCATCCATTAGACCATGTAGAGTTGGTATACAACATTCACCGATTTCAAATAATTGAGGGGCGTTGTTGTCTTTATGATCCACAGATCTTGGACCCAACCCACCTTCTCCGAAGATCGACACTGACAAACATTATCAAATTCAAAGCCATGTGTATCGGGACGATGTACAACAACCAGGTTAAAATGAAATAAACTGTACAATTAAGTCAGAAAGACAAAAACAACCTGTGTCCCAGAAAATGTTTAATTTATTCGTATAATATGTGGATAACATAATTATACATAAATGGAATTTAGGTTAAATTAAAATTTTAAATTCTTTACCAGATACTATTTTTCATTTGAAACTAATATCCATACACTATTAACGTAAGAGTTTTCTTATTGTCAATCAATTAAAAATTACTTTACATCTAACTTTTAAAATAATTATTAAAAAATCAATAATTTTACTATATATACATTACTAAAAAAGAACTTTAATTTTTTTTTATATATTTAAGAACGATTTTTGAACCATCTTAAAAAAGTTATCATTCTGAGACAATTTTTAAATGAATAATCATCTTAAAATAATTTTTTTTTAAATAAAAAATAAAAAAATTAAGAATTCTAAAATAATTTTTCCAAAAATCATCTTAAAATGTCATATAACCAAACTCTAACTCAAAAAATGGGATTTAGTTACATAATGTTCTCAAGCATAAATAGTTATTCATGATTTTCATAACAGTTAATTAAATTATTGAATAAAATAAAAATTCAAATTATTAAGTTTCATTGTTAAAGTATGAAGAATAAAAATTTTCGTAAAAAAGTACTGGTATGAAGAAATTTTCATAAAAAAGGACCAGTATAAAGAATAATCACATAGAAAATTATTAAGAATAAAACTTTATGACAAGTATGAAATTTCTATTAAATACTTTTATTAAATAGCAAGAAAGAACCAGGCTAATACACATGATAATAAGTGCTAGAGGCTGGTTCATCTTAATTGTTTGTGTAAATTTATTGATGATTTTCAACATATTAAGTTTTCTACTACAGCTGATAATTTGATTCCTTCTATCAGAATGAGGTCAGAAATTACTATTTATAAAATATAATTGAAATAAATATAGATAACAACCTCTGGGTATAACTACTCTATAATTCACTCAGAAAAACAAAAGTCAGATGCACAACCAGATCCAAAATAAAATAGATCGTAGATATAGTACCTTAAATAGTTAGCTACTCTATACTTTTGTAGTTCTGCCCCATACTTCAATGCCTACTCATCTCCATGTGTTACTGGAAGGATCCTATAGAAACAAATAATTTCTTTTATTTTAGCATCTTAAATTGTGTCTTTTTAATCTTGCAAAAGACAAGCTGGAAAAAATCACATGCTGATTTTGATGAAAGATGGGATTGGACTCACATGCTGATTTTGATGGTACGAGGAAGGAGAACTTTCCAAGTAAGGAGAGCATAGGACCGGAACTTGGTCATGAAGAAATCTTATATAACCGATGGCCTCGTGAAGCACTGATGTTGTATCTGTCTGCACATGCAATTTCAACATTCAAAATCTCAATTCAACCACCCATTTTTGAATATTCATTGATCACACAAATTCACAAACTTCCAGTTCTAAGAAATTTGCATCTCATTCACCTTGCCAAAGGGAGAAACAAGCTGTTGTAACGCTGCAATTCGTTCCCCGAGCTTTTCCTTCCTTTACTATTCAGAATAATATAAGTCAAACTACATGAAACTATGATGATATAGCACAATAATATATAACATGTATATCACTTACAAAATCATAGCACGTTTATTTATTAGAAAATGACAGGTGTTGTGTGTGACTCTGAGAGTGTTTAATTCAAAGTGAAGGCAGCAAAAAGAAAATGACATGCAAACAATCCATAGTTGATTTTCCACACCTTTGCATGTTCAGGTGAGGTGGGGTTCTCTGCTTTGTTCTTCTTAGTTTGTCTCTAGCTTCCAACACCAACCTTGATCATTGCTTCTTGCCCCGTCCCATTTCTCTTTTTCTACAAACTCTTCAACCAGAAAGAGCCAAAAAGAGAAGAAAAGAAAAGAAAAATATTAACACCACCACCAAGATCATTCTCCAATTGCTGAAAAAGAAAAAAAAAAAGAAGATATATATTCACACTATGACTGACATTAGACTTAGGTAAGGAATTGAAGGCGGTGTTGGTGTGGTTGCAGGAGGAAGTGCTAGCAGAAGAGGGGTCACTAGAAGTGATGACAGATTTTGAGGGGTTACGTTGGTTTCAGGAAGCAAAACGTCACCTTGGTATTGATGGTTGGCAAAACAAAGCAGTTGGGGTGCCTTGTGAATTGAGAAAAAAGGTGAACGGGTGTAAGACTGGTCCACAGCTAGTCCCAATGCACATTCATCGTAATCGTCGTCGTGATCTCCGAATAGTAACTGAGAGAAACTGGTCCCGGTGGGTGTGGTCAGATGGTCCACTTCATATTCCTTCTTGGCCTCCATCAAATGGATAGGAGTTGGAATGTAGTTCCCCAGGCCCTCCGCCACCTCAAGACCCAAAATTTCGCCCATGTCGCTTGTTAACTCTTTACCAAGTTAACTATTTAACAATTACATCAACTTGTCTCAATTAGTAAACTATTTAGATGTATGAGTGTTGAATACACAAACATTTTATTTGTACTTGGATGATACAAACACAACTTATAAGTAAAAAAATAATAAATTTAAATATAAAAATTAAAGAAAGTAAGAGATAATAAGAATAAAAATAAAAGATTAAGAGATAAGAAATTAAAAAAAAAAGTAGAAGATAAAATAGGTAAGAGATTTAAAGATAAAAGTAAAAAATAAAGGTGAGGATAAAAAGATAATTTATCTATTTTTGTCTCCCAAATTTCTTTACAAAAATAAAAATAATAAATCGTATTAAGATTAGAGATGCATGAAATATGCTAAACGAATATCAATTTATTTCTAGCAATGATTTTATTTAAATATCCTTTCTTAATTCTTTAGAAAATAATTATTTTTTAGTACATTTTATCCCCTAAACACTATAGGTAATAACAAAAAGTAATAGAAACAGAATTACATTAAATGGATAATAACAAAGAGTTATATTACAAGAATTTAGTCTCCCAGACTTCTAATAATGGGGTTTAGCATTTCATTGTCATGAAAGACTTTATACTTTAGAAGCTGATGTGAATAAAAGAAAAAAAGAAAGAGGAGGGGATAATGGACATAGAATATTTCCCATATTTGAGATACTCAGGTTTATGATGTATTCACTAGAAAACTCTGAGTCTCGATGTATAGTTGTGTCTTTCTCCTTTGCTTCCTATTCCTTTTATAGGCATAAGGTATCTTAATTTTCATGCGACCTCGCGCTTAGTGTAGTCTTTCATGCTAAGCACGCGTTTGGGCTTTTTCACGGGTCTTCTTCGCGTTAAGGGTCAGCTGGCCGCTAAGCGAGGAGATGCACTGAGCCTATCTTATGCGCTAAACGAGTTGTCTCAATCTTCAACTTTTCTTCAAGGTTTTTTCTTCCAGTTTTTGCATCAATTTTCCTCCAAAACACTTGAAATCTTATTCTTTTAACTTCTGCTGATAAAAAATTACAAAGATATTAATTTCTTCATTGTTTCATTAAAAACAACAATAAAGTGAAGAAATTGTAATCATTCTTATCTATCAAATTAACTCAAATTTCGCAGTTGTCACCGCTCCTTCTACCTGGCCTTCACCCCCGATGAGGAGAATGTCGGTCATGATGGCGTCGAGAAGCTCACCAAGTCCGAGATCTTCTCGTGGATAAATGTGGGTGTGGTGCTTGACGAAGTGGCAGAGCTCGTAATCATGGAGAAGACAAAGCTCAACGAGTGTCTTTTCCATCTTGTGGACGGTGTGGGTGCAATAGAGGAGCTTCAGTGGGGAATACACTGCATTGGCAAATGGGACCAATGAAAGGAGTGCGATGGTTTTCCCTGTGTCAATGGGCATTTCTAGGAGGCAGTGGCCCTTGGAGTCGAGGAGAAGGTGGAAAAAGGGTATTAGGAAGAGGAGCACAAAAAGACAACGAGTGAGAGAAAGAATTACACGTTCAGATTTAAAATTATCCAAATTCAAAAATGGTTTCTCAAAAACGTCTTCATTTTACACTATTCAAAGACGGTTTAGCAAAAATCATCTTTAAAATATTGACAGTATCTATAAAATTGTCACCGCCCCTCAAACAATGATGGTTTTTCGACAACCAACTTTAAATACGCATAATTAAAAATACTTTTTCAATGATAAAATTTATAGTGAATCCTTACACTGTTTATACATTTTATTAATTCCCTTCAATCTCTACGTAAAGAAACATTTACAAATGAATTCTTATCGTTTGTCAAAGTGATAACAACATTAGATTTATCCTCGTACTTAATACTATTTTCATTTTAGCTAAAGTTCCCAGGAAAAGAAAGCCAAACTTCATCACTTTAAAGTCTACCCAAAAAGAACTCTACATTTTTACCTTTACATTTGACATGAAGACACTTTGGTATTAAAAAAATACAACACCATTATAATTTTAATAAATAATAAAAGCTAATTCATAAACAATATTTTATAAAGAGACTAAAGTATAAACTTTTCATATACAATTAAAAATAAAAATAGCATTGGATATAAGAGTTCAATTTATTGTTTAACCATAAATTTAAATAAAATTGAATTATATTTATTTAAGTCTTGTTTCAATATTTTTTTAAAAAGTATTAATAGGAGATGAAAATAAATAAATAAAAACTAAACGAATTGAATTCTTCTTATAAGTTAAAATCATTTTACATATTTCAGCTTTATGATAAGTTAAATAAAAGAATTTCTTTAGTTATTCATCATAATTCATTTTGTTAAAAAAATAATTTCTACCAAAATACTTGAGTAATTAAGCATATAAGTAAATTTTAAGTCATGAGAAAAAATCAATTCGTGTTTGAGATGAAAATAAATAAATAAAAACTAAACGAATTGAATTCTTCTTATAAGTTAAAATCATTTTACATATTTCAGCTTTATGATAAGTTAAGTAAAAGAATTTCTTTAGTTATTCATCATAATTCATTTTGTTAAAAAAGTAATTTCTACCAAAATACTTGAGTAATTAAGCATATAAGTAAATTTTAAGTCATGAGAAAAAATCAATTCGTGTTATCTTTTTTATTCTTTTTTCCTATAATATTCGTGAAAAGTTTATTAAAAAAGAATATTAGTATGATACTTTTAGAGTAGCTAATCATTTCTCGTCACCGACAATATATTCTGGATTAAAGGAACGAACATGTGAGTTTTAATGGCTATGTCTCACCTTCTGTGTAAAACTAAATGAATAGATATTACTAGTATTGTACTTTTTAATTTGTTTTAACAATTCCTTGCAAGCGTAAAACCATGCCGTGGTAATGACGTACACTTGTCAATATTTATACTCAGCTCGATAATATTCCTTTGTTTCGACTGTGGAAATGTTCCTGGCTCAGTTAATTATTGCTTCGGCAAAGTTCAAATTATATATGAACTCATGAAATTTTTAATTTTGATTTTTTTATTAGCTTTAAAGTTTAATATAGCATTTGAAATTTAAAACACAGATATCACTTACTTCTTAACTTAAACTAATTAAAGATGAGAAGTAAGGTAACATTGACGGGATAATAGACTTACACTCACAAAATAGTAGTGTTAATGGTAACAAGAATGATAATTATGAATATAATACAATATTATATAATAACAATAATTAATAAATATCATGATAATAGTAATTAATATGATGATAATTATTAGGGTGATAGTAATAATAATTATAATAAAGACGACAAATAATAAATTATGGTAAAAATATAATAATGAAATGTGATAAAGATAAAAATAATGTCGGTTCATTGATTAATAGCAATGATAAGTGTAATAACAATGACAAAAATTAAATTGTAGTGATTTTAGTGGGTATAATGATAGTTATGTCCATTTTAAAGAAAATTTAAAACAATTGTATATAACTAGAAGTAAAAAATTAGAATTACTTTTATTTTTAAAAGTTATATTTTTTTTTCAATTTACTTAAAAACAAATTCAGTTATATTTTAGCTAGACACATTTTGATAAAAAAAAAAGGTTATTTAAAAAATAAATATTTACAATTAGTCTAAAAAACATATATAACTTTTATCATTATTATAGTTATTATAATTATTATCATTGTGTGATTGTGATTGTTAATATTGTTGTGATGGCAACTGTTATAGTTGTTGTCTTTGTTGTAATTGTTATATTTATTATTGTTGCTTTTGTTACTGTGGTTATTGTGACTTTTTTATTATTATTTATAAAACATAGTAGTACATATCTTCTTTGTTTTTCGAAGAACATTATCTTCTTCTATGCGTTAGACTAGTTTTTTATTTTTTCTTCATCATGCAAAGTAGATATATAAGTCTATTAAAAATAGCCGTCTAGAGAAACAGAAAGACAAAATTTGGTATCAATCTCGTTAATAATGAAGAAACATTAAATGAGCTTTACGATAAAAATACAAATGAGCTAATTTTAGACTCTTGACACGTGTGGGAATATGGACATGTCTTGAAGACAAAAGCTATCTGTTATCGGAAAAATGAAATCTTAAAAATTTCGGTTCTGCAATATGATAGTTCCAGTGGCATGAATGTAGTTTTATGCCAAAATCAGTGGCCTTTTCATGTAATGATTCAAATAAAACCGAGTGCTGGCTCGCTCTTGGATCTCAACCCCAACCAGCCTCTTTCTCTCTGTTTTCTGGTAATTCATCAATTGATTCAAAATGCAGAGTCTCAAACTGCAACTAGTGCTATTCCTCTCAATCTCAACTTCTCACGCTGTTTTCTCCTTCACAGATGGTTGGTTCTAATTATTTCCACTTATTATATATGCAAACGTGTTTTCCTTTGAATCACTTTTCTTTATCCTTTCTTACTTACATCAGCATTAATTAGAAGCTAGAACCAACTATCCTTGATCATGTCAACTACTAGTGTATTTTGATAAGATCCAACACTCAATGCAAGTTTTTATGCATAATTCCTATGTTATTATTATTATTATTATTATTATTTTCCTCACATATAGTACTACAAATGTTTTGCCTAAAAAAAAAACTTGCTTAGGTTTTTGAAATGTTAGAAATTTTTGCCTTGCTTAGACTGAATCCGCAACATCTCTTTGGACAGATCTTAAGGCACTCTGTTATTATATTACAATAATATTAATATTAACATGCCTATAAAAAAATAAAAACATGCAGAATTCATAGTGTGTGGATATATAAACGTTTGAAAATTGATTTTCTAAAATTATGATTAAAATTGTTTTTTTGAGTGAATGGTGTATATTTGGATACTTTTATTTTGAAAGTAATGCTGGTATAAACCTAGTGTAAAATTTTCAACTTCACATAAAACTCATTTTTTTTATCATTTCTTATTAAATCATAATTTTGAAGTATAATCAATTTTAGCCAACAATAATTAATTTAAACATCTATATTTTTATAAAATTAAATTTTCCTGTAGGTAAAACTAATTTTCGAGATTTTCACCGTAAAATCAAACGCACTCGTAACCTTCAAATGTATGCTCTTTTCAATTATGGGGGACAGAGGCCTTATGGTCATTGTGCTGGAATGGAACTAAAACAATTGCCCTAGCTAGTTAATCAAGTCTTAGTTCCATCATACTTTCCAATAATCCTAGATATGCTTTTCCGTTTTCAATCCCTTTTGAAAGATCTAATTTGGTCCTCGCTCAGTAATAAATTGTTGCCCTTTCGTTGATGAATTCTCATATTTTATACTGTCGCTTGAATATTTAGAAATTAGAAAAGAAAATGTATAAATATTTAGTTTATGTCACACTTATCACTTGCCAAACCAACAATTCTATGGGTCCTATGAATTAATATAGGAATTTCTAATATCTCCTATCAATTAAATATTTTAATTACTTGAAAAATATATATTAAATAACTTTTATTTTTAATATGATAGAAAATTTCCACAATGAGTTTTTTTTTCTTTGTATCATTAACTTATGTCTTAAAATAGTGGTATACACGTGTAAAATCTTATTATGAAAAAGAAAATGTTTCTCACTTACATAACAAATCTTTTTTTTTGGCATTAAAATTTTGTATAAGGAAAAATTCTAGCACAAGATTCACAATTGCGTTACTATTTTTATGTTTCTTTCTACGCATAATCTTAGAATTGAAGTAATTGTAAAGATAATTGAAAAAAAAAAATATCATTGATATCCATTAAAAAATATATACCGACAACGGGTGGGGATCTACAAGAGAGCCAGTAAATCTCTTCACATGGCTTACACATATTTTCATGTGCTCAGAGCCTGCATTAGCATGTTTCTTGTCACATGGAACATGACGAAAAGGTTTCTCTTAAAAAAGGAAACCACTTGATTTATTTTTCTAGTGACATAGCAAGTGTTTGTGAATTTCAGGGTTGTTGCCAAATGGGAACTTCGAGCAGGGCCCAAAGCCATCACAATTGAAAGGGTCCGTAGTGACTGGCCACGATGCCATTCCGAATTGGACGATTTCGGGGTTCGTTGAATACATAAAATCAGGACAAAAACAGGGTGACATGTTACTAGTTGTGCCTGAGGGTGACTATGCAGTTAGACTTGGCAATGAAGCTTCCATTAAGCAGAAGCTGAAGCTGATTAAGGGGTCCTTCTACTCCATCACCTTCAGTGCCGCTCGAACCTGTGCACAAGAGGAGAAGCTCAACGTGTCAGTGGTTCCAACCACTGAGAAGAGGGACTGGGGCATCATCCCCATTCAGACTATGTATGGTAGCAATGGCTGGGAGTCTTTCACTTGTGGCTTCCGAGCAGATTTCCCAGAAGCTCAAATTGTCATCCATAACCCTGGCAAAGAAGAGGATCCAGCTTGTGGTCCCCTCATTGATTCCGTTGCCCTCAAGGTTTTGTACCCACCCAAAAGAACAAGAGGTCAATACTCCTAACTTTTTAGCATGCATAGTCCTAATCGGCATGGGTTTAATGTCTAGAGTAAGAGTATAAAACAGTTTTATATTATTATCGAATTATAAATTATTATTTGAATTATATTAAGATAATTACTTAATGAATTTATGATAAATAATATGTTTGATTAAATGATTAAGTAAATTTTTTTTCACAGAAAGCATAACTTTTTCTCTCTTTAACCAATTGTGTGTACATTTGCATTACACAACAAAATTTTAAAACTGGGTTTTTAATGTGGTGCAGCCAATTTGTTGAAAAATGGCAATTTCGAAGAAGGTCCATATATATTTCCCAACTCGTCTTGGGGGGCTTTGATCCCACCGCATATAGAGGATTCTCACGGTCCTTTGCCAGGATGGATTGTTGAGTCTCTTAAGGCGGTGAAATACATTGATTCTGATCACTTTGCTGTGCCTGAGGGAAAAAGAGCTATTGAACTTGTTGCAGGGAAAGAAAGTGCCCTTGCACAGGTAGTGATTACTACAATTGGCAAGACTTATGACCTCACCTTCGCCGTGGGTGATGCCAACAATGCATGTGAAAGTTCCATGATGGTAGAAGCATTTGCTGGCACGAACACCGTCCAAGTTCCATATCAATCTAAGGGTAAAGGAGGGTTTGTCAGAGGCAAGCTTCGGTTCAAGGCCGTCTCAACACGTACTCGCCTTAGGTTCCTAAGCACATTTTACACCATGAAGAGTGATAACTCTGGTTCGCTTTGTGGACCCGTCATAGATGATGTAAAATTGCTTGGTGTTCGTTATCCTACACTTGCTTGATGATGAGATTCCACACCTAATACAATCAAAACACATATGCTTGATTCGTGTAGTTGAGCATGTATACTACAGTATTTGAGTATTGTTGAGCGACTTTTCCAAGTTTCATATTTATGTATCTATTTTTCCATCAAATCAAATGGCAGTGATGATTGGGAGTTCCTTCAATTATTATGATATTAGCACCTAGGTTAAGATTAAAAGTTAACAACAGAATACTCAAAACGAAGATTAACCGTTGGATGAGTATAATATTTACATCATGGACCTACAAAATTATGAGAATGTAATGTTTTTTTTTTATAGATTAAAAACTCTAAAAAGATACTTGCGAATTTTTTAAAAGAAAAATGAAGACAATACTCCTTTTTAAGAAGCAACCATCCTATCGTGTGATTGATCTACAATTCATAAAACTTTGCTCGTAACCATGAAATCAAAAACAAGTTAAAGGAAAGACCTAAGCTTAACCTAGAGGACTCTTCAAAAAAAACCTAGAGGAGGAAAGTATGAATTTGTCCAAACTTAAATAAGTGAATTAATTTGATAAAAGAAATTAAAAACAGTTGGTGACGGCCACAATAACTAATATGATTTGATTAATGATTATTAGAACATCATTTAAAATTTTTACACAAAAAAATTAGTTGAAATTAAAGTTGATAGAATAAATTCTTAACTTGAATAACATTAAATTTTGGATTGAAAAAAAATATTTTCTTTTTAATATTTAGATAAATAATTCACTTAAGTAATACATTTTAAAGTGATGAAAAAAATTGTTGAGTAAAATTGCTTAATTTTAAACACCCGAGTTGGAGATCTTATTAGTGATTTGATTGAGGGGCACGTGCAATGGGATGGCACACGTGGCAAGGGTATTGGGTTTGGCCTTGGCCCCTGGAGGTTTCAAAGGCAAGGAGCATACATACATACATATATATACAGATACACGGTGAGTAGAAGAAAAGGAGAATCTAAATTCTAAGGAAACTCCTCAGATCGAAATCGAAACCATGTGGCGGAGACTCTTCTCTTCTTCAAACCTCAAATCCCTACACACAGCACTCTCTCCTTCTCGTCCCCGACTCGCCGCCCCTCTCCTCACCCGCCACGTGACCGCTCATTCAGGTTTTCCTTCTCTCCATTTCCCCTGATTGGTTGTTATTGAATTGCACGATTCTTAAATTCAATTCAAATTTCGTTGTTGTTATCCCAATCAGGTGCTTCTTCCGTCAAAAGGAGGGTTGAAGATGTCGTGCCAATTGCTACCGGCCACGAGCGTGAGGAGATTCAGGCTGATCTTGAGGTTTCTTTTTTTTCTGCCTTTTCAATTAAATAATTATAATAATAATATCAATCCTATCCATTTTTGTATCATATAAACAAACCTAGATTAATTGTGCATATATATCCTGATTTTTTCAATGTTAGTCTGTTGATAATTTTTTTCTTTTTGTTCAGGGAAGGGATATTCTTGAAATAAACCATCCCGTCGGCCCTTTTGGCACAAAGGTTAGAGTTATCACTTTTTATATAATACATATATGCCAGTGTAATGTTTGCATTGAGTTGTTAAAAATTACTCATGTCATGGCTGTGCACATTCTAATTACTCAAGACTTAAGAGCGTACAAGTCTTTCGTTGTTTTAGACCACAATTATATTTTAAGTCTTAACATTATTGTTTAAAACAAAGTATAATTTGAATGTAACACTTTAGGAAACAGGCACCAACACAATGTATAAAATTGGCATAATCTCTACACCTAAAGTCATTCACGTACTTTTTTTTTATTACATATTTAAATTGTAAAAATATGCAGAAGGATAAAGTGACAAAAATGTCTGTCGGGTTGGGACCATTACTAATTACTATAATTAATGCTCCAATGCCTAGTGAGTTTAATGTAGAAGCAATCCTCTGGAGCTATTGCTCAGACTGGATTTGTGAAGGGAAATATATATATATATATATTGGTGTCTTGCTAGCATATCTATTCTTTAGAAGCAATTAACAATCAACACAAAGATTTCATAAAATAAACTTATAAAGCATGAGGGTGTTTGTATAAGTATTATGGCTTTCCACGAGTGATAGAGGTAAATTGTTAGTGTATTGGACAAACTGCTATCCTTAAACAAAACACACACTTAAACTATGAGTAGAATTGTTGCTATGCAACTTGGATTTGAAGTGGGGAAATCCTCTTCATTCTCTCATATCAAGGGATCTGATGCCCTAGGCCTTCCTTTCTTTATTTCATTCTTCCTTTTTTCCCTTTTTTAAAGTAGAAATATTAGTTTTTTTAAAATAATTTTCTTTAGTCACAATGCTGTAATATATAACCATTTTGAAGTATGCTTGATATACGTTTGCCTTGTTGTTTGTTTTGGTTGATAGGAAGCACCTGCTGTTGTTAAATCTTACTTTGACAGAAGGATAGTTGGATGCCCAGGAGATGAAGGCGGTAAGTGTTCCTTGTCTTTCTTTACGAATCTGTGTGCAAGCCTTTTCTTAATCTGATGAAAAACACCAGAAGTTGATTATATTGTGTGGTTAAAACCCCCTTTTTCTGCAGAAGATGAGCATGATGTTGTCTGGTTTTGGCTGGAGAAAGGCAAGCCTAAAGAATGTCCAGTGTGCTCACAGTATTTTAAGGTAAGTTGAGAATCACATTTAGAATTCTATTAGTATCTTTGCCTCTTACCATGATAGACTTGGAGTTAAATGTCAACATATGTGATTATTTAGATTGAAAATTATTGTCTTGTTTGCTTGCACTTGCACTTTATTTATTGGGTATCAAGTATCAACTATCAAGGGCCAGTGCTTGTTATGGAGTGCACAGGTTGATGTTGCTCCTATAAGATCTGTGCCATGACAGGCTTTGGGTCCCTTTCCAATGTTTATCCAATATTATGAATTCTGTGAACACCCTGAAGTATATCCAACAATTAATTGTTTGGTTTTTGCAGTTATAGCATGTTGCTGTCTTATGTGTATAATATGTGATTGCTATTTTTTAGTAAAAAATGACATTCTAAATTAATGTGGAACTGACACATCAAAGTTCGTTAGATTTTTTAAAACGTTTGACTTTGATTAACATTTGAAGCCATTGGGTATAGGTGTCAATCTGGTTTTTAACCCCATAAAAATAAGTGATAAATCAGTAAAATAAACCGTTTGGCTCCAGAAGCAATAAAGTAGCGTGGACTTAATTTGAGTTAAAATTAAATTTTTGTTCATGTTGGATGGAAATTTTTACAGAAATTGATTTGTTATCTTTTTTTTTTTTTTGCTAGTGTCACCACTCCAACGCTTTAATGTAATATCTGAGCTTCTTTTTTTTTTGGATAGGCATGTAATATATGAGCTGGTTATGTTTGATTTAGAGAAACCATATAGTGCATGCCCACATCATAAGAGCATGCATAAAAGGTGTTCTACCGAACCATAATTCCTCTACAGGGTGAATATATAGCCACTCCTTGTTGATATGGTTTTGAAGTTAGTGCAGTGCATCTTTACAGCTTTTGCGTATATGAACTACAACTTGAAAATTCGAAGAATGAGCACAGTGGGAATAGACTTAAATTGAACTCTTGTCGCCAACTTAGAATTTTAGTTGATAAAATTAAATGACAGCTTTGAACGGGTGTTTTACTGCTCATTGGAACTAATTATTTGGTTTTTCTTTACAGCTCGAAGTGGTCGGACCTGGTGGTGATCCTTATGGACATGGAGATCATGATCACCATTGATTGCATCCCGTAATTTTCCTTCAGAAATAAAATTTGCAAAGAGAAGAGAGACATTTCCACCTTTCAAAATTATGAGGCATTGTTTTGTTCGGATTTGATTGGTCTATACCTTGCGGTTTTGCGACTATAGATATAGAAGATTTCTGTGATTATTTTTTAGACACACTTTGGTCACATTCGATTCAGTTATCAAATCCTTTTAGGATTTTTGTTTTTGGCTTTGCCAAATAAATAATTGATAGCAACACTAATTTTTTTAACGATTCTTGAATATATGTAGATCGTACAACTATGTGAAGCACCTAAACCACGAAAGGGATTAAGGATTACAAACTTGATCGAATTGAAATATTTACATTGCAGATGGAAACAGCTTAATTTTTTTTTGTTCAATTATACATAACATAACCCTTTGTCCTTGCATGTTTTTTTAATTGAAAATTTAACTTTTTAGTTATCTTTTCATAGGAATAATGCGCTGTTAACTGTCGATTTTTTTTTGTGTTAATCACGAAAACCCTTTCTGAAGAAAAATGAAACAGAGAATTAAAATAGTTTTTAAAGTTATGGAAATCATCATATTCAATCTGAATGATACAGAGAGAGAGAGAGAGAGAGAGAGAGAGAGAGAAAGAAGGGGTCATGGATCGTGGTAGGGGGGAGTGGAGGGTAGGAAAAGAAAAGAAAATGGCTTCCGGAGAGAAGAAAATAGATTAGAAATTGATGAGTGCAGATGGTGGAGGCAAATATAGTTTGAGATAAAATTGGACAATTGATGTTGAATTTGTTTTATGAATTAAATGAGTTAAACTTGCATTAAAAATTGAGTTTATTAAATAAACAAGTTTTGAACTTAAAGTCATGTATAATTTGCCTCCATTGGTTCATAAATTTAGCTTCTTTTTATTTTTTCGTTACTAGAGGGAGGATGGTAAAGGTCGGAATTGAGAAGGAAGAAAAAAATAATATTTTAAGAATGTAAAATAATAAAAGGTTTAACTCATTCATTCCTTATAATTTCTAAACTTATCTGTTTTTTTCTATAGTTAATAACTAAATTTTTTTAATCTCTAAATTTTATATTTTAATCCTCAAAAAATTCTTACCGTTAAAATTTTTTTAACTTATGGAGTTAAAAAAATTTTACGATAGAGATCTTTTGAGGATTAAAATATAAACTCTAAAGATTAAAAAATTTACTTATTAAATTTTAGAGACTAAAACATTCATTTATAAATTATAAGAATTAAAAGGGATAAATTTAAAAATTATAAAAACTAAATAAATAATTAAATGATAATAATAAAAAAAAGTAATGTGAGCGGGAAGAGGAAAAAAGGATACTGAGCCTTTGGCATCGATACTGAGCAAGTGCATGGGCCCAAAATTCAAAATTTTGTCCCAAATATTAAACTAGACAGTCTGATCCACAAACGTTGTCTTGGGTCTTTACGTGACGAGGTGGCAACTGGCAAGCAAATTACATTAGAGTGAATTTCCAATTGAAGGCGGAGGGAGACAACAAACAAACTAGATTCTGAACAATGGCACAATTTTTCTGGTCCAAGAATTAAAAAGAAGGTCATTTTTAAAAAGAGTTTGATGTTTATATATTTATATTATTGTTTAATTATAAATCATTATTTAAATTACTTTAAAATAATTATTTTAAAAATTAATAAATTTTTTATACATAATAATAAATTGTGGTTAAATAACTCTCACTGTATAACCCTTTCTTCTTTTAAAAATGAAAAAAAAAAACAAAAATTGGTGGATGGAGACTAGACAGGAATTTATTTCGTACGGAAGTATAAATGAGAAAATGCATATAACACGTTGAAAAAAATCATATCTTTTAATAGAAAAAAGAATAGAGATTTCGAGTAAAAACCACAAACTTCAACTTTTGCCAAAGGGAACAGAAGAATCGAAAGGAAAGAAAAGGCTCGCACTGACAAAATACTGAAATGACAATGAAATATTCTTAGGAAGGTGTCGCCCAAACCTAAATGCTTTGGTTTTATCCCTTTTTGAGTCATTGAAATGGCACGTACGCATAATGAAGTAATAAAATCTAAATCAAGAAATTAGAATCAGAATAGATTCAAAGCCTCACTCGCATCCCCATCTTACCAATAATGAAAAGGAAAGAGTTGTCATTTTCTTTTCAAATTGAAATTATAAAGACAAACTAATTAATGAAACATAGAAATGAGGGAAATTTTTGGACACAAAGCTTTACAGATTATTATTCCTTATGGACCATTTTCTTCTTGAACATGTTTTACTTTACCTAGAATATATTTTTCACATAATGTTGAACTACGACATATCTTTTTCTTTATATTTAGTCCGAATATCAATCTCATCTTGCAACCTTTTGAAAGTGAATTTTCATCATGTTTCAGGAGCTACAGTCAGTTTATGATGATATTCAATTTCAAAGACGTTGATGGGCATGTTTCTATGGCCATGGTGGAATTCATTTAATTCATTCCTAACACAAACAGAGAGTCAGAGGATTTCGATGCCTAGTGAGAATTAAGAAAAGATGGATGTTTAAACGGAGTGAAAAGATGTGTTGTTTAAATGAATAAAAATAAGAAAGAAGTGGAGAAATTTCTCTACATTTGATTGGATGAGTAAAAAAGAGAGTGAAAATAAATAAATAAATAAATTTTATGAATTGTTTATGCTATTTAAAAAAATAATCTTTTATTCTATTGTGTTTTTTTAAAAATAAATTATTTATTATTTTCTAAAAATATGTTACTAAATTTTTTCAATTTATTAAGTAATTAAAAAAATAAAAAAGAGATATCTAAGTTTTTACTACAATAACATAAAATTAATGTATATTTATGTTAAAAAAATGTACTACTTTTTATGGTGAAAATTTATTTGACTAATTGAAAATAAATATAATGACTTTTTAGTGTTGATTTTAATCAACTACAAACAACTTATTTTATTTAGTGAGAGAGGATGGTAGTTATAAGTTCTTTTTTGGTAAACAAGAGGTGTTCTACTTTTCAACTAAGAAAACAATGAGATTAATTTAAAAAATAATTTGAACAAGTAACAACCCATTCAAAATGTTTTGCAAAGTTAAAATATCTTCACAATTAGATATAATCATTTATGCAATCGAAACAGAAAAATTTTCAATTATGTTCACGGTTAAAAGACTATGTGAAACAAATATCTTTAGCAATAAAGATATATAGTTGATGAAACCAGAAAACTATGTGAAACAAATATCTTCAAAAATAAAAATATATTGTTGATGAAATCAAAATATAAATTCTTCAATTAGGTTTACAATAAAAAATATGATGCAAACGTAAAAGTATAATTGTTTTTGTAATCGAAATGCAGTATGAAATGAAGAAAAACAAAAGAGTAAAAGTTTGAAAAAAAAATGGAGATTGAAAATAGTTTAGAGTTTGGAGAAGAAATATAAAAGAAGATAATGCAATAAAGTAAATTGATAAAAGAAATGAATGTCAAAAAAGATAAACTGCATTAAACTATGAGTTTCAACATACACGTTGTTCCTAGAGTTGATAGCCTTTTTCTATGAGTCATGATGTTATAAACAAAACTTGTGCAAATGTTTTTTCCTAGGAAAAAATGACTACCAACATGCCTATTTATCGTTTTTTGACTCAATGAATAAATTACAAGATTTATGCACCCACACAACTTATTCAAATAGACTATTTTAAGATGTTGACAATTGTCTTCGTTTTGACAATAAAAAAAACTAGTGATAACTGTCTTTTTCGTTTCTTTTGTCAAAAAAACTATTCAAAATTGTTTCTTCCGACAAAGGAAAACCGTTGATAAGTATCTTTGAATGCACAATCAAAAGTCACATGCCTCCAATAAATTTTCATTTATGTCTTCAAATAATTTATTTTCAAAAACTCTCTTCACAAATTGAAATTACTAAACACTTGAAAACTTTTTAAATATTTTATCAGATAAATCTTTTTATCAACGAATATTTCAATTGTTCATCAAAATGAGCAATACACTTCATGTAAGCTTCTTTGTTTTTATCAACTTTCATTTTTCGATTGTTCATCAAAATGAACATTACACCTCCAACAAACTTCTTTTCGATTTTTCAATCTAAATGAATATTAAACTTCTAGTAAACTTTCTTTTGAATTGGTAATCAAATTCTCATTTATTCATGTAATCGAATGGTTTCCAAATTTTACTAAACAATATATATACAATTGATTCTAATGTCAATACTTAATCATAATATCAATTTACAGAAATTCATTTTCCATTCAATCAAAATATATTCCTCTTCAAACCAGCAATTGAAAGCAATGTTTCCATGACAAATTGAATTGGTCATTTTTAAACATGACATAAAATCTCTACATTTATAAAATTTTATTCACAGCCCAACAATTATATATATATATATATATATATATATATATATATGAAAAAAAGAAGAAAAAAAAATGCTGCCACTCATTTTTTGTACCAATACTCATAGAAGTTATTGTTTGTCCCTTTCATTTCCTACTAACCAAACCGCTTCTTATTTTTATCGTCTTTCACTCCTTCCCGGTTCATCCCTTTCAAAATTATCGAAAACAAACAGTGTTAGAGAGCAAATATTATTATGCAGACAGTTATTTCCGAACATAAAAATTTTAGTCACTAAACATCGAGAATCCACCTTTTATGATAAAATTTAAACAGCTTTTCTGATATCCTCCTATGAAAAAAAAAACTTTTCTGAAATATTGATTTGGTTTCTTTTGCTCCCAATTCTCTTTGAAGCATAAATAAACTTCAATTGCCAAATATGAATTCGGTGTAGTAAATAGACACACAGTAAGTCAGTAACCTTCAAATTACCATTGTTACCGTGGTTGAAATCATCAGGTTAATACATCATACATGGTCTCAACAATCCGAAATGTTTTAAAAAAGTATGCATACAACGTATAAAAAGTTCATGCCCAAAAGGAACCTTTTTTTTTTTATCTTTTATTTAGATGGTGAATCCTTCAAATGATTCAAATTCTTCATGATTTGATTGAAGATCGAAGAATAAAGAATTTAGAAAAAAATCCTTCCACGCCCACCCCTAAATCTAAATAATTGGCAAAATTCATGTTTAGCAAAAATAGCTAAAAGTTAAATACAAGTTAAAAGCTATTTTTAGTTGAAAATTGTTAATTTAAAGATACAAACTACAAACTTAGCTTATGAAATTTAAATATTTAGTAAAATTAACTCATGTAAAGTAATATAATAAAATATGTTTATATATATATATATATATATATATATATATATATTATTTTCTAGAAAAAATATTATTAGGTAATCATATTTTTAAATTCTTAATTAATTTTTAATTTTTTTTTGTTGAAGATAAAATACTTTATTGAAACAAAAAATAAATTCTGTAAATAGTTTAAAATTAAAATAAACATTATAGTATTAAAAGATAAAGTAAATGAGAAATTTTATTAAAATATTAGAGATAAAAGTTTAACTACCAAAAAATTTTACGTAATTAAATTAGTAAATATTCACGTAAGATAATCCAAAAGCATAACACATTTAATGATCATCCGAGGACCAAACATGAAGTGCAATGTATCCAAATGGCTAATAATTTGTATTTGACTTTTAATGATGAGTTTAAACTTCTTTTTAACTTTTTAAACAATTTTTATCTTATAATTATATTGGTCCGCCATAACATCAAACGAAATTGTGAAATTTGCAAAGCAAATCAAAATCTACTTTTTGTAGCCGAAGTAATAATAACACAATTACAGTTTTATTAAAAAACTATTTTATTCGCAAAGAAAGTAATTAAATAAATTTTCTTACTCCATCCTATTTAAGATTTAATACAAAATAGTTCAAAAGTTTCTCTCGGATCCTAAAAATCAAAACACAAATCTCATTCAAAAAATAAATAAATCAACACACAAATCTTATTCATACGTAAACATTTATAATTTTGTCACGTCTAATATAAGGTAATGTTAAAATTAATTAGAATCAGCCTAATAATAAAAAGTTTGGGTACGTAATAACTGATAAGTATGAGATTGTAATGTAGCAGGTGCACCTGCATTCGAATATCTGTCACACCGAATCAAAAGATTCAATATATGATTGCACACGAAGATATTTAAAAGTAATCTCAATTTTAAAGGCAGCAAATTAAGGCGTGCTGCTGGTTGTGCTTTCTATAAGTTTTAAACAATTTTTTGTTACATGTTTGAGATTGCACACCAAGATATGCTAAAGTAATCTCAATTTTTAAAGGCTGCAAAGGCGTGCTGCTGGTTGTGCTTTCCATAATTTTTTATATTTTTTAGGACGTTGGAGTCATTAAATCAATCATATATATTATATAAAGGTAAGTTATTTTTTTAAAATGTAATTGTATATTTGTATATTATAAATAAAGTCAGCAACGCGAAATAAATAAACGGATTTCTATTTTAAAAAGAGCGTAGGATCGAAAATTTGGCATCTTTTCCCATGCCACCAAGTTAAATATGGTTTTCAATATATTTAAAATCCTTACTTGTTCTAACAAAGATGAAATTGTTTAGTTTATCCTGATCCAAAAAAGTGAAGCTAGAAACAAGCCTGTTATGGATCACAGCCTCTAATTGGTCTAGATGATGATGGTAAAGCTAATTAGTAACACAAACGTAATGTTTAAGTTAAAAACTTTTAAATTCCCTAATAAAGGGAGATGGAAGTTTTCAATTTGAGGAGGCATTAGAGGCCAGAATTTTTTGTTTTTAGTTGAATGCGAGAATTTGGGATTGAATCTAACTTAAATTCACTTTTACTGCCTTGAAAAGGCAATAGTGATTGTATCGCCACAGACATATATATATATATATATTCTTAACGTGTCTAAATGGGTTATAAGTTTATATATTTTGTGGTTTGTGTTAAACTTAAACAAATGCTTTTTTTAAAGCAAATTAAGGAATATTTTTCTCCGTGTGCAAGCCAGCTTGTTGCAAAGGAGATCTGGAAAATATTTGAAAATGGTCATAAGCGAGTTGCACTATCACAATATATTTCGGATTTTGAAGTTTACACACTTTTTCAATAGGGTACTCAAATATGTTCCCTTTACCTATTTGAGCCGCCTAATCTTCAAGATCACACCCACCATACAGTACTTTAATCTCCAATAACAAGCTAGTGCCAACACCATATCTTGTCCATCATAAACAAACGCTCCTACTTGTACTCTTCTTGTATTATTATTATTTTTTAAAAAGGGTTTTGGAGCTATTTCTCTTTGTGCATTTGAGTGTGGGGCTGGTATGCAGTTGACGAAATAGAAAGTTGATCTTAAATTCTCCTTAGACGAGGGAAAAATCCACTATGTTTTTGACCTTCGAGGGATATTAGATGTTCAACCATTAACACGTCCACCAATTAGCATTTGCCACGTCACAGCTTATTTGAAGTTTAAGTCAACCAGTTTAATATTGATGTTGCTTTTGTTGTGCTACTACCATTGTCTTATATGCAACCAAACCCTATTTAACGTCTTTTTATGCAATGTATATATCTCCTAAGATATTCTTTCCTCAACTCCCAAATATTTTCACTTCTATACTTGCTTAATTTATTTATTTATTATGCATTTTAATTTTAATTCTGAGGTTTTAATTTCATATGAAAGGAAAAAAAAAGTATCACAACACATACATTCTTAAAATTACAAATTAAGTGATAAAAGTTAATTTAATTTTATTAATTGGCCTCTAACTTTTTTTTAAGACAAGATCAAATATTAAATATGTGCATCTCTTAAAGTACGAATTTGAATTTTAGTTCAACACATTACAAGAGATTAATTGTTTCGAGACTTAACTCTTTAATATGATGTTTAGTTTTTAACAAAATATATAATTTCAAAAAAGATCGTAATGTATTTATTTTTTTCATAAGGAAGGAAGTGAATCCCTTTAATTATTCTATTTAGATTTTCTAATCATGAGGTGCAAAAGCAAAATAGTTTTTGCCGATTTCCAAGAGCTACATCATTATTCGAAAGGCTTTATCTTACTTAAGCAGACAATTTTAAAACCACAGTAGTTAAAAGAAACAAAAAAAAAAGGTGTTAAACACTGTCATTCGATACTATTAGGACAAATATAGTCAGTGTCTAAATAATGATAATTTTCAAGTGGGGACTTGCCCATGTTACAAAGGATAACTCACCTAATAATTCTAACTTGAGAAGAAAGCAGTGTTTGGAAGGTTTGTTACACTAACAATACGAAGAAAGGAATCACATTCACATATCATGAGAATTGGACATTAGGCAAAAGAAATTGGTTCATGAGTCATGAGTTCTTCTGGAGCTTGATTACATTCCAATTTGAAAATTTCATGTTAGTTCAGAGTTTCCATCAATGCAAGCAAAGAACATGAGAAAGGAAAGGATGGTGCTAAACTATAAAGCAGGTAGTGGATAGAAGGAAGGACAGGTAGCATTTTAAGATTTTCCAAGTAAGCTTGAATGAAAGCTGCATTTTATAGGGGAGCAGACATAGTGGTGCACAATGAATGTACTCTTTGACCTATGCATAGTGGCTCTACCTCTGTATACCTCAAATTTTATCTTGTTGAGCCTGGGATATATGCCAGGTCCACCTTTCACTTTGCAATAAATTACTGTGAGAATCAAAGCTGCAAATATCTGCACAACTTGGAGATGGAGAAACAGGAAAGCCATATAATTATATACCAATAAAAGAAGTTGGCCAGTGAGATATATTCAAGTTGGAGTCTACTAAGGCCCTTTCTAGCTGAAAAAACAAAAGATATACAAAAATGCTATTAGTTTATCACATTGAAATTTGATAAACAATGCGCTTACGTGTGTTATGTTTCTTAAGATTCCTTTTGGGGAAGATCATTGCTTAAACTTTTCTATATTTTTTTTTCTTCTAAAGAAGTTACCTGTCTGCTAAATAAATGAACGTGTTAGGACGTTGTTTTTTCACCTAAATGTGTTAAAATCAAGCTCCGCTACTTACTAGTGTTATTTGTCATTATGCTTTAGACAAGGTCTAATCTATAGCCTTTGGACTTATGCTGTTTCTCATGTGTATAAACAAACGAAACTTTTCTTCAGGTGGGGTTTGTGCAACTAAAGTTTAGTGGCAAGCAAGACAACAACAAAAAAGGAAGGTTAGAATGAAAAGCATACTTGCCTTTTCTTGTCAATTTTAATTTGAAATCCAGGTTAGGTTACTTAGCTTAAGGAGGGGAGAATACCAAGAAGCTCCGCTTCCTTTTTCAAGTGCAATTCTTGGTGATTTCCAATTTTTTTCTTGAGTAGGCAAAAAATTGAAAAAAAAAACTATAGTTTCATGTTAATGGGTATCCATCAATCATGCAGAAATTCATAAACAAATGATTGTGAAAAAGGTATTTTGTTTTACAAACTTAGGTTATTCTTTCTTGTTTTCAGTAATATTCTTCTGTGGTTGCTTTATTTTCTGGCCACTTTCCACAAGCATAGATTCTCATAGAGAGTCCAGAGAGAGCCCTCTCTCCTAGCTGTGCAGCAGAGGAATGGATGATTGTGCTCTGCTCTGCTTTGATTCTCTCTGCTCATAAAGGTTTCCTGCTTTTGTCTTTGTCTTTACCTCTCCTTTTCATGGATACCCTTCTAGGAGGTTGCAGCAGCACTCTATAGTCACTATACATACATGGCAATGCATATTCACACATTTTATTCCAACTCCACCATACCCTTCTGGGTATAAAGGGGCATCACCATCCTGCATTTTCTTCATTGCAGAACCTCTTCATACTCATTGCAGTTGCAGTACGTGGGGGGTGCTTTCAACACTTTCTTCAATCAGCAAAATGAGTCATGCACATTCTCATATGGGCTCTGGTTTGTTTTTTACTCCTCTTTCTTCATAGTCCTTTTTCCTTCCTTGCACCTTGCATGAATCTTTTTTTGGTGTTGTAAGGTATCACCTTGCATGAATTTTAGTCTTTAGATTGCTATCAGTCAATTATAGAGCATTTTCTTTCTATTTATTTGTTAAGTAAGCCGTATTTATAATCTTTTCCTCTAGCTTCCTGCATTATTTAATTTCAGTGCTGATATTCTCAGTTCATTTAAAGGATTGTCATGATTTTTTACTCATGTTTTCAAATCTGTCAGTAACTATCTTCAAACTTGGTATGCCACAGATTAGTAAGCTTTCTCACTTACAATTGCAGGTAGTAGAACCACTCGAAGAGCTTTTGAGTTTGGGAAGACACATGTAGTGAGGCCAAAAGGAAAACACCAAGCCACTATAGTTTGGCTGCATGGTCTTGGTGATAATGGTTTGAGGTATGCATGTCATCATGTCTTCAATATTGTCATAGGTCATTCTATCATTTCCACAATTATCAGTTCATTCTTGTACCGGTTGTTCTATATTCACTTTTCCTTTGTGGATCCTTTCACTTCTCTTTTCCTTTCTACCTCACCTAATATTTTAATGTTTTTCTAATATTTACCTTTTTCTTTCCTCAATCTCTCTTTTTCACTCGGCTCTTTCTTACTTTTGGATGTACACAGTATACAGTTGAGTTATATGTGTAAACATGGGAATGGATCCTCTTGTGTGGATTTTTCACATGATCCAGTCACATGAAATTTTTGTCTTTCTTTATAAATGTGGGTCATAAATCATAATCGATATTGGTGAATATTATGAAGCCAGGGATAGACACAAATTTTCACATGACCATGTCAAATGAAAATTCAACATGAGAAGATTCATTTCTGTGCAGACTTTTTGTTGAATCTCCACCCCCACCCTCCACCTCCCCAACAGTACTATTCCACAACTTTCAGCAAACTCAATGTTTTGTTAGGGAACTCAAGGAATTTACAGGCTGGATCTAGTTTTCACTTCTTTCAAATCCAAAAGTATGTCCTATTCTTGTTCTCTGTGTCTTACCTCACTCTCTTGCTTCAAGTACACAATCCGTACATGAAGGATGAAACTTTTATGAGAAAGAATATGCAGTATATCGGTGGATCCAAAATTGGGTTGTCCTGACTCCTGATGTTGAATGTTCAGTATTGAACTTCTTTCTATTTAGAATCTGCATGGAACAAATTCTGTTGAAGAAAGTTGTGATTTTAATTATTGGAATCCTGTTAGGCAAGAGCATATACTAAATCCTCAACTGGGGGACCACAAACTCACTTGTTTCTCTACCAAAAGAACGGCTAGACATGACTTTTGACAGAATAATATATTATATGAATAAAAGCTGGTAAATTCTGATGATGTTCTTTACGGTGTTTAGTGTGGTCACAGAAAATGCCATCAAGTTTGAGCATTTCAATCCATGGTTTAGTACTTTATTCTAGACAATTTTATCTAGGAAACTAGTGGTTCCCAATTGATGTCAGATTTACTGGCCGGAGACTAAATTATCTGATTTCGAGCTTTGTTTTGTTGCAGCTCATCTCAGCTCCTGGAATCCCTTCCACTTCCAAATGTGAGAATTTTATATCTTCAATCAGTTTGAGATTAACTTAATTGCTTCTCTAGGCTAATATTGTCACTCCATAACTATGATAACTTTGGGGTTCTATAACATGATGTTTCTCACAATATGATATGATATGATGCAGATAAAATGGATTTGCCCAACTGCTCCTACCCGTCCTGTGGCGATACTTGGTGGTTTTCCCTGCACTGCATGTATGTCAAAACATTCTTTGCACCTTCTATTTTTTAATTAAATCATCACTATGTAACCTAAAACTTTTACCATCACAAAAAAAGAAGCCTGACTTGCTTAATGGGTATTAACCAGGGTTTGATGTGGGAGAACTTTCAGAAGATGGTCCAGATGATTGGGAGGGTTTAGATGCCTCAGCAGCACACATTGCTAACTTGTTGTCCACAGAGCCAGCTGATGGTAATTTCAACGCCTCAAAACTTTGCTAATAATAAATTAATAACTATACCTCAAAACTTTGCAATTCTACAAGGTCCCATGATATCATTTCTGTATTTAGGATGTGTTTTTCTTCATATTAAAGAGAAGAAAAAAACAGATCAAAGTCTAATTTATTACTATGTACCTTCTTCATCTATAACTCTTGGCTTAGTCTGTCTTCTTGAAACATATCCAATTTGTGTATTGAAGTAATTGATATCTTGAAGTTGATGATTCAATCATTTTAACAATTCATTATGTGACAGTGAAAGTTGGTATTGGAGGCTTCAGCATGGGTGCAGCAATAGCTCTGTACTCTTCAACTTGTTTTGCCATGGGAAGGTATGGAAATGGCATTCCATACCCTCTCAACTTAAGAACAGTGGTTGGACTAAGTGGTTGGCTTCCCGGATCAAGGTATTTCATAAGATCATAATATTATTGGCTATACAGGCATTACACTTATGCTGATGATAATATTGGTCATTCAACCGAAACACGAATTCACATGGTTGACACTGTCTTTGGAACCTGCTATTTGTAGGAGCTTAAGGAACAAGATAGAAGTGTCACATGAAGCAAGAAGGCGAGCAGCTTCATTACCCATTTTGCTGTGCCATGGAATCAGTATGTATCTATAAATCTTATATGCCGATGTCATTGTTCCTCTTTATGTGAGAGACATGTTTTTATAAATTTAAAACTATTTTATTGCTTAGGATTCTAATGTGCCTTGTGCTATTTGTAGGTGATGATGTAGTCCTTTGCAAATACGGAGAAAAATCTGCTCAATCCTTATGTTCAGCAGGGTTTCGATATGTTGCATTCAAATCTTATGATGGGTAATTTTTCTTTATAGCTGAAATCATCCCACTAAGTGATCAATGATGATCAGCTAAAGCAGTTGCTCACTTTTTTTGGTTTGCCATGTGTGCAGGCTTGGTCATTACACAGTTCCTAGAGAAATGGATGAGGTTTGCACTTGGCTTAGTTCAAGGCTGGGACTTGAAGGTATATAGGAGGATTTATTTTCTTGGTCCCTTTTTGTCATGTTCCTCGGGCAATAAAGATCTGCATATGTTTTTTAAGAATTTTCCTAGGGACTGGATTAGTTGTATTATTGAAGAGATTTTTAGTTATTATTATTATTATTCTAACATAGCACGGACCTTGACCTCCTTATTTCTCAATTTCAAAGAAGATATGGTTAGAATTGTCAGTATCCAAAAATTAATATATTTTTATTTTAAAAAAATCCAGTATAAATAGTTACAAATTCGTTCACTTAAGAGGTGGATCAAATTAGGTGATTAAACAATTAGCCTCGGCTTGTGTTCTTGACTACTTATCAAATAGGATCCGTCATTTATTATTATTTTATGAAAGTTGAAACCATCAATCAACAGTTCTAAATAATATAAGTCCAAACCAAACGAAATCGGCGTTGCGGCTACAAACTGAGATTACAATTTAATAAGCGTTGGGACCACAGTCACTTAAAATGACATGCACTCTCAAGAATCAAGAAAGATGAATAATGAAGTTTTGTGGACACTTGGTTTTGGCATCAGCGTAACGTCACAAAATAAAAGAAGCAAACTTGTGTTCAATTAATCCATCCCAACAGAATGATCTTATCTTCAATTCGAATAGTTATAGCATACAATAATTACTTCTAAAATTTGGGGATTGCTACTATACAGTTTTTCAAGTTTATTTGTAAAATTGTATAAAATTAAAATGTAACAATATGAAGTTTGTTAAAATAGTTGGAATTCCGCAGCAACCATCAACAATCATGATTTTTATCGTCTGGATTTGTGGATTCAGTTCACTAGAATGACTGAAATTGCAGAGCACAAGATGTAGCAAATCAAAACTAGCTCAAATAACCGACACACTTAAATCTTATACAAAACTGTGTGTGTTGCAAAGATAGGCATCCCACCTAGACTAAGGTATAAATTAGGATTTAGGAAGGATGAGATATGGGACAGCTATTTAACTTCCTCTGCATGTGGCAAGTATCTTGAGGGAGGTTTGCTAGAATATTAGGAGGGAAAGTGAAGAATAAATGGAGGATGGGACTAGAGAGAGGTAGGGATCAATTGACTAAGGTTCTGTTGCCTTTGGGCAGGGAGGTTGAAATTCTGTAGTGTTTTCTTAGAGTGAGAGTGAGAGTGATGAAACTGTGGTTCTAATCGCTTTAACTGGGGATTATCCCTATTTTTTTTCTTAAGAAAATACCTAGGTTTTCCTATCACACTTTTCGGACTCCAGATGAATAAAAGTTCAGTCTCAGCTCTTGTTTCATAAATAACATACAAACATTAAAGCAAGGTATACACACACACACACACAAAAATCTTATAGAAAGGAATAACAAAAATACAATTTTTTATTTGCCGAATAACTTAATACCATTCAGAAAATCTGGTTCAAAGAAGTTACATAAGGAGATCTTTCAGCAACAGAAACAGATTACATCAAATAAGTTTGTCTAAACTACCTCACTCCCTTGAATTTCATCACATTATTTGTCCATTTACTGCTTGGACATAATATCTTTAAGCTTTTCCTTCAATTCACCCGTCTACACGAAGTAAAGTATAGTCAAATAGGAGTACAAAATAACAACTAAAAACAGATCAAAACTCTTGAAATGGGTATTAACCTGATGCATATTAAGAACAATATCTGATCCACCAATAAACTCCCCCTTAATGAAAACTTGTGGAAATGTTGGCCAGTTACTGTAGAGAAAGAACACGTGAGAACAGTAAGACATCACAAAAGTATTTTGCCTTTTCTGTCAATAATTAAGCTGTTGAAAGGAGGAAGTAATTAAACTTGGCAGCACCTACACTTCTAGTACTACCATGTTTGAGAACCAATTAATATGATCCCATATACCGCTTTATGTGCAAGGACAGGTTTTGGCTGACTAAATTCCAGAGGATTTAACATAATTGTACTAGTTCAGATGCTAGAAGACACAGGGTTTAAATAAATAAATGACCAACTCATTTAATGAGAAAATAAGACTTAAAAAACAAGTGCAAAGGCCCGGAATTCTATTTGATTGAAAGACAAAAAGAAAATGAAAAAAAGTCCAATCTTACAAAAACAAAAACTGTTTCCATATTTTCATTGTTCCATAGGACATAACAAGACATTATGTTTAGAATGATGCAAAGGGATGGAATGAAATGGGGGGCAAGACATTACGTTAGGACATAACAAAACATTATTGTTTTAGATTGTTTAAAATAGAATGAACCTGATGGAATGGAATCTATTCCATTCCACCAAATACTCTCCTTTTCTTCCCCTCCAACTTGGGTGGAATGAGATGAAACTAACCTATTCCATAATAAAATATCCAAACAATAGAATGGTAACCTTCTTCTACTCCATTCGGTTCCACCTCATTCGATTCCATTCCACTCACTATCAGATACACCAACATAGCTGATTGATCTGAGAAGTGAGAAGAAACAAAGAGATTTCTGGATTATGACACCTCAGTCCCCATTTTGGCACTCCCTTAATTCCAAGTTCAATTATTGAACAATCCAGACGTAGAAAAATTCCAACTTTACTCAAACACTCCACCCCAAGCTGAATAGAATTCGCAGGGGAAAAACGATAAAACAAAGGATACCCATAAGCGTTAACTGCAGAAAGCATGCAACTTTATATAATTGAGACATATAGATAACACAAAGTTGCAGGAAATGACAGAGTAGGGTTTGTTTCAGGGTTACAGGTGCGGTGAAAGAACGAGCTGCAATTCCCTTGAAAAGGATGTTGGACAATGATGTTGCCATGCTTTCGATCAACTATGCAGCAGCAAGCAATAACGTTTGAGAACGCAGACAAGACAACTTCAATTAGGCATTGGAGTCGATGGATTCCGAGATTAAAATACCATACGTTTCATTTTTGGACAACATTTTACTCTCTCTCTATTTATATTTATATATATGTTTCACAAAATACAATCATATTTGAATAGGATATATTTCTTCCAAGTATTTAATCCAATTGTGCATAATTTGAAGTTGAAACCCATGTTAAGTTAGAATAACTCTTCATTATTATTTTTATCCACATATATTCAACTCAAAAAATTTACAAAATTCTATATTATTCAACCAACTTAACTAAATCTTTAATTATATAGTAAGAATTAGTTTAATTTCAGTAATTTGATAATGAAAAATTGCACTAAATATCAAACTAATTTATAAGAAAAACAGTACCAATAAAATCATATTTATTTAATTGTCTTCCGATCGTTAACTTTTAATTGAAGGCACATTATATTTTTATTGCATTCCAGTATACAAAATATAACTATTGTTTTATTTTTTTTCATTTCAAGGTCTATTTTAATGTCTATTTTTAACATTTGTCGTAAAAATAACAATAAATTAGAGTATAAAGTTCTAAACAAATATGTACTTATATTAAGTTTACTAGTATTTTTCGTTTTAAAAAATAAAATAAAATAGTTAACTACATTTTGGGAACTGAAAATGCAATAAAAATTTAATAAAGTTAATTTTGGATTTTAGAAATTTAAACATTGTTATTTTTATAGATGCCAGGTTCACTAATAACCGCCGCCGGTATATAAAAAATATAAAAAGAAATAAGTAAACGGTGGACTTGAGCCCTAAATTGATTAAACCCTAAACCCTCGTTCACTCCCTTTCTACAAAGGAGAGTTCAGTTCACAAAAGCAGTTTCCATGGAAACCAAAAAAGCCAAGAAAAGAAAAGCAATTTCTGATCCTCATCCCCAATAACAACAAACACGCTCGATTTTGGTAAGAATCATATAGCGTTTTCAATTTGTGTCTTTTAAGTTTTAATCCCATTTTGAAATGATTAGTTTTCACGGTACTTGATAATTTGCTTTAAATTATGGATAAATAGATACTTTTTATAACTTGTTATTTGTTGACAAATACTTTCTAGAAGGATGGAAACATATAATTGAATACGAAGAGTGTAAAAACAATAAATAGATCTGTTCATTAACTTTTGTCATTATTAATAAAATAGTTTACATGGGTATATAGGGACAAATTTGTGTCAGTGAAATTGTATCAATATAATTATCTCTAATTGTCAACCTAGGAGTATATTTGTTATATAATATTAATATTTTCTTGAATTTCGTCTAAAAATATGAATGGTAAATAATCACTTTTGTCTCTGTAATTTGTTGACAAATGCGTCTCTAAAGATAAAAATACAAAATTTATTTCCCAAAAAATGTAAAAAGTACGACAAGTATATCTCGCCGTTAACTTTCATTTGTCACGGTTAATAAAATAGCCAAAATTCCAAGAAGTAAAATATGAAATATATATTTATCTTTTAGGGTAATTTGGAAAAAATTGTAATGATTGGTATACTATTACAATGTTTTATTTTAGTAAATTGATACAATGTTTATTTTGGATAATTTTTATTGTGACAGACAAATTATAGTTGATAATCAATATTATCGTTATTATTATGTTTGTTTTTAAATTATGTTTGCTAATATATTTTTTAAGTGACTATTGTAATGCTATGTTTGTAACAATAAAAAAATAGCAAAAATTTAGTGAAAAATTATATTTTACACTTAAATGAAACAAATTTTCGAATCTAACAAATTAGTCCAATAGAACAATACTGATATTTAGGCCCAATATTAAATTACAAGCATTTTTGTCCAATAATGATAATTTATTAACATTTTTTGTTCAATGGAATATACTGACATTTAGGTCAAAAAAAATTATTGACATTTTTCTCTAATAAAAAAAATATTAACATTTTCGTCCAACAAAAAATTGCTGACATTTATGTCTAAAAATGATATTTTATTAACATTTTTGTCCAAGTATGATCACATTTACAATCATTTCAGTAACAAATTCATTCTTCCGTATCATGTAGGTTATATTATTAACATGGACGGAAGTTGGTTACCGGCATGATATATTTGTTGCTCATATTTTTTTAGATTTTTAAAGACTAAATTTTATATTTTCATCTTTTAAGACACATTTGTCTTACATCAATTCGTGAAAGTTAGAATCTCTATTCCTGCTGAATTCTTGCTCAAGATGACAAATATTATTCATAGTTATCCGATGCTGCACCTTCCGTGTTTTTTCTTATCCCTTCTCTGTTTTCATATCAATTAGGCTTGCTACTGGATAAACTATTTTACTTGAAAATCTGTTCAATGTTAAAGCATGCAAAGATTTACTGTTAGGGTAGCTGAATTGAGTCCTATCACTATTCTGAGATGTATTGATTGATATTTCTTCTTATACTGGACTCAGATGCGGATCAAGGCCAGGTTGCAGATGGAATCCTTCATGATGTTCATTTAAGTGAGCCAACTATGGGAGAGAAACTTGCTGCTCTCAGTTTGCCAGATAAGAACAAATTCAGGAGGGATAAAGAGCAAGATTCTTCTGACCCAACTAAGCCTCCAAGTGCAGACTCTGTACATGTTTTGCTTGGGCAAGCATTAAATGCTGATGGTCGCACCCTTCTGCTAGATTGCTTGTATACGCAGGATGAGAAGGTTCTTATTTTACTTTCCTAGAATGAGAAGTTACCTAATTTTTCAGTTTTTTTATATGATGTGCATGGTGACTGTTGTAACTCCTTCAATCCTTTTGCAGGTTATTACAAAGTCAATTGCACAGTTGAACCCATCAAACGTCCTCAAATTCCTACACCCTCTCATATCCATTAATGAGTCTAGGTAACATCACAGTGATAATTGGAACATTTATGTTTAATAAACCTAGTAGTTTTCTTGTTAAACTTTTAACTTGTTTGTTTCTAGTCTTAATGGATACTGTTATGTTACTGCATGATAAGCCACTTAATTTAAATTTTCAAGAAGCTATTTGACGAGGATGATTTGGGACTTTTCTTAGGATGTGGATTGTATGCTATACTTGTACTACCTACACTGGAGGGTTTTTTTTTTTGGCTGTGGGGGGAGGGTGGGAGTAGATGTAGGATAAAAAACTGTAACACTCAAGTGATATTGGTGGAGAACTCGTTGGCTCAGAGATATTGAATGCACCCTAAAGAAGGATGTTTTTCTGTAAACAATCAGGAGGACATTTGAAGAAAACTTCTAGTATTTGGTGAAAACAGGTCACCCCGTACTATCTTTGGAAATCCTTTTATATACGACATAAACCCTGATTTAAAATAAATCCTACCTATCTACTGTATTAAAAGAAAGTGAGAGACAAAAATAGAAAGTAAGGCTGCTGAAGTACCCTGCTACAGTATCATCAAGTTCAACACTTCTCATCTACAGATTTTTGAACAGAAATCTATCATATAAAAGTAATTTGTAATTAGAATTTACTCTAATTTTTCTGCATCAAAAAATAAATTTTTAGCTGTCAGATTATGCTCCAATTCCTGATGCATTTTATATAAGCTATTTTCTCTTGCTATTATAGGGGTGCAATTTTGGCATGTACTCTTCCATGGCTAAGTGTCTTGTTCTACAGCATGCAAGTGCGATAATGTCCCAGGAATCTTCATTACATGTTTTGAACTCATTGTATCAGGTGGGAGCTTTTATTTTGTCATTATTTATGATGTACTCGACAGGCTTTCTCTATATCGTTTGTTCAACCTGTGCTTTCCAAGTTATAAGATATATCATAATATCATACCCGTATTTCATTTCATATCTGCTGGATGTGCTTGAGGAAGGCATTTTATCATCAATTTAACTGGAAAAAAATTGAACTTATGCGTGGATATGCTATATGTGGCAAGGCATCTTAAGTATTTTAATACTGAATAATTTCACATACTATCATATTTTGATGACTACAAGTGTACCTTAGGTAGGCTTCATATGGTTGAGTGAACCGTGAATATTAGCACTTGCTTTTTGGCACCCATTTTCCTCAATTGAATTTGCTGTTTTGTTATGTGTAGCTGATTGAATCTAGAGTTTGGACTTTTGAATCTGCCGTTCATTTGTCAAGTTGCGTAGACATTCATTACACAGGGGTAAGTGTTTTCCCCGTTTGAACGTGTTAGCAGTATTTGGGTTCTCACTTATTCATGGTTAGCATCTTTTGGACAGGTTGCTGATGAAGAAGTAGATGAAGGTCAAACAGTGCCAGTTATCTATGAGGATGACAGTTCAGAAGAATCCGGGGATTTGGAAACTGATGAAGCATTTGAAGTATTCAGTGATATTGAAGAAAGTAACGATATGATGAGCGAGTGATCGTGTGCGCTTGTTCTTTTGTTCTTTTCAATGTTGTCATGACGAAGCACCGGGGTGAGAACATTGGCTGCGGCACCTGTGATTGGATTTGCAAAAAATGATGTTTGTTTTCCAACCATCATTAAACCAATGAGATGTATTGCTTCTTTTTAGAGTTTAATTTTAATATATGGATAGTATTCGAAACTATTTTGAAGTAATTATTATAAAATTCAATAAATTTTAGTTAATAACTTCTAAAGTTTCCGGTGAGTATTTCAATTAAATTCATACTTTATATTATGAAATTATTTTATGTAGTACTAGTAGTTGGCAAATTATAATTCCATTTGAAGTGTATGAGTTATGTTGATTTTGATTTAGCGTACGTGAGACACATGAGTGTAATAATGTACCTAAAAAGAAATACAAACCAAGGGTGTAGCATTATTAGAACATAGTTGACATTAATTCAAGGCTATATATAGCATTGAACATACATGATGAAATTAGCTAGAGAATAGAAACTGCGGATAATAGTACACTCCTTAGGTAGGAGTGCAGGGAAAAGCAGATTATTTAAAAGTCATGCTGCGTAAACCATACAAGAAAGCACTTTAATTATAGTAGTAGCTAGTAATTTCTGCGATTGTCTTGATCATGCTGGCCCAAGCCAAGGGTTTGCTTCACAGTCTCTGTAGCACCTTGGGCAGCGCCCTTCACCTTCTCCCCTGTCTGCTGCAGGAACCCTTTGGTGTTGTCCTTCCCTGACTGGGCCGATTCCTTCGTCTGTATTCTGTTGGGCCTTCTCCTTTGCAGCTTGGGCTGTTTGTTGGGTCTTATCCTTTGCAGCTTGGGCTATTTCCTGAGTCTTCTCCCCATTATTGCCCATCATCTGATTCGTCTTTTCCTAAGACACAAGGGAGGTTAATCATTTTCTTTATGTAATTTGATCCAAATAAAAAAATAATAATTTATGATTAAGTGATAGTGTAATCCGTTAAAAAGAATTTCATACACTTATTATCTATCTTTTATTCAAAGATAAAAGATGTTTTCTAACAGTTATCATGCATCCTCAGTTTCATTATCTCTTTTTTGCCGAAAGAAAAGAAGCAAGAATGATTGTTACCTCAGTTCGGCCCTTGGTTTGACCAGCTTCATAGCTTTGCCTATGGGATGCCATCTTTTCTTCAAAGGGTGTCTCAACTCTCAACTTTCTTTTTCCTTGCTGGTAAGCTCACGATTACAGTCTCTCTTATCAACCATCGCTAGTATTGCAAGCACCTGTGACTAAGTTTGAGTTGCCGCTCTTAAAACGGAGTGCCGTTTACAAGATTTCGATTGAAGGAATCAGCCCGTGGAATTTCGCCACGTTATCTACTTCACATTATTTTTCAATTAACTAAATAATACTTGTCATGCGAAATAAACAGAAGGAAGAAAGATAACCAAAAAAAAAAGAGAAAAAGAGAAATATGACAGATCGTATGATTAAAAAAAAGAGAAAACAATAGTAAAAAAATAAAAAAGAAGACAATCTAAAAAAAAAACACTTAATTTAACTTGTCCTTGTGCTAATGTGAATGCATTTCATACTTCCTCCTATGTTGTGCAGTTATAGTTAAGCCTAAAGTGCTTGCTGATAGACAGTAATTACTTATTTCAGTATATTTGTGTTTTTTTTTTTCCGTGTCGGTTATATAGTATACTTTGATCACGCGCTTGCTAATACTATCATAGAAAAAAGAAAAGAAAAACTAACTGATACTATCATAGTTGAACTTTTACAGTAAGACATTCTGAAGATTGCAAGGTTGAAACTTGAAACACACTACACCTATTACACTTTGACCATACAAATAAAGGAGAGAACTAGAAATAGGGTGCGGAAATGTTTTTGGAGCTGATCCTATGATGAACTTAAGGAGTACACTAAGAAAGAAAGTACCATATACTATTTTTTTAAGTAAAAATATAGAGATTACATGTATTTTTTTATCGGAGATAATCTTATTTAAATCAAATAAATAATAAGATAATATTTTTTTATTAGTATTCTAAGAATAGAAAGCATGTTCTATTCTTGAAGTTGACCTTTGGAAATTTTTTAATTGTTTTACATTTGCCTTGGAGAAGTTTTTGAACAAATTAATGTGTATTTTTATTCAAAGAGTGTAATTATTTTATGAAAAAAAAATGATTATATACTAACAATATGAAAAATTTCATAGAATCATCAAATTACAACATATCATAAATGTTAAATTTGTTGATTTTTAAAATAATTCAAACAATAATTTATAATTGAATGATGGTACAAAATCATATATATTAAACTCTTGTTTTATTGTTCAAATTTGTTCTATCCTTGGTTAGTTAATTGCATTCATAATATTTATAAAAGTGGAATGGGATGGCCACGTTGTTTGGATGCATGTTTTATGGGAAACAAATCAAGATGTTGATTCTTTGATTAAGCATGAACTTTCCCTCCAGGATCAAATAAGGATTTTTTATGTTGCTTTAGATTTTATTCTTGGTGCCTTAAGGTTAAGGGTAAATATTGTTTGCATTTGTTTTCCCATATATTTCTGATCTTGCTTTTGTTACATACCTCACTAAAAGGATAAGAAGTAAGATTTATATAATTTTGTATTTTTTTATAATTAGAAGATATTTAAAATTTTTTATTTGACATTTTACTAATTTACTCATACTGACTTGTCTTATTTTTTTAGGATATTAGTATCTCTAGTTGGAGTTTGGAGTTTTATGTCCAAATCAAAATTTAACCCCAGATCAAAATTAAAAAACTTAAATATCAAATCATTCGTAACAAGACATATAAATTTGAGACATAATAAAAATTACAACTATACTAGAAAAGACATGTTAGTGAATATATTAACAACATTTATATTTAATTATGTGTATATAACCTAATGATAGAAAAGCTTTGATAACATGTATGACGTAATAAAAATAGCTAACACATGACATAAAAAAATTAACTTTACTTACGCGTGTTTGGTTCAGTTGTTTTTTATTTTTACTTGAAATAAAAAAATGATGATAAAATTGTGTTTGGTTAGATTTTTATTTTTATTTTCAATAAAGATATTTTTTTTCGAACGAGCAAGAAATCGGAAATAATAAGATCTTATTTTTAATTGGGTAAAATAAAAATACTATAACAAGGAATATAATTTTAAGCAAATATAAAAATACATCTTTTTTTGAAAATACATTTTCAGTGTTTTTATTTCTTGAAAGTAGAAAATAATAAGTCAAATTAAACATTTTTTAAAATTTTAATATTTTAAAAATAAAAAAAATTTTCCAAAAATAAAAATGCAAACCAAATACAATGAAATTTCCAAAACAAAGGCAATATTAGATTTGCATTGATGGAGTGATATTTGTTTTTTGTGAAAACACTGGTGGCGTTGGGCAAAAGCAAGAAATATTTGAATAAAAAAATATAAATTATCATTTTATAGTTACCAAAATGTGTAAATTGATAATAATTTTATTTTTAAAGAATAACAATTTTAATTTATTTGCAAACTTTGTAAAAAAAAATAACAATTATATCTTATATATAACTTTATGATAAATTAATTCTTAAATTAAATTATATAACTTTAGGTCTCAAAAAATATAATTTATTATTAAATTTTACTTCTTAAAAACAAAATCATCTTACAAACATAAATATAATGAGATAAAATTTTCACTTTTTAATAATTCAGGACTATATTATAAATTTCATTATTTGAAAGGCTAAATTATTATCGATTTCCACGTTTAGAAAAAAAAATATCATTTGCTAAAAAAGCCAGTGAGAAGTGGAAATTATTGGTATTGGCCTCCAAATAGGAATTAAGATCTAGGTTAGGGTTGTAGTAGAGATTAAATAAAGAGAAGAATTAGGATTAATTGAATTGCGAGCAAGTATAACTCGGCTCAGCTCAACTCAAGTGTTTGTTTTGTTTATCGAGTTGAGGCTGAGGTGAGGCCTTGTTTGCCTGACCCTGACCCTGACCCTGACCCGACGAACGACGGAGAAAGAAGAGAGATTAACCGGGGAAGGGTTTAGGGTTTGGGAGTGGAAGAATCGAATCGAATCGAATTGAGAATGTCTCTGACGAGCGTGACAATGTCGGAGGAAGTGTGGTTAAGCTGCGTGACTCATGCATTGTCCACTGAGACCGAAGAGATTATGGGCCTTCTTCTTGGGGACATCAAGGTAACCTAACCTTTCTTTCTTTCCTTATCAATTAAATTCAACAAACACACACAGAGTAACAGTAGTTAGTGTAATTGTGGATGGATCCATGGATTGGATTCAGCATTCGAAAAACGGGAGTGTGACTGCATTGATATGGGGGGCGTCTCCTCAGACTCGGTCTGATCGGCGAAAGGATCGAGTGGAAACCAACCCTGAACAGTTGGCTGCTGCTTCTGCCTTGGCTGATAGAATGACCACATCCACTGGAAGAACAACCAGAGTTATTGGTTGGTACCATTCACACCCTCACATTACAGTTCTCCCTTCCCATGTTGGTAAGTTACTTCATTACACTTAAAATGGAAACAGTTAGTTACCTATTGTTAACTTGTTCATTCTGTGAAATGAAAGGGGTCAAGTGTGGTTTTATAAACTACTTTATAGCTTTTAGAGAGGAAATTGCTAGCACGGCCGGAACACCTTGCTGCAATGCAGTTCTTAGCTTGATAAAAAAAAACAGTATTTGATGTTTGCTATTCTAAATTTTGCTTTTTAAACTGTGCTCCAACTTAACCCCAAATGAAGGCATGTGTGTGTGACTGATTATATGGATCTAGTGAAGATTGGCTGGTTCAGATATCATTATCCATGAGAAATACCGTGCGTATTTTTCAAGCATGGTATTGGAGTTTCAATCATTTCATATTAAACACTAATTTAGCTGGAGCCTTCCAGAAATTAGGTTGAAAAGCTTTCTGTTAGACTTTATATTTTATTTAAGTATATTGTCATTTGTCACTATACATAAGCTTTTGATATATGGTTCTAAACTTCTAATGGCTCCTACTCTCCCTATTAGAAGACAAAATCATTAATTTTGGATCTATCTCCACGCACATAGCACATTGAAAATTTCTGACATTAGGCATGTTATAGAGTAGGGACTTGGGAGTTGGAGGGGAGGGGCACAACAAAGATTTTTTTGAATCATAACACATTTTTTCTTTTTTGTCCAATACAATACTCCCTACCCAGTATCTTTTGCTTTTATATGTTCTTTCTTAACGTCATTTAAAAAAACAATATATAACAAACATATTTACTATTTGGTAGATGTGCGGACTCAGGCAATGTATCAACTTCTTGATTCTGGATTTATTGGGTTGATTTTTTCCTGTTACAGTGAAGATGTAAACAAGGTTTGTGTTGAATGCATGATCAAAACGTTTTTTATTTCTTGATTTTCATTTAGTTTAAAATGGAATAACTTTGGACTGTATTCAGGTAGGAAGAATTCAAGTAATTGCTTTCCAGTCATCTGATGGGAAGCAGAATCACAGGTCAAGACCTATACCTCTGTCTCCTGTAAATAGAAGCCCTGTTATTGATATTGATTCATCACCAAGTTCCTCCGAGAATGTATCAACAAAGCCTGGTTACTTCGAGGCAGAGAATGCCGAGCAGGATACTGGCGATTCAAGAAGTGTTGTTGTTAGTAAGGTATAATTCATCATATCTCAAATTGAATTTAAATCTGGTATGTTGCGCTATGTTTTTTGGGAAAAGAATAGACTATGGTATTTAGAATGTAGATTATGCTTGAATGCAGAATTAAAAAACATGATGTTGCTTATAGAAATTGTAAGAGGGATGTTTATTTGTTAAAATAAGTTGTGTTTGTTTTCTGCTTTTCTTTTTTAATTTTTAAACAAATCTCTAAGATGACTTTGCAAAGTGTCTTTTTAATGTTAAAATACTGACGTGACATATTGTTTTTTAGTGTCCACTTCCAATGGTGGTGTTATGGTGTATTTATAGCATGGCAAAGTTTTCAGTTCAAGATACTTGAATCAACAAGCTTTAGAATCCCAACTTCTTTTCAAACTATGAAAGGAAGAAATTGGATTGAGTGTTGGGAACTGAGATCCAAATGGGTTAGGTTGGATCCATTGATGGATTGGAGGCAATTATTATCAGGAATATATGTGATATAAAATTACATTACCTTGTAGTAGTAATTCTGCGCTAGTTCTGTATTAGAAACTGCATTATGGCAGTTATCATAGAAAATATTAGATCCAACCCACTGATGGATTGGAGGCAGTTGTTATTATTAGAAGTATATATGTGTGTGATATAAAATCACTTATCTTGTATTAGTAATACTGCATTATTCTGTATGGGAAACTGCATGATGGTTGCTATTCATAGAAAATAACTGATGACAGTTATGTATTAGGATTATATTATATCTATAAATAGTAGGGTGTGTAATTAAGCTAGTGTGTTGTTATTTGCAGTCTGTGAGCAGAGAATACTCTCTGTAGGAGACTTTGTGTCTCTGGGACAACAAGTATATTGCTGTATTATGTATGATTTCTGTTCAGTATTGTATTTGACTAGTTTATCAACTGGTTTATCATAGAACCACCCCCTCGGCATGTGTCCAATCTGGATTTTTTTTATCTGAAAAATGTTTTACTTGAAGGTGATGCAATTATTTCCTATTACAACGCTGACTTTAGTGTATCTTTTTGTTGATATGGCGAGATGAGGGTATAAGATGAAACACACACTCCAGGTTCATCATATGGGAAATGAATTCAGTTCCTTGAGGCTGTCCTATCAATAAAACTATACTTGCTTTTTTCTGTATAGATCTGCATTGTGTTTCCTTTTTTCTTATATTTATGCAATTATATATTTTGGCTAGGATGGGGGGAGATCAGACTTGGGGAATTTCTTTGCTAATGCTGATGCCAACTATCTAGGGAGAGATAAAAGTGGAGGAAACTACCATCCCAACAATTCAGACACCAACATAGTTGATGTTGATCCCATGGATATGTCAGAAAGTATGCAAGAGGCTATGCATCGTTCAAATTTGGACATGAGGTATAGAATATTGATGATTATGTAATTGACCACTAAGATCTTTATCATTTATCAACCAATAGTTTTGGCCTATTTTTGGTAATTGGATTGCATCATGTCCCCTTGAAAGGTGAAACATAAGGGAAAATTGTGACTGCCGTTTCATATCTAAAGCCTCAAATCGAAGTTGACTTGATAATGACCTTGATAGCAGCTAGGTACTTGCCAATGAAGACAAACAGGAAGATAAAGGGAAGACCACAGTATCCATTTATGTCCTGAACAATAGTTGGCTTCTGTTTGAACATAAATTTTAGCCTGTCTCGAAAACATCCCCTCTAATGCTTCTTGGGGATGATTTCCCTTTGCTAATCTAAAGATTTCCTTGACACATTTGTGCCAAGTGTGTATGACAGGTCTTTAATAACTTATTACACCATAAATTTTCTATTAAGAAATATAATAACACAGGAGATGGGGATAGGCATTCTGTGGATGCTTCTCAATGTTTGTTGGTTAAAGTTTGAATGATAAATGGAAGCTATAACTGTAGAGCAACTCTTGAATATAAACAATAGCACCTTTTTCTGTCTTCTTTGTATTATGATTGATCTGGTCAACCATGTTTAATCATTTAGTAGGTTGACAAGATAGTTTCTCTCAATATTGGGTTTTAAAATGGCTTTTTATTGTTTGCAGTGGTGCAGAGTTCGTAAGAAAAGAAATTCCCCTATATGTTTTGCCAGCCTTGTCTTTAATCAACCTTGATTCACCACTATCGTCATACACTGATCTGCAACATGTACTATTTGAAGAGGAACAAAATGCATATAATCAAGCCATCTTACAAAATATGAGGTGATAATTTGATAAACTATATGGTCATTCTTAATACTCCAATTAGCTTTTTATGGAAGCATTTTGTGTTTGTGTGTGTGTGGGGTTGAAATGGAAGCATTTTATTTGCTTCCTTAATTTCCTATGTGCCATTTGTTTATACTTTGCAGGGATGGGAAAGTGCATCCACTGACTTTCATACACCACACTTCAACTTATCAGGCTTCCTTGTGCAAGCTGATTGAATATTGGTCAGAGCAAAATGTCCAATTTTTGTTCCTCCTTATTTTCTTTGTTGCCTTTCTAATAACCTTTTACTACTTTGTGACTTTACAGTTTAAGTCCTGCAATAAATGCACTTCAAGATCGACTGAGAGAGAATGAAATTCGGGTATTTATAAACTTTTATAGTTGCATCATGATAGTTTTTCATTGACCATTAGCTTCTGAAAGTTTAGGGGATTTTTTATATATATTTCAAATCCTTTTTCCGCGATTCTCTGTGAAATTCAACCATTTTATACTTTTTTATTTACAGAATGCCCTAATTTGGATTGACAACTAACTTGCCCCATCTGTTTTATTATGCTGTATGTAGATTTAGGTGTGATTTCTCCTTAAGCACGCTCAATAGTTATTTGATGATCCAGTAAATTTGAGATTTTTTTGTCCACCAGGACTATTTAACCCTTGTCGAATCATTATAAACACGTGTTGTACTTGCGTTTTTGATATAACAGTTAGCAGTTCTGAGTGAAGAAGCCAAAAGTCTGGAAGCTGAGGCATATAGAGGGAGTGAAGCAAGTGTAGGATCTCCCCGTCGAGTTGCATCTCCTGTACATCGAGGAGGTTCCTCTCCTGGTCTGAGAAACTTGCATGACTCGCCTGAATCACTCGGTTCTAGGAATGTAGCAAGTCCTGGTAGCAGGAGCAGAAAAGGATATTAAAGTGACACCCTCTTTGGGAGTAATGCTCCAAGCAATATAAACGATGATGATGGTTTACGATGGTTTTGCTAAAATGGGATGTTTAATATGTAGAATGTACATGGAAATGGTGTTGCCTCAGCAAAGTTTGCTAGTTGAAAATGATGCTAAATTAAGTATTATGCTAGTGAGAGTCTAATAGTGTAGAAATGGTGGTTTGGTGATTTCATTCACTTGGAAGAACACATTGAAATGATCAAATGGCATGCACGGTTGGATTAGAAGCATGTTAAACAGCCCCCTACTCATATGGCCACCGTTTGACCCTGATCCTTATGCTAAAGTTAAAGCAGGGTTAGATGATGAGGGAGAAAAAAAAATTGTACACAGAAATACAGAATCTTATACTATCGCAATTGCTGCTGCTATTTTCAACGTGGAAAAGGATTTTGGTTAAAAATAAAATAAAAGATTAATGACTTGTGATTTGGTTAAGTCTAGCCATACGAATGATACGATGAAAAGGAATAATGAAATAATGATAAATACCAATTAATTTTCCGTGATACTTCCACAGCTTTAGCTGGATAGTATTTGATGTAACATAGGGCTTGCTTATCCCGACAACACTTTATGCCTTGATTTTATATTACATGCTTTAATTTTACACACATTTTTCTACAAAAGTTGTCAAATATATATTACATATTTTATATTATTTATTATAATTTCTCTCAATAATTGATTTCCATGTATTATAAGATTTTTTTTTTCAATATTATGACATTGATCGAAAATGTTCATTAACTTTATTAATGATTATTTCTTCTCGAAAAGGTTGATTAGTTGTAATAAAATCTTTTATTTCAATTTTATTATTTTTATCCACAAGACTACAATTGAGACCTTGCATAAGAGATTTGTCACATGAATCAAATAAAATTGATAAATTTTGTAATAAAAATATATTTAAGATAATATCTAATTTGGTTAATAATATAATTTTTTTTACACTTATGGTACATCAAAATTAAACTTATATATATTTGAATTTTTTATTTTGCATAATTTATTTATTTTATATTATAATAATCATTCTATAACATAAAAACATTAAGTAAACAATTTAGTCAAGTGTCAATTCATCTAAAGTTGAATGTAAGCTCTTCAAAAGTCAAAAAATGAGTTTCATATATAAACATAACAATTCACCATGCATATTTAAAACTACAAATTATAATATTTGGAAATCTGAATTGCCTTTCCATCGTGAAAGACCATGCTTAAAATTAAAGTGCTCCTTCTGTGCTCGAACCATGACGTATAGAAGTTCCTTTAACTAACTTTAAGCTTCTCGGTTCATTTCATTCTAGACTTCCCCTGGCCTCTTTCTGATTATTGAGTAAAAGAACAAATGTTTACAATGTACTTTACATTACATCAAGTAACATGCCATGAAATCTTGAAAGAAAATGAAGCTGAAGCCCACTGCATGCCAAAGTATATGTTCAAAATTCAAAGTACATCTCATCTTTGGAATTGTAGCATGATTTTCTTTCCCTTTTTGACCTCTTACTCTTTTAGAATTTATTGATTCCATTTATCAAAAAGTACTGCGCACCCTCTGTTTATTCACTTTTTCTATGGCCTCTACTACTATATAAACCACCCTCCATATCACAATATTCCTTCATCATCAGCTTCTGCTTCGGTAGTACGTGCTGCATCAATCATCTTGAGGTTGGTCTTTGTAGTTTTCATAATGTTCTATTTCCCCTCCGCCTAGTGTCTCTATAATATTATTTTCCGGTTAAATAATGCAAGAAATGTAGCAATGCTTTAAATCTTTAATACTTAAACTCTATTAGTACTTGCTTCATAACGTTGTAAAGGAAACTAATTAGGAAAGTTATGAAACCCGTCCGATTATTGGTCAGGTTGAGTTAGTGGGTTATTGAGTTAGTGGTCTAACCGGTGGGTCAATAATTAACCCGGTTTAACCCGATATATATTAAAAAATTAAAAATTATATAAGTGTCTATTATATATAAATATATAACTAACATTATTTGATTAAGAAAAATTTATTCATACTTCAAAATCAAAAAATAACAATTGAAGTATTAAAGTTAATAATACAAGTTCACAAATAATAATTCGATAACATAATTATATAAGTCCTGGGTTTTTTTTGGAACATTTTAGAGTGTTTTTTGGTTTTTATGCTAACGGGTTTTAAAAACTGATTGGAGTTGCAAAATTTATCCCAAACCGGTCAGGTCTGACTGAATCATCCTAGGTCAGATGCATGGTCAGTCCAATAATCAAATTGGTTCGTTTATGCCATCAAGTTTCTGGTGGACCAGTCTAACCGGCCGGGTCTTTAAACTATGCTAACTAGTATTTTTTTTTTTTATGATAAATGTTAGTTTTGTTGAGAGAGTGGATCAAATCCACCATCTTTTTCTTCTTTCCTTTTTTCTTAACTATTCAACCTATCTTATATCTCCAACTAAGTAGTAATGTGCATGCAGAGAGAAGAAATGATGAGCAGGTGCGGGGAAAGCGGAAGTGCAAGTCATGGCAGCACCTCAACTTTCAGGTGACTGGTATTGTGGTGCAGCTAACTGTGGTGCACACAATTTTGCTAGCCGTTCAAGCTTCTTCGAGTGTGCTGCTGTCAATAATGACTCAGCTGCTGACACCTCACGCTCAAGAGCCTTTGGAGGCGCTGGGACTGCATGGAAATCTGGTGATTGGATATTCAATCGGTGAGTTAGCTAAGTTTTTTTTTTATGTATATAAAAAAGTTTAAGTGAGTTGAATTTCAAAAGCTCATCAAGATTAATAAGCTAAGTTGTAAGTCACAACATTCACACACAAACCTACTAACTGACTATCTACCCAACAACAACAAGTTCAAACTTGCATCTCGAGTGGTATTCTACCAACTAGACCAACTTTAATCGACTAGACTAGATATCAGCTAGATACCAACCTCTCTCTTTTGATTATTGATTCCTTTTGAGGGGACAATTTGTTTGCTGCTGTTTTTGAAGATTGTGAAAACACAGTTGCAAAAGGCAACATTGGCATTAGAGATGTGCAATATTATGATCTTTGTTGGGTTCCACTTTCCTTTACTGCCTTTAGGAGGTGCATACTTTGAAAACTTTCTATCCCTACTTTGCACCCTTTATAAAACAGTGGTTTAAATGCCATGTTACAATAAGAAGCTGCATCCCTTACACTTTCTGTGATTTACCACATGAATCAGCGATATTGCTGTTTTGTAGTTTAAATTTTGGGTATACTCGGATTAAAGACTTCATTTTATTGTATGGTACATGATTTTCTTCAAATATTCGGATTAAAATATAGTTAAAGTAAAAGATCCCACACGTTAACAAAAAGGCTTAACATCTATTTCTTCTTTTTTTTTTTTCTATTTATATCTACACTTTTTGTTTAAAGTAAAAGAATTTCTCTCAAAGATTGCTATAAACATCACTTACCATTAGGTTGATCCTTTATACAAACTTTTAAATATATAAATTAAAATTACTCTATTATATTCTTTTAATAAATCAAATTTACATAAAGTATAAAATAACATTAGTTTGATTTAAATTTGAAGATAATATTATAATCATTACAATAGTATTTTAAAGACAATAAAATTTGTTAGAATTTAATATAAATTATTATTTAATTTGAATTTTAAAATAATAAAATATTCCTGATAACAATAATAAATACAATTTAATTCAAATAATTAATAGTAACAATATTTTAAATTTTAAAAAAATACAAAATCTTAAAAAACTAATCTCACTTTTATAGACTTTGTGTGGAAATATTATGATTTCAAATAAAGTGGATCACTTTTAAAAAACTAAACTCTCTCATACTAGTCTGTGCCAACAAAAATGCGAAAATAATTAACTTTTGCATATTTTTCTCAAATTTCTCAATACAAATTAGAACCGAGAGTATTTTTAGGAGATTTCCTCCCACAACAACATTTTTAGAATTTTTTTTTTCTTAACCTTCTATCTCTTTTAATCTATTTTTCTTATCTTTATTTCTAAATTGAATTTCAATATTTTTTCAAAAGAAATCTACTTATATGTACAAATGAATAAGCTCGTGTTGTTACTCTAATTTCCCTACTCTCTCCCACATCCTCTCATCAAAATTATCTGTATCATTAAACGGTGTAACTCAGGCTATGTGCATCTCATCTTGCAAATTTTTCAAAAGTTTCTTTATTAATTTCTGTAACTACCCTTACTCATTTCTTTCTCTAATATTTTTGTAACTTCCTGTTCACTTTTTATTTTCCTTTTAATTCTATCCTTTTTTGTTTCTTCTAATAGTTCTTTAATCAATTTTTGTAACTCTATTTTTTAACTCTGAAGATTTCTTTCTCTTCTGTCGGTAATTTTATATCCTTATTTCAGTTTACTTTTAAAATTTAATGCTAAAAATATTTTAAACTTCATTCTACTTTTTAAATAACATACTTAATTATGAAATATTCAAAAATAGTTATTTTGTAAAAAAAAAGTCATAATATCATTGACAAATGCTTTTATGATTATTCACAATTGTTAGAAGATTTATTTTTTATTAAGAAAAGTTAAAGTATAACTTTTATATACATAGTTTTTTTAACAGCTCTCCACCATATCTTCTTCTTTCTTTATATTCTGTATAGTTTATCCATCTTTTCTTATTATTTTTTTTAAAAGTATACTTTTATTTTTTGGGATAGATTGTTTCTTTTTTCAAATTTCTTTCAATGTGCTATATAATTCTTTTTTTTTTCTTCAAATTTTATAATCTCTAATTTCTTGGGATATATTATTTTTTTTTCAAATTTCTTTCTATTGGCTATATAAACAAGATACTGAAAAATTGAATAAGCTGGCACAATGCACAAGCTAAAATACTAGTCATAAATAATCTCCTTATAATATTTTTTCATGTCTTTATTCTCTTATATACTTTTATTTGAATATATTCATCATCCGTGAAGTGGTGATATTTTCCTAACTAACATGTATATGATATATCTTTTTATGTTTTTAATATCAATAGAAGAATTTAACAACTACAACTAAATATAAGAAACTAATTTTAAAGATATGCTCCTACATGCATCATAAAATTTTATCTCTTTTAATCTTTCATTTTAAATATTTTGAATTTTAATTTGAACATTTTTTAAAGAAATTATCAATAATTTAAAGTAACAATTGATTACAACATAAATTATTTCTCATATTATATGTTCAAAAAAAATTATTTATTACATATTTCAATTAAAATATAATTTATATATTTAAAATATTTATTTATTATAAATTATCAATTTTAATTATATAAAATAAATATTTATTGCGTATCATGCACATGCATGTATAATAAGTTATTGACTTAGTATATTAATCAATTTTTTTTAATGAATCAAATTCCTTATCATTTAAACTAAATATTGACATAGTATATTAATATATGAATAATAGTGTTTAAAAGTTCAACATTCTTTCATTTTGAATTCTGCATAAAAAAATGTTGACAAGCACATTTTCAATTAGTAAATAATAAAATTAATTAACACTCTTATATAAGTTAAAAGTGGATAGTGACCTGATACAAATTTGATTTGCCACCCGGATATATGGTAAATATACTATATCATCATAGTAAAGTTAAAAAAATAGGATAGGGGTGAAAGGTGAAAATTGAGAATGAAAAAGGAATGAAGAAATCCAAATTACAAGTGTAGCCCTGCCCTGCCCAGATGTAACAGTTAACCTCAATTCATCATTCATTCTATGTTGTCTCTCTTCTTCTGTCTGTCGTCTTCTTCCCTCTCACCCTTTCAACTTTCAAGTAACACCACACTCTTCTTTTCTTACTCTTACTCTTATGCTTTTCACCTTCTTCACTTCACTACCCTCTACCCTTTTCTGAGACACAAACACTCTCTTCCTGTTCCACGCTTCCAATGGCTTCATGTGAGTCTTCCTTCC